>NC_081344.1:20562589-20580472 GCF_029784015.1 Lycium ferocissimum
ACGCACATTAACCATTAATCAAGACATGTAATAAATTTCGAGAGTGAAACCAATTCAGCATATCATTCAAACATGCTTTTATAAAGAATCAATCTTTCAAGAGAGTTTGCAAAGAGACACATAAATTACCTTTATATTCAAAAGGATTTTATTTTTTAAAGAGACATAGAAATCACCATAAGATTTTTAAAAGGGAGACATACCTTAATTTGTTAAACAAGGTTTAACAAATCACTTTTCTAATGAAAATACATTACAAACCCTAGCTTGAATTACTTTGGAAAGAATTATGTTGCAAACCCTAGGTTTTGGTCATAAAATCATGTTAGAAAGGGGATTAGGAACTTGAATTCAACCTAGAATCATGGTAACACTTACCTTGTATGGTTCTTGAGGCTTGGGACTTGTTCTTATTGACTTTAGGGTAAATTTTCGTGAATGGGGTCGAGGAAATAAACCCCAAACCTTAATAGCAGCAACGCGTGGACTTTTTGACCTAAATCCGACCCGATTCGCGATTGTTCCGCGATGCGGAGCCATCACGCAATGTTCTGCAGCTCAATACTCAAACTTGCGCGATTGGCCCGCGATGCGGGGCCATTGCACGCGCCCCCACGCGCCGGAAAAGTCGGCGTGTGTCGGTTCTGCACAGTGTTCAGTAAAATGGACATAACCTCTTGTACGTAACTCCGTTTGGGCTGGGCGACCTACCGTTCGAAAGATATTTCAAATATCTACAACTTTCATTGAGGAAGTGTTTCCAAATTCACAACACATTTTCATGAAAATCGCCCGGAGGACAATTGCAAAACTTAGGCGAATTTAAGAGGCCTTAAGAACTTCACTAATTGGTTTGACTTCAAAACGACCATCCTCACACTGAATTCACCAAGAATGGATTCATATAGATACAATATCATCTTAACACTAGATTTTTATATATTCACACCTAGTTCAAGTTTACGGGGTGTTACAGTTTAGCCAGTTATTACAGAAGATTTGTAGAAGGTTTTTCTTCTATCTCTTCACCACTGAAGAAGTTGACTTAGAAATCAGCTAAATTTGAATGGACGGATGCTTGTGAGCGCAGTTTTCAGGAGTTGAAAAATAGATTGACTTCAGCCCCGATTCTGACACTTCCAGAAGGATAGGAGGGCTATGTTATTTATTATGATGCCTCAGGAATTGAATTAGGTTGTGCGTTGATGCAGCACGGTCAAGTTATTGCTTATGCTTCAAGGCAGTTGCGAAAACATGAGAAAAACTACCCGACCACTCATGATCTAGAGTTGGCTGCGAAAATTCATGTATTGAAGATGTGGCGGCATTATTTGTAAGGTGTTCATGTTGATATTTTTACAGATCACAACAGTCTCTAGTATATTTTCAAAAAGAAAAAGTTGAATTTGCGGCAAAGGCGATGGATGGAACTATTGAAGGATTATGATGTTAGTATCTTATATCATCTTGGAAAGGCAAACGTAGTAGCCAATGCCCTTAGCCGCAGATCCATGAGCAGCTTGTATGATGTCCAACCAGAAAAAAGGGAGTTAGATCGTGATCTTCAACAGTTAGCTAGCCTAGGAGTTCAATTATTAGACTCGGGCGATACGAAAGTTACCATTCAGGACTCAGCTGTCTCGTCCTAAGTAGTCGAGGTGAAAGAGCGTCAGTATGAGGATCCTATGTTCGTACATTATAGAAATACATCCCCTCAAAAGCAAAAGTTTCCATTTGAGATTTTAGCAGATGGAGTTCTCAGATATCGACGTAGATTATGTGTCCCTGACGTTGCAGGGTTACGTTGCCAGATACGGGAGAAGCCCACTATTTCCGTTATTTTGTTCATTCGGGAGAGACAAAGATGTATCATGATATTAAGTCAATTTATTGGTGGGATGAATGAAGAAAGATATAGCAGAGTTCGTGGCTCAATGTCCTAACTGTCAGCAGGTAAAGATCGAGCATTAGAAGCACGGGGATTGTTGCAAGCTATGGAAATTCCAACTTGGAAATGGGAAGTAATTAATATGGATTTCATTACAGGCCTGACTCGTTCTCAGCGAAAGTATGATTCTAAATGGGTAATTGTGGATAGACTCACAAAGTCAGCTCATTTCCTACCTATCAGAACTACATACTCAGCTGAAGATTATGTAAAGCTTTATATCAAAGAGATAGTACGACTCCATGGTGTTCCAGCATCCATTATCTCAGATAGAGGCGCACAGTTTACAGCTAATTTCTGGAAGTCTTTTCAAAATGGTTTAGGGACTCAGGTGAGTCTCAGCACAGCATTTCACCCCCAGACTGACGGACAAGCTGAGCGTACTATTTAGACCCTCAAAGATATGTTAAGGGCATTTGTATTAGACTTTGGAGGCAGCTGGGAAGATTATTTTTCACTTATTGAGTTTGCATACAACAATAGTTATCATTGCAGTATTCAAATGGCCCCGTATGAGGCTTTATATGGGCAAAAGTGTAGATCACCAATGGATGGTTCGAAGTAGGGGAGACCAAATTAATAGGGCCAGATTTGTTCCAGGAAGGGGTGGAGAAGGTCAATCTTATTCAGGACCGATTATTGACTGCCCAAAGTCGACAGAAGTCTTATAAAGACAATCACTGACGAGACCTAGAATTCCAAGTTAATGACTGGGTATTCTTAAAGGTGTCAGCTATGGAAGGTGTGATGAGATTTGGTAAGAAAGATAAGCTTATTCCTCAGTATATTGGGCCTTACAAGATTATACGCAAGGTAGGCCAGGTGGCTTATGAGTTAGATCTACCTTCAAACTTGGAGTCAGTTCATCCGATTTTTCATGTATCAATGCTTTGCAAGTACATTGGAGTCCCTTCCAGAATTTTACCTGTGGAGGATGTCCAGGTCACCGAGCAATTATCCTAAAAAGAAATTCCCATTGCGATCCTAGATAGATAAGTTCGGAGATTAAGGACTAAAGATGTAGTTTCAGTAAAAGTTCTATGGAGAAACAATAATAGGGAAGTAATGACTTGGGAAGCTGAGGAAGATATGAATCCCAGGTATCCACATTTGTTTCCACTCCCATAGAAGGTTCAGACAGAGGCACCATTGTCTTCAGGTGCGTAATGCTTTTTTACGTTTTCTTGGTCGTGCGGGGCCATTATTATTATTGTTGTTGTAGCCCTGTGAGGCATTGTATATTTGGGCTGTTGTGGGAACACTCTGGCAAAATTTTTGGAGAATCCCTAAGTGTCTAACATTCGAGGACGAGAAGAATGTTACATTTTGGAAATTTCGTGCCATTTGCATTATGAGTAAACTAACGCAAGACTAAAGTGGACATGAAGCCCTTACAAGGTTAAGGAGGGTATTTGATAATTTTAAGCGCGTATCTTAATTTTTTGGAGTTAAATGAATCGGCGGAAGTAAGCTCGTTGAGGGATTAGAAACTTGAGTGATGTTTCGGGAAGATTTCATGTTATTTGAGTTATACATTGCTTAGAATTACCTTGAGGGGGATTTATAGGCCTCCTTAGATATTTAATGAAGTTTTATACAAGTACCAAGAAGGTTCCACAAGGATTGAAGGTCAAACGAATCGAAAAGAATGTATTTTCGTGAAAATCAGAGTTTGTGGACCAGTATGCTGCCGCAAACTGACTGGCCGAAACCTCACCAAATTGGCTGGCCTCACTGACCAACCTCCTCCCCAAGTAGAGTAGGGGAGTTGCAGCCGCGTACTCATTATGTTGAGCCGCATATCCACCGCAAATCGAAGCGGGAGGGCGATTTTAAAACCTTTTTAAGTCCTAAAAGATCCAATTTTCATATCCACCTCCCACACTTATCTCCCCGCATTATAAGAGAGTTCTTGAGAGATCTTGAAGGTTCTACAATATTCCAAAACCTTCCATACCATCAAGGGAGAAGATCAAGCATCAAAACCTCAAGATAATCCATGGAAGATGATTGTTCTTGCATCTCTTCAATCTTGTGATGAACTTGATCTTGGGAGAAGTTGAGTGACGTGAAGTTCTTCTATTATAAGGTATGTTCTCCATCTTATTTATATTATTGAGTTGGTTTAAAGGTTTAGTAACTCTTGAAAAGGAAAAGAATCAAAGTGGAGGAGTCACAAAGCTTTGAATTGAAGATGATGACTATGAGATGAATTTGAAAGGAGTTTTTGGGTGGATTTAAGATTAATTTGACTATAATTTATTGACTATGGTATTGTTGATGTTAATATTGTTGTTTGAGAGTTGTTTTGGATTTTAGTGGAAGTTGATAAAATAGGGGAAGTGCTACCCAAATTCCGCCAGCTCGTTAATTACACTAGTTTGAATTTATGAGTGTTTTCAAGACTTAACTTTAGTGTGAATCCTCTTGAATGTAGATTTGTGAGCTTGGGAGGAGAAAGTTAGGTAGTTAAGGAGACATAAAGGTGCGTTAAGGCTAACCCTTTCTTTCTTAAGGCATGATTCCTTCATTGTGAACCCATACATGATATCCACAATATCCCTACTCCTAGAAATGCTAGAAGCTCATAATTCTCAAGGTTCTTATGATTTTGTTGATAAATGTTGTCTATGATGATGATGATGATGATGATTCCATTTATAAAAATATCAAAGCTTATAGTTCTTGATGTTCTCATGATATTAGTGAGCATGTTCCATGATTATTGATTTTATTCATTGTTGTTGATCTCACCTTATGGTAGTTATTCTTTCAAGGTGAGATATAGCGATCATGATGATTCCATAATAGAAATCGGAGCTTTACTGACCTTACGTCACTCCGATAGAGTTATAACGTTTAATTGGGCTCTCATGCATACTTATACATATGTAGCTATTTTCTCACATCGAGCCGCGCTATAGTCGGCTGGGTACGACACGTAGATGTACACACCACTGCAGTGGGTACGTTATGATGTTAATCCGGATACGGGATGATATGATATATGGATCATGCTGCACGTTCCGCAACAATATATTTATATATATACGTATGTATGAAAAATATTTTTTTTTTAGAAAAAGCTAAGCATGCATGACAACCGCCTTAAGAGGCATCCAGATGTACAAGTTATCTCTCTGATCTCATGTTACTTTTCATATCTTTATTATGTTGTTATTCATGCCTTAAATACTCAGTACATTATTCGTACTGATGTCCTTTTGCTTGTGGACGCTACGTCATGCCTGCAGGTAGGCAGGGAGATGGGTCAGATCCTTAGGTGCTTCATCAACGATTTCTCAGGAGCTCTCCATTTGCTTCGGAGCTACATATTTGAGCACGGTGGGGTCGGGTCCTGTCTCGTCTTTATGATGTTGTGAACTCCTTGTAAAGGCTCGTAGACAGATGTATATAGCTAGATGTCCTATAACCTCATCGGTTCATATTTTTGTATATCATTATTGGCAGCCTTGTCGGCTTATATATATGTATATGGGCATAGTTGATGATGATCATATAGATGAGTTATTATTTTGTGGATTCATGCCCTTACAGATTATGATAATTATGAGTTAGCCATGTGGTCCACCTAGATACGATTAAAGAAGTATGCCCAGAGGTGCTCTGTAGGTTAGCTCCGGGTACCCGTCATGGCCCTCCGGTTGGATCGTGACATATTCGTAGAGGCTTCATAGACAGTATTTGTGGATTTATTTGTAATCGGTTGTACCTCAGTTGCATACGTCAGGCCAATGGCCACATTTGTATACAGAAGTCATACATTTCTTATTTATCTTTCAAATAATGACAAGTATCCCGTTACAAGTACATAGTAGTTGCACATAGAGCATAGTCTATCCCATTCAGATTTAGGGCATGACACCTTGCTCTATTTTGCTACTACAATTTTACAACAAAAAGTACTGATAAGTTAAAAATTTATAAGCTAAACCTATAGGCAAAAGTCATAAGTTAGTCACTTCAACTTATGACGCTTCGAAGCCAAAATCAGCCTAAAGTCATAAATTGATGATCTTAACTTATATCTTTCAGCTTATAAGCACATTTAATTTCGAAAAATTTTACTATTTTACCCCTATTTTTTTGTTATCCCTAAATACCTCTCAAAACAAAATCTCTAACACTGTTTCTATTTCATTACCCCTAATCTTCCTTCTCCCTACTATGCTTACTTACAAATTCTAGTTAAAATTATTAATTGTTATATATTAGTTTATCATAAAACATTTCAGTGATTATTATATATTATATATTCTGTAGTAAAAATAATAAATACCTTATATTTATTAAACCTAATCTTATATAATCAATCTAGAACTACGAAAATAATTTTTTATTTAAATCAATTTTTAAAAATATTGCAATAATCAACTCTTTTTTGTATGAAAAGTTTAAAGAAATTTTTAGTTATTTTAGCAGAAAAGATGATTGTAAGGACCATTTTACCAAAGATAAACTTGTTATCAACACATAATTCTGCACATAATTCTTAGTTATTATTTTTAGCCCTTAATACTTATTGGCTATTTATAAGTTAAGTCAAACAAGCTCACGTTGTATTTTATTCTCCTTAGAGATCGTTTGTTTACAAGGATAAGAGATAATAATCCCAAACTAAATGTGGGATTATTTTATCACGTGTTTGGTTGAATTATTTATTCCAATGTAAGCAACCTCAAGATTGTTTATAGAACAACTATGGTATATTTTTATACCATATTTTAGGTGAAATAATAATCACGAGATAAAATAATAAATGACACGTTTTCCCTTTTACAACAACTCTTCTTTCAATTTTTCTTTTTTAAAAAGTCAATATTAAAATTAGAAATAAATGTTAATTCAAATTTATCTACTGTAAAATTAAAATATGTTTTATATTAAATCCCATGCATTTCCATCTGTAATCCCATAAACTAAATATCTACGGATATATCCCCATGTTATAATCTAAGTTAATTTGTTACAAATCAAGCAACAAAGTGCAAGATTTGGATTTCAATTAGGAGAAAAATTGCGTCCAAAAGAAGGTAGAAAAGAAAAGTTGTCAAAATAGGAAGAGAAGTATATGGTGGACGTGTAAGCAAACAAATAGAAAGGAAAAAAGAAAAGGTCTTCCGGGAAATGGTACATTCAATGTGTCTTTCTCTAACTTCCTTCTGCTAATGCTTTCCTTCTCATTTCTTGCTTGACTTTCAGTGTTTCGTTAGCAAACATTCCAACTTCCTCCGGAGAATATACAATTGTCAATTCAAACAAGCCTCTTCATGTTCCTGTATATATTATTATTATTATTATTATTATCTCTTCGATTAGAAAAAAAGTAAAACATATTTACCATTTTGTTTTAATATGGGTTTGAACGCGCAATGCAGGATATTTGGGTGACTGGTGTTACTAATAGCGATTGTGAAGGTTGAGACCATGACTGATAAAAACGCTAACAATTCTCAGGGGATCATTTAAAATCTCATTTCAATATTGGCATTATGAGCCTGCATGGATATTATGATTTTTTTTTTGGTTATTTTTATGTTACATTGGTCGATTCTTTCTTTTTCAGGTAGAGGTGGGTAATCAGCCGCCTGCACCACCTGGGGCCAATGATCAAGCACAATTGCATTGTGGGAATAAGCTATTTTTTTTTATGTCCGGTATCTATATTGGAACCCGATTAATTCGAATTCGCGCTTGGTCAAATATCTTTGGATTTCTTCCATTTGAAATTCGATTTGAACCAAAGATGGAACATTTTGAAGGTTATCAAATGATACATAGTAAGATACGGTTAAGTATTATAGTAAGAATGGATACCTTGAATACAGGTAAAGTTCTCAACGTGTTATGGTAGTGAAATTTGTCAATAGTGACATTGTCAAACTACTCCAATTAAAAAAACGAAATCAAAATAAATGAAAGTCAAATACTCTTCTTCAAATTCTATATTACATAAACGGTAATGATAGTATCTTGTACCTGAAACGGTAGCTCACTTTTTCTAAGTAATGGGGAAGAAGACCGCGTAGGGCCCATTTGGGGGGAAGTGCTCCCTACTAAGGATTTTTTCTTACTTCGAGCTCGAACCCGAGACCTCTAATTTAGGAAAGAACAACCCCGTCCGCTGCACCAGATCCTTTAGTGGTTACTTGAAGAAACTATGTTTGAGCTTAACTACTACTTCTAGGACTATTTTAGTATTTACAAATACTGAAGTTGATTATATATGAGTTAATTATACCCTATGTCAATTAAGGTACTAATGCTACCAAAATTAACCCACCTTTTTAAATCTTTCAAAATATGATCCACCCCATTCTCCTCCCCCTCTCTCTCTTCTTCGCTTCGCCGGCGCCGGCGGAGTTATTCTAAGAACACGGGGCACTATTCACCTTCCGGCAAATGACCACTCACTGCCTAATGCCGCCGTTTCCAGCGGATCTACTTCTTAAAAATGGCCAAACGTTGATATTCAGCTCCGCCCCATTAATATTACTTCCACCAACACCTCCGCATTTCTTCTCTTTCTTCTTTGTCTCTGAATTTCTCTTATCATTTTTCTTGAAGTGATTCTATACCTAGCTTCGGTTGTTCACCGGAGAGTACAGATCTGAAGCTTTTTAGCACCGGAGAATCAAAATCTAGCTCCGGTATATCACCGAAGAGGATAGATCTGAAGTTTTCAATGTATATGGGTGTATAATATTGTATATGGGTGCATAATATTGTATATGGGTGTATCTATAATAATGTATAATATTGTATACAGGTGTATAATATTGTATATAGGTATATGGGTGTATGGGTTATAATATTGTATATGGGTTATAGGTTTACAATGTAAGTTTTGGGATTTAATGCGTGTATATGGTGCATAATATTCTATGTTTTGATTGAAAAAATAGTGCATTTAATGTCGTTTACTTCCATTTTATAGGTTTATATGATTGAGAAGAGCGTCGGAAGAAACCAAGTGAAAATAAAGTCAAAAGGAGGTTAAACTGACAGCTTTTGCAAAATCGACAGCTTTGAAAACTCATCCAGCAAAAGGGGACAGTTTTGCAAATCTGAAAACTTGGGGCTTATTTTGTTATTTTTGGACTTGAAAAAAGTTGGGAACTACAAAAGCAAGACATGGGGCAAACATTTATCATCTTTGTCCATTTTTACGCAAATTTGGGAGCTAGGGTTTTACACCACACTTGGGGATTGAAGATTTGAAGATTGGGTTGAGAATTTTCTTAAATTTTTCTCCATTTCTTTGATTTCTTGCTTTGTAATGAATATCTAAGTGTGTAGTATTTATTTTCACTTAAATCTTGTTTATGGAAATACCCTATTATTAAAGTGTTGGATGAAACTCTTGTTTTGCTTATGTATTGAATGATTTTTATTGCTAATGAAGTGAGTAATGTTGTTTTAATTAATCTTGTTCTTTAATTTTTCTTAAGGGATTAGCAAACCCTAAGACCCGCCCATTTACTTCGATTTGAGCTGGAGAGAGGAAGATTGAGGTTGGGAAAGATTAATTAACAAGAATTTGGGTCTTTAAAACTCATCTAATAACTTAGGCTAGAGCTAGGAAAGTTACTTGAGATTATATTGATTGTGTTTAATAACACACCTAAGGATTGAGAAAGCTTAGAGTGAAATTCATTGATTTGGTCGAGAGACTTTTGATGAGATTTTAGAAATTATTATCTATTAACATAAACTCACTCATAGTTGTAAAATCGTGAAATACATTAGATCGTTACTTCAGCGTAATTTCCTTTGTATCCATACTTGTGGCCATTGATCATGTTACTTGCTTTCTATTTTGTTTTATCTTTGTTAGTTGTTAAAACAAAAATCAAATATTGAAAAAGTGTTTGGCTTAGTATAGTTGGTGATAATTCCCTACTTGTTAAATCGCCTAGTATATTGCTCCCTGTGGGATCGACCCCGACTCATAGTTGGGTAAATTATATTGCGACGACCGTGTACACTTTCTCTTTGAGGATTGAATTTGGACGTTATCTGTTCTCTAGATAGATAATCAGATTAAGCAGTACTAACATAGTATTACGTAAAACATTGTCTTAAATATGGATAAGCGAGATAACACACAATAGAACAATTAGTTAAAACATCACAAAATAATTTTTGCATAGAATCCCAAAACCAATTTCATTGATGAATGAGTGACTTTTGTACAAGACCCTATTCTGTATTTATACGCAAGGAAAGGATCCTTCTAGGATGCTGAAGATGAAATCCTATAATTAATTCCCTAACAAACTACTATTAAAAATAAATATAAACTAATTTATTTACAGTTATTGTTGCTACAGCTGTACAACTCATTGTTGTTGCATATGCTGCTGGGCACGTGTTTAGGACTTGGGTCCACATGAATCTTCTTTTACTTCTTTGCTCTGTGAAACTCTGAAATCAGAGGCTTGTGTAATTAAAACCCAACCATTGGTATACACCCACTAAATCAGATCTCTTCAACCTCTCCACGTGTTTCATTCTCTCTGGAATCTCGTTTAGCTTTGGACAGTCATGGATACGAAGACCTTTAATAAGAGGCATTGCACTTGTGGCTAAATGCCATCTTTCTAGGTTGTGAAGATATTCAAGACGAAGGGGCTCCAGTTGTCTGAAGCTGTTATCACTGCAAGTAATTTCTTTTCCTTCATAAATGCTTTTAAGTTGAGATCCCTTAGGTTTGGCAACAGTCTCAGAATAGGCATTGGATCTTCCATGAGTTCTGAAAACTCAAGGATCATCATTGTGATTGAATTTGGAAATGGGTCCGACAGAGGCAGTTTTTCTATTCTCCCATATAACCTCAATTTCTGGAGCTTTTGACAAGAACTAAGAAATTCTAGGGCTGGGAATGATTCATCAGTACACCACAATTCGAGAGTGCTAAGGTTTTTCAAGCTGCTAATGTTGTAAAGGGAGTAAGATTTCTTAATATCATTCATTCTTAATTCTCGAAGATTGACTAAATCAACAGGGTTAGCATCTTTCCACTGATCACAACAAATGTAAAAAAAAGTATAAAAAAAAGTACTTTTTGCAATTGTCTAGTATTATTACTGCATCAAGATCAAATTATATTTCTTTAAATATAATGTTTTCCAAACATTTTTAGAATATAACTAAAAATAATATCTTGTAGTTCCTCTTTTAATATGGTAATTTATTAGATAATTTTGTATTAAAAGTGCACGCACATAAAATTTGACTAATTAACTACCATACTTTGGAATTCAATTTTCGATTAAGATGGAAGGACTATAATTTACATTTTTATACATTTTAAAAGTATTTAACAATGATATAAGTTATTTGTGTTTATTCTTTTTAGTGAAATCTTTTTTAGTTACTTGTGTTTGTCATTATGCACGACATAAAATTATTATAAGAATAATATTTTAATTCATAAATAATCCTATATTAAGATAGAATTTGAATGACAAGATAATTATTTACATGTCTATAATAAATTCTTAAGGAAAAATATAATTTGAAGTCATGTGAATGGAATTTTCCAAACAACAACATACCTAGTGTAATCCCCACAAGTGGGGTCTGAGAAGGGTAGGGTGTACACAGACCTTACTCCTACCTTTGTGGGGTTTTTCAGAAGCTACTTTTACTTGGACTTGAAAGTTCTGGAGCAAACATTTTCAAACAGGTATTCCAGTTTATGTACGTGTTTGTGTTTGAATTTCTGTTCCTCCTCCTTCATGAATCTATTTATGTTTTCTTGCTCTGCATTGTTTTGTGATAGAACAAAGAAGAAAGCTGAAGAACCAAGTTTGAGATGAAAGGAGTATTTGATCTCATGGCAATGTACCTAGGTTAATTATTGGTTATGTACTTGTTTGTTTGAATTTCAGTTCCTCTTCTCCTTCGTAAATCTGTTTATGTTTCTCTTGCTCTGTCTGGTTGCGTATTGCATTTTGCGGTGAAATGAAATGCATTGGTTAATTTGCGGAAAAGGGTAGGGCATGTCCATTTTCCACCTAGTTTCGAGCTGTGCGCCACTAACCCTAGGCGATTTCTTGGTTATCAAAAAATAAAAATGACTTTCGTTAGTCATTAAGTAATTGATTGTACTTCCTTGCTTTCTTTTTGTATACAATTTAGATCAGATTTACCATCGTTAAAAAAATACCCTATTAGTGCCCATGCCTACCCATTTGGCTCGGATGTCCGTTTCGGCTAACGGAAGGCAATTAATCAATTTTAAATTATTTTTATTTAATTTAATTAAATGGAATATGACCAAATATATCCCTGGACTATTTGATATAGAGCAAATATACCCTCCGTTAATTAACCTTAAGTTCAATACCCCTCCCCTTCAAGTGGGTCGGAAATCATGAGAAGAAATCCTTCCTACGCATTACCCATTAAAAGAGAACTCTTGAATCGAATTATAGAGCTATGACACAATCAACCCCGAACGAACAAATGTTGAATTGAATCGTACCAGTCTCTACTGGGGGTTATTACTCATTTTTGTACTTGTTGTTTTATTTTCCAATTATTTGTAATGACTTGTTTGGTCGTTATAGTCTTTTCGGCATTTTCGCCCATTTTCGAGCATTGATTAGCTCACTTTTGTTCGGAAGTGACCGTTGACATGCTTCTCGAGGTGTCTAGATTGGATTCGGGCAACTTTGTGGAAATATAGGCTTAAAGTGAAAAATGCTTGACCCAAAGTTGACTTTTGAGCAAACGAACCTTTTTCGGAATTCCGTCGATTCTGAGAGGTCCGGATGGTCGTTTAGAACTTGTGTGTGTATTTGGTTCGCTTCCCAATGCACTTGGACCCATTTCGAGACTTGGGTTGGGAAATTAGAATTAAGGCATCGGGGGTTGACTCGGTCAATGAGATCTCCATTGGGAATTTTGAGGCCACAGGCGTGTTCGTAGCGCATTTTTATATGGGACTATGTGCTTGGTATGTGAGCAGATGGCCTCGAGAATTAGTCAGAAAATCGGATCGAAGGGTGAAGCTTAGGTTAAGTTTCTGGTGTCTGGCACCCGCTTTGGCGGCACCGCTGGAGCGGTAGCCCTGCTGCCGAAGCGGTGAAGAGGATTTTGGCCTCGACCGCTGAAGCGTTAGCGCGGTCCCAGTACCGCTAAAGCGGGTGACAGGCAGTTAATGACATTAATAAAGTGTTAAAAGCCCTAAGACCCTCGTTATGTCCCATTTTGATATTTGAGCTTGAAGAAACTGTTCTTAGGGATATTTGGAGGAGAATCTTGGAGGTAAATCTTGCCCATTTCTTCATTCTTCCTTTAATCCGTTATCATGTTGATTCCCTTTTCCTTAATAAACCCACGGTGATGGGAGTTCAAAGAGGTTTTGGAAGAACATTGTCCCTAGGATTATTTAATGATAAATTGGTGATGATTATATTAGATATTGACTAATATAAGCTTATTAAGCATATATCTTCCACTTTTAGCGTTGAATTCCGGAATTGAAGACTTAGGGTTTATACCCAATTTGGGGGTTTTGCTTGAAATCAGAAATTAGGCTAATCCTTGAGTTAAATCAACAATTAATGGTTGGGTTATGATTACCTAGTACTTAATTTGGTATTTTATCCCGAATTTCCCGTTTTGCCCTGGTGGGCCCATTTCTCCAATTTCTAGAGTTAGAATTGACCAAATTGAAATAATAGCAATATTAGTGTCATTCTTCATGATTTCTAATATAGAATTCAATTATGCTTAGACTACTTTGATTCTGAGGTTTAGCGGAAGGGCAAGGCAAAGGAGTGAGTTGTTGGTGTTGCGGTTCGGCAATCCAGGTAGGTTATGGCTTACCTTTGGTGAGACTTCGTATAGCGAAGCACATATTTAGATTATAATGTCGGAGACAGCATGTGAACCTTCGGGAATGAACTTGGGTTGGATATTGCCTTAGGTTGGGCTCTGATGTGTGTGTTGGGACTAGCCACCCCGTTATGTGTGCGTTAATTGTTCTACTGTGCTGGCTTGATGTCATGAGTAGTTGGTAGATATTGCATTTTGTTTTATCATCTTGATTAAGATAGAATTGACATACCCGTTGTTGGTAGATATTGCATTTTGTTTTATCATCTTGATTGGGATAGAATTGACATACCCGTTGTTAATTGTTCTACTGTGCTGGCTTGATGTCATGAGTAGTTGGTAGATATTGCATTTTGTTTTATCATCTTGATTGGGATAGAATTGACATACCCGTTGTTGGTAATTGTACTTGGATATGTTGTTAGCGTACTCACTATTGGTACATGTGATATTGATATGTTGTTGGCATACCACTGTTGGTATTGTAATATGATACATTACTGGCGTACCCCATTGTTGGTACTTGTGATATTGAACCTGATTGTTGATGATTTGTATACGCATTGCACGCATTCTGTCACATTCAAGATGATCGTGGCCGATACCCGTGATGATCCGGTATCGTTGAGCGAGTAAACCGATATTTTGATAAACTTTTTGACTTGAGTGATTGCGAAAAGGCCGATGTCCGAAGATCAATTCCGGAATCGTTAATTGTATGAAATTGATATTTGATAAACTCTTTTACTTGAGTGATTGTGAGAAGGACGATGTCCGAGGTTCAATTCTGGAATCATTGATTGTGTGAAACTGATATTTGACAGACTATTTTACTTGAGTGATTGTGAGATGACCGATGTACGATGATCTATTCCGGCATCGTTGTTGCATGGCCGATTCCGATGATATCTTCGAATCGTTGTTAGTGCATGGACTCCGCGGGTCCCCCAAGATGATGCCGGTGAGAATCCCCCATGGGCAAAGATTCGGGGTCCCGTTTGTCTGTTGGGCAAAGATCCCGGATCCGGGACGGGTGGCACTTAGACTTCGCGAGTCACGCTGGGTTGTGCTACCGAGACGTCGATATTTCCGTCCGGAGTACATGTGTATACCTCATTTGCATTACGTTCATATCATTATTGCACTGCATTGCATTATGACTTAATTGAGATGCTTGGTGATTGGATTGTGGTGATTGGATTGGATCGGATATATTCAGACTTGACATATTTGGGTTAGATGCTTTACATAGGCGATGACGGATACTCGGTTGCGATTATATTGTCCTATGCTTGGTTGGTTTATTTGCTTATCTGCTTTATTATCTGAATTGTGTTAACTATGCTTAGTCGGCCGATGATCAGGGGCGGACCCATGTGGCTCTCTATGAGTGCTCAAGCACCCATTGCTTTGACTTGAAATTCATATTTTTACACGAGAATTGATAACCAAGGAACAAATACTAGACGTAAGCACCCATAGACAAGATGACTGGTGGGTCCTTTGGTTTTAAAGTTGATATAGGAGCTCATTCTTCAATGAGAATGTGGGATCGAATCCGACTTAACCTTTCTTTTGTCATTTTCTGCTTATGCCTTCTTTCTCCCTTGCTTTGTCTTTATTTTGTTTCCTCTTTTATTTTCCTTTCCAATTTCCATATTCATTCTTTTTCATAACAGAAATGTTTTTTTTCCTTCTTTTCCCTTCCTTGTTTTCTTTATTTGCCTTTTCTTTTTATCTTCTTCCCGTCCCCCTAAACTTATTTTCCCAAAAATGTTATATCCCGTATTTTGAACAACGGGACAACATGAGTGAATTACGAGAAGTTAGGGACAAGGCTATCCCGGGAGACTTTTGTTTGTTTTAAAGGCTTGAGTTGTGTATGAATTTAATGTCATGAAAATGTTAAGGAAACATTGGAGTCATATTCCATTTTTAGTAAGTGTGCTATTTTTGGAAAGTTTGAAAATTCAAAAAAAAAAAAAAAGAAAGAAATAAAAGCACCATGTGGCCGGCCACCTTGGGTGGGCCATGGCCACATGGATGGTGAATACTTGGTATAATAAAAGATGACTTATTCATCTTATGAGCCATTTCAACACTTAGAAAATTTTTAGAAAAATCAAGAAAACAAGGAGAGGAGAAAAACAAGAGGGTTCGGCCATAGCTTGAAATTTCAAGCTCAAGATCAAGCCATCAACAAAATAGTTTCTTCAAGCAAACTTACCAATTGAGGGGTGCTTTTTAACGTGGAAGTGTTGTTAGAAGCGATAGATTATCCGTTTTCATCCTTGGCCAACTTTAGCAAGTGAGAAGTTGAAGAAGAAAGGTGAGTTCTAATCTTGTTTTATGTGTTATGAATGGTTTATATGTGTTGTAGTATGATAAAAAGGAAGAAATTCATGATAGAATGTCACGACCCAATTCGCGAGTCGTGGTGGCACCTACACTATCCCTTCGAGTAGGCGAACCACATTACTAATAACAAGTTAAATAAGCGGAAAATTAATTAAGAATAAGTTATCAAGTCTTAAATACTTATCATAACAAGAAATGTCACGACAACCCCAAAAAATCGTCAAAGGGTAAAAGAGCGCTAACATATAAGGAATAGAAGTCCGAAAATACCCGAAGGCTACATATTGTCCGTCGAATACAAAAAAAACAGATAGATAGAGGTCCTTCAGGGCCACGGATGACGGTAGCTCACCCCGAATAACTAAAAGATATCACCCTCACGTACGCTCCACGGGCGTAGAACCGGAGCCTGGATCGTACTCGCACTCAACAAAAGCGCAAAGAAGAGTAGGGGTATCGCACAACACTTGTACCGGTAAGCATCATAGGCCGACAATGATTAGATAACGCATGAAGAAGTCAAAACCAACAAGTAGCACATAGAGCAAACAGGTATGGTCACGTATCATATACAAGTAAGGTGTAAAGGAATCATGAAATCAACCAAGACAGATATAATTCACCAAATGATCACCAAATATATAAGTGGATGAATGCAATTTAATACAATAGTCACCTCTCACACTCCACTCTCGTACACACATGCTATGGCAATGCCTCATAGTCATGACCTCGGGGACCCGCGAGTCCATGTACCACTCGTGCTCTCCCACAGTAAAACCCTGAGGCTATTAATCACTCTCTCAATCTCCGGCAAAGACCTCTGAGTCTCTCACTCTCAATCTCCGAAAAACCTCTGAGTCTCTCTCACTCTCAATCTCCCAAGCAAGACCCTGAGTCTCTCGATCACTCACCTCACCAATCATCACAACAATAATATAAAAGACATGTCATGCATGATATCGCCTCAACAATATCACCAATATATAGTCAACCAATACAAGTCATATTAATGTTACCATTCCTTTACACATGGTGAGCGAGCTAGTATGCGACGTAGATACGAACGGTGATATTCACGTAAAAATAACACATATGGCGACAAGCCCACATAGCAACTAACAAAGCCAAACTAACTGAATTCACCTCTACTTCATGCCCGAAGGCCTATATGCCGTCCCCGTCACTTTCTACAACTACATACAATTCTCTAATCGTAGTCTAACTAAAGTAGACCGTAACCTACCTCAATGCCGAGCGATGCCACGAACAATCAAATTAATGTCTTCCCTTTAACGTAGAGCCTCCGAACGATCAAAATCTATAAAATATGCGATCTACGTTAGAATACGACTCTAAGGACACCCATACTGCTATATTTATATTCGAAACCCAAAAACGCACCCCAAAAGTGGCCTTGGGCCCACACGGCAAGATTGAAATTTTATTTGAAGAAAATAATTTCGCCCATTATCTAAGGATTATATATTATTAAAATTGATCAATTTCATCCATAAATATACTATTAAATCATTAATTCTCCTTTCTTAGGACTAGGACTCGAAACCTTTAATTACTCCAATATCTTTAACTTCGACAAAAATCGACTTTTCGTAATTCAAATACCATGATTTAAAGGTTTTTATATCATTCAATAATATAATCTTTAATTAGGTAGACCCAATATATAAAGATTGACATTGATA
>NC_081344.1:20580572-20586060 GCF_029784015.1 Lycium ferocissimum
TGAAATGTGGACTTTATTGTTTAAATTCTTCGAGTAGAAAAGATTTAATTTTGCCACTCATCCAACATGGTTTAAACTGCCTTAAATTGGAGCTCTAGCATAAGTCATGAGCAAAAGTAAAACTTTTTATCCTAATAGAAAGGATAATATCAGACCAAAAATCTTTTGTTATTGCCTCAATGGATAACTGAGTTGAATATTTTGGTTCTCTCCCTTTCAAGTTTCATCAGAATTAAGCCAAAAATTAGAATACATCCTCGGAAAATCAAATTCCATCAAAGAGAAGCCGATGAAAGGCCTATTTACATAAAAACTATCATAGAATCGAGGACGAATATCTATGTGATCCCATAGACTTCTTTTAAGCATGTCAATTTGGAAAAAGAGTTGAGAATCTCTATTTCTGTTAGATCAACTATCATTCCAATGATCAACGTCTTCCATAATGATATTTATGCTACCTAAAGTATGACTTGACGATCGGAACATATATGCATACACCTTGTGTCAAAGATATATGGATATATCTATGTGTCAAAAAGATTCTTTATTTGTACATCGGTTCCTCCGACAGCTCGATTGGCTAAAGCTTTAATTCTCTTTTGAGTATGCATGCTCATCTTAAGAACATATTCCAAGGCCTTTAATTATAGGGAAAGTTACAGCAAAGGAACAAAACCAAACCAGATAACCACTAAGCTGCTACTGTTACTAAAAGCCCTTACAAGTTACAACAGAGATCATACAAAAGGATGATACAAAGTATGGATTCTCCAAAACTTCCAAGGACATCCAAAAAGTTTTTGACTATTAATAACCAAAAAGTCCATGACAAGGAAATGGTGAAAAGAAGTTGAGTAAATATTTGATCGCCCTCCCTCTTTTTTTCTTTGTCAGATCTTCACACATCAAAAGATATGTCTAGACTAATTTACTCCTGCCAGATAAACGGAGAAGAGCTAACATCAGTTGTACTATAAAACGAGTCCTCTGCTCCACCATAGTATGTCTCTTCCTTTTCCTCGTCCCACTTGACGACCTCCTTTATACACTAGAATGCCTCATCAACTGTCACACGGTCTCTTGCCCGAGCTTGCCACACAAATTTCTTTCTACCTGAGAGAGAAGCATAGAGGTCTTTAAACTTCATCGCAACATGATAATAAGCTTGGTTTGCTAGTGAGTGGTTACTGTGCTGAGTCCGCCTGGAGTGAAATCAGTGAACCACTAACAAGAGTCCAATGGTACACGAGCGACCTTCTCCCGAACAGATCATGCTTGTTCAAGATTAAAACAAATGGGGTCTCTTTGAAACCCATTATTCTAAAGAGTTCTTTGATATGCGCCATCTTATTCTGAATAGTGTACCACTGCCACAATCCTCCGAAGCAAGCCACATCTGATCATAGTCACACCGGGCAACATAAAATACTACAATACGAACATCTTCAAACATCTTCACTCACTTGCATCCGTCATTCATTCTGGTGGCATTTACTCTAATTAACCAATACCTGTCAGGAAATGAGATAGTCTATGTCACCTAGACTCAAGCAGATTATTTGGATGAGTTCATAACATATGTTTAACCTTTAGCAAGTTTTCAACTATGTTTCCATACAAAATGCTCATGTCTACCTACAAAGATGAGTCACCAGAATGTCAAGGCAAACTGAAGATCTCGGAATACAGGAATCATTCAAGTAACATTTCTCCCTTAAGAATCATTCAAGTAACGTTTTTCCCTTGAATGTTTCCTGTCTAGTAGGATCCTTCCACACCTCTTAAACTAGGGGAGCATAATCACTAGTCGCTGCTGTGAAAAATGCATCCAAATCTCCTGTGGCAATGATGTCCAGTAGCCAATGCTTCAACCTCGGTTCAAATGAATACATGCACTGGTTAGTTTTGGCTGGTTCCACGTCACCACCTATAAAGTTGAACTCAGTTACTAAATTACGTCCATTAGTTCCTTTGACCACGACACTGTGGATCATCAAACGAAGATGAAAACCATTTAGTCAGTATAATCACAAATAATGAAGGTTCTTAACGTACTAACGAGGATACATCTTGACCTTGGTAAACTTGCAGTATTTTCTTACTAAGTGGCATGCAGCACTTAATCTCCATATGAAATTCAGTACGTCTCTGAAATTGGTCAAAGGTTTTTTTGTTTTTTTTTTTTAACAATGAAATAGCTCCCTTGAAGAGTCACCTCTGCGACTTCATATTACCACACAGAATTGTGAATTTACTCTTTACAAACATCAAGAACAGAACAGAACTGCTCTATTCCTGATGTATTTTATAGGAAAACGACATCCAAAAGGGAAATCCGTGACAAAAGGTATCAATTATAGACAAAATTTCCAGAATGATATTGCTACTTTATGACAAGAGAAAATCACAGAGGACATGGTCTCACTTCTGAAATGGCATGCACTCAATTTAAGTTGGGTAGCAAGGAGCGGCAATACCTTAAATAGAAAGACGATAAAGAGGTCAGTTTCCGGGTACAAAAGTACATTTCAATGACAGTCCTAATAAAGATCTGAACAATCTCTCACTTCATCATGCAATTACGATTAATTCCCTCCATTCAGGAAAGGGATGTCCACAAACAAGCTGAAAGAAAGAAGGGCTAATTTGGCAAGCAAAGAAATGCTTACTTTTGGATGTTCAAATTGTGTATGTTCAAATTCATGAACCTAAATGACTATACTCTAAACCTTATAAATAAAATCCTCATATACACAAGGCACACATCAATGAAACTCTAGTTCACTTCCCGCTAATTTAATTAAAGAAATTGAATAGGTTTGATCAGCAAATAATGGCTAGTTGAGTATGAGTGAAACTTTAGAGCAGTAAAGTATAATATTTCTGCAATTCTTTTCTTTCTTCTTCCTCCGCAATTTGAAAAGTAGGACAGGGATTCCACTACGGACACAAACTACAACTAGTGGGATTAGAGTCCTCACCTCTGTCCGCAGAGGTTAAGGGGGCCAGAGCTCCAAGTCCAACGGTATGACCACTACACTACCTGACTGGGGCAAAAACTCTGTAAATAACCAATCACTTTTTGTCACTACTTTTAGAGATTTATTTGAAAGAACCTTCAGCCTCTGTTCTTGACAAAGCCTCCTCCTCCCAAAGATACTCGTACAGGTTGCTTTAAAACATCATCTTCATAACCTGAATTTCTTCAGCAGTGAACTTGTTGCCATATAAGAATTTCGGGTGCTCAGATGGTTGTGCAAAATAAGTATAGTAAGGGGAAATGGCTAAATATACCACTAATATCCGATTTAGAGCAGATTTACCCTCCGTTAAAAGAGTTTCCGATTCGTGCCCTTGCCCGTTACCCATTTGGTCGGATATGCCCTTTCGACTAACAAAAGTCAATTAACCTATTTAAAAATATTTTTCCTACTTTTTTGTTAAAAAAAGAAGAAGTCAAGTTTGTTTAATTAAAGGGAAAAGGACCATATATATCCGTGGACTATTCGATATAGAGCAAATATACCATATGTTAATTAACCTTAAGTTCAATGCTCCTCTCCTTCGTAAGTACCTTTCCCCTCCTCCCCCGCCATCCGCGACCAGTTCATCTATCTTCCCCACCCCAAAAATGGCCATCAGCCTTCTCCCATAATAATCACCATGACCACCAATTCCAAAACAACAAAGAACAAAAAAATCATCTCCCTCAGGGTTTAAAATAAGGTATACTAACACAGCGTTTTTTATTTTGATTAGAAAATAAGTGTCGCATTCGTAATCAGAAGAAACTAACTTTATTTTTTCAAATGTATCTCTATTTACTCAAGATAATAAATAGGCAAGAGTCTTATTAATTAAGGATAGTTTAGTCAAATACCTATTTTTATTTTTTTTTTGGAGTTAATATTTTAATCGGACGGAGTACCCTTTAGGCAATAATAAGAAATTAAGTAAAGAACACTACCCCGCCTTTACCGAAGCTCTGGTCATTGGGCCACGATGAGTCTTTAAGCTTTCTGAAGGAGTTTACTCAAATCTTATTCTATTTTTCAACTTATTGATAGCCCGAACAATGTGATTGAATAAATCCTCCTGCGGGTCAAAATCTTCTCCTCCTTCTTAAACTCCGTTCATATTTTCATAGAAATCTCGATCAGGGATCTGCGAGAACAAGAGCCGCTTTTGTATCATATCTAAGGGTTAATTGAAGAAATAATGTCACGGTGTTTTTTTATTTTATTTTTTTTAAAAAAATAATTCCCAAAAATAGTAAAAAAGGAAAAAACAAATCAACTTCCAATTTTTAAAAAAATTATAAAGTAAAAGTGCAAATAAAAAACAAAAACTTCAAAATAAAATTTTAAAAAATAAAATTTTCTAATTAAATTTCGTTTTTAAAATAAAAAAAGGTTATAAAAATTTAACTGGAACCTTCCCAAAAACTAAAAAAAAAATAAAACAAGGAAAAAATTTTAAAAAATGGGAATCGGATAAAAAAATATCTTTTAACATCCGGGGGGGGAAAGGTATTGGTTTTTGAGGGGGTAATAAAATTTTTTATAAATTAAATTAAAATTTAAAAAAAAGACCAAAAATATATTTTAAAATAAATATAAATTTTTTTTTTTTTATTTTTATTAATTTTTAAAATGCTATAATTATACTATTTCAAAAATTTTTTTTTTAAAACCAAAATTAGAAAAAAAAATTTGGGGTTAATTTTTTTTTTAAAAATTTATTTTTTTTAAAAAATAAATTTTTTAAATTTTTTAAAAAAAATATCAAAAAAAATAAAAAGGGGCAAATTTTCTTAAGAAACCAAATTTTGAGACCCAAAGGAAAGAAAATTTTTCTTAAAGAATCGGGGGGAAATTGTTTTTTCATTTTTGCGGAAAAAAAAGTTTTGTCTTTTTTTTTCGACCCAACCCGGGGCGTGACTGCGTCCAATCGGACACTTAGCATAACACTGAGTGTTGGGCAACTCGCTAATTATATATAATCACATATAGCCTCGGTTTTCACAAAATATGACATATTAACATAAAGGCTAGCATGATGTCGAAATCCGAAATATGCACAAAAGGAAAGGCAAGGGCCCGTGGGGATATTAAAACATAAAACACACACACATAGGCGAAGTATAGCCTTACCCCCTGTCCCGGACCTCTAAAGAGTAACAAAATCAAAGTGGGACGGGGGAAAACGTCCCCGAAAAAAAATACATTCATCGAAAATTATTAAAAAAATCGGTGAAGAAGGGCACTCCCGGAAAAGAAGAATAAGGGGTTTGGGGGGTGGATCCCGGGGGCGTCGAAACCCGGGGAAAACGCGCCCCCCGGGGGAGCGGAATATGTCGAGTATGTAAGCAAAAAACAAAACCCTAATAACAAAATACGGAAAATAATATGATATGCAAAATAAAAAAATATTTAATTAAAATATAAATATGCAAGGCCCCGACGATGGTCGCCCGCATCGGGGC
>NC_081344.1:20586160-20631211 GCF_029784015.1 Lycium ferocissimum
CTTGAATGATTCTTAAGGGAGAAATGTTACTTGAATGATTCCTGTATTCCGAGATCTTCAGTTTGCCTTGACATTCTGGTGACTCATCTTTGTAGGTAGACATGAGCATTTTGTATGGAAACATGCTGAAAACTTGCTAAAAGTTGAACATATGTTATGAACTCATCCAAATAATCTGCTTGAGTCTAGGTGACATAGACTATCTCATTTCCTGACAGGTACTGGTTAATTAGAGTAAATGCCACCAGAATGAATGACGGATGCAAGTGAGTGAAGATGTTTGAAGATGTTCGTATTGTAGTATTTTATGTTGCCCGGTGTGACTATGATCAGATGTGGCTTGCTTCGGAGGATTGTGGCAGTGGTACACTATTCAGAATAAGATGGTGCATATCAAAGAACTCTTTGGAATAATGGGTTTCAAAGAGACCCCATTTGTTTTAATCTTGAACAAGCATGATCTGTTCGGGGAGAAGGTCGCTCGTGTACCATTGGACTCTTGTTAGTGGTTCACTGATTTCACTCCAGGCGGACTCAGCACAGTAACCACTCACTAGCAAACCTAGCGTATTGTCATGTTGCGATGAAGTTTAAAGACCTCTATGCTTCTCTCACAGGTAGAAAGCAATTTGTGTGGCAAGCTCGGGCAAGAGACCGAGTGACAGTTGATGAGGCATTCTAGTGTATAAAGGAGGTCGTCAAGTGGGACGAGGAAAAGGAAGAGACCTACTATGGTGAAGCAGAGGACTCGTTTTATAGTACAACTGATGTTAGCTCTTCTCCGTTTATCTGGCCGGAGTAAATTAGTCTAGACATATCTTTTGATGTGTGAAGATCTGACAAAGAAAAAGGGGAGGGCGATCAAATAATTTACTCAATTTCTTTTCACCATTTCCTTGTCATGGACTTTTTGGTTATTAAGAGTCAAAAACTTTTTGGATGTCCTTGGAAGTTTTGGAGAATCCATACTCGTATCATCCTTTTGTATGATCTCTGTTGTAACTTGTAAGGGCTTTTAGTAACAGTAGCAGCTTGGTGGTTATCTGGTTTGGTTTTGTTCCTTTGCTGTAACTTTCCTATAATTAAAGGCTCCGGAATATGTTCTAAAGATGAGCATGCATATCAAAAAGAGAATTAAAGCTTTAGCCAATCAGGCCTGTCAGAGGAACCGATGTACAAATAAAGAATCTGTTTTGACATTAATAGATATATCCATATATCTTTGACACAAGGTGTATGCATATATGTTCCGATCATCAAGTCATACTTTAGGTAGCAAAAATATCATTATGGAAGACGTTGATCGTTGGAATGATAGTTGATCTAACAGAAATAGAGATTCTCAACTCTTTTTCCAAATTGAAATGCTTAAAAGAAGTCTATGGGATCACATAGATATTCGTCCTCGATTCTATGATAGTTTTTATGTAAATAGGCCTTTCATCGGCTTCTCTTTGATGGAATTTGATTTTTCCGAGGATGTCTTCTAATTTTTGGCTTCATTCTGATGAAACTTGAAAGGGAGAGAACCAAAATATTCAACTCAGTTATCCATTGAGACAACAACAAAAGATTTTTGGTCTAATATTATCCTTTCTATTAGGATAAAAAGTTTTACTTTTGCTCATGACTTATGCTAGAGCTCCAATTTAAGGCAGTTTAAACCATGTTAGATGAGTGGCAAAATTAAATCTTTCTACTCGAAGAATTTAAACACATAAAGTCCACTTATTTCATATTAGAGCTCCGTCAATGGCAAGACAAATATAGACGTTTTGCTAATGACATGGTATGAATGGATCAAGACTGTTTTGAAGGGAAATATTAAGCAGTTTTGGATAGTACATGGACAACTTTAAAGGTTTCTCCGATAAATAAATTGAGATGTATTCGATGAAAATAGCAATATTAATATTTGATTAAATAGTAAAGACAATCAAACGGTGCTTTTGCAACGAACAATTAAAACATAAAGCCACAAAAATAGTAGGAACAAAACCTATTATTAAATATTAAAAACTGTATTTCAACCATTAAATCCTTTTCTTCTTTGTTTTTTTCCCTGGAACAATTATATAAAAACTTTAAAAAGATTGGAAAAAAACTATTTTAAAATTTTAATCAATGGCCACCTAAATACGATTATGTCAAACGTGGCAATTTTAGTTAAATTTAGAAGGTTAAAATGGGTCGGGTTACAATCGCTCCCAGCTTACAATCATTCTTCATTTATTTGTTTATTTTTTTTATAATTATCAAATCAAAGCAGCGAACTGTTTATTTATTTATTTATCATGACTTTAAATAACCAGGTCTATTGAAAATAGTTCCTCTACCTTCACAAGGTACGAGTCTTACACACCACTCTCTCCAGACCCTACTTGAGAGTTGGGCTGGCATAATCAGTCTATGAAAGCATGGCCTTGCCCAATCCGCCCAAATTTGGGCTTATCATTGACCCACCCATTTGTTAGCGCAACTGTCAAACCCTAACCTTGGGGAGTGTGGCCGGCACTCGGCACCCGAAGGCCCGAGCGAACCAACCATCGCATCTGTGACATGTAATATGAATAGTAGGCCGACAAGGCTGCTATATGACACTAACAAGAACCAAATGTATAATCCTGCACGCAGAAGAACCCAACAACAACCTCTCTCTCTCTTTCTCTCTCTCTCTATATATATATATAAGGCTAACAAGACTATATAGTCATGCCAAGAAGCGTACAGGGGGCCGACAAGGCCATGCAAAACATATATACACCGACAATCGTCCGCAAGCCTCTAAAAGAGCAACACAATATCAACGAGGTCGGGATAGGGCCCCGACATACCCCAAAACTATACATATACATATGCATACATCTCCATAGACTCACAACCAAGAACTCCGAAGAAGTGAGTGCGACACTCAACCGCGATCTCGGTGTGTCTCTCTCTATGGAGGCACGTCGGCCGTCATCGGCACCGTGGGCATGAACATAGCGCACAAAAGGCGTCGGTACGAAATATGTACTGAATATGTAGGGCGGAAAGCACAAACACAAATAATGTAAATAATATGAGAAGAGATTTACAAATAACCTGAAACTCTGTTCAAAGCCACTGAGGGCGACCATAACCACAACATAAATGTAAATGCGTGCTCGTAAAATCATTCCTCACTGTGGAGGTATATACCATATCATATAACAATAATAATAAATCCCTCTGTGGGATGAGCTCATCATCACAACATCATCTCAGCCTAACTGATCAGTGGCGATGCACAGCTACATGCCTACCCGGCCGCCTACAACACAGCTCGGTAAAGAAAAAACATGTCTAGATGCACATATAAGTGCCTACCCGGCCGACTATAGGGCGGCTCGGTAATAAAAATAAACATATATATATATATATATAAGTGCAATGCAAAACCGACCTCTTCAATTCCTGAAAGCTCCTTTCACAAGCATCAGACATTATGAAACTTAGTCATGACATGTGTCAATTTCGTCAAGGTGCAGCAAAGAATAAGAGAAATTCTCCACAAACCTCCGATAATAGCTAGCTAAGCCCGAGAAACTACGAACTTCCGTAGGAGTTGTAGGCCTCGGCCAATTCTTTACTGCCTCGATCTTCTGACCATCCACCTTGATGCCCTCATCTGAGACGATATGTCCAAGAAATGCCACCGAATTCAACCAAAACTCGTATTTAGAGAATTTAGCATACAACCATGATGTTGCGAAATACCGCAACACGACTCGCAATGATCCGTATGCTCCGCTTCTCGACCTAGAGTATATTAGAATATCATCAATGAACACAATCACAAAAAATGTCAAGAAATGGCTTCAAGACCCGATTCATTAAATCCATAAAATCGCTAGCGCATTAGCGAGACCGAAGGACATGACAAGAAATTCATAATGGTCATATCTCGTCCGAAAGCCGTCTTTCGGGATATCTTGCTCTTTGACTCGCAACGATGATATCCGGACCAAAGATCGATCTTGGAAAAGTACTTCGTGCCCTGTAGCTGATCAAATAAATCATCGATTCTGGGAAGGGGGTACTTGTTCTTAATAGTCACCTTGTTGAGCTGACGATAATCAATACACATTCTTAACGAACCGTCTTTCTTACGAACAAACAAAGACCGTGCACCCTATGGAGAAGTACTGGCCCGATAAAACCTTTATCCGTAAGATCCTTTAACCGAGCTTTCAATTCTTTTAATTCAAAATAGGTCATTCTATACGGAGAAATAGATATAGGCTCGATCCTGGAAGTACATCAATAAGAAAGTTTGGATTTCCTTTCGGAGGAAGGCCAGGAAGTTCATAAGAAATACATCGTGGGGAATTCATTAACAACAGAACCGATCGAAGAGCGGAGGTTCCGCCTCCACATCCCGCACTCGCACCCGAGCGGTACATATATCCTTTCGCAATCATCTTCCGAGCCTTAAGGTAAGAAATAAACTTCCTTTTGGCGCCGCAATATTGCCCTTCCACTCAATAATGTGCTCGCCCGGAAAATTAAAAATAAATAATCTTCGTCCGGGCAATCTACATTAGCATGACACGAGAAGCCACCAATCCATACCCATAATAATATCAAAATCAACCATCTCCAACGCATGCAAATCAACTAACGTATGGCGGTCATAAATCATCATATCACAATCTCGATATACCCGTCTAACTATCACAGGCTCACCCACGGGCGTAGATAGCTCAAATGACTTACGTAATAAGTCAGGCCCTTTATTACACTTGCTAGCAACGAACGGAGAGATATACGACAACGTAGAACCGGGATCTATCAAGGCATACATATTAGTGGAAAAGACGGATAATATACCTGTAACCACATCCCAGGAGACGACCAAGTCCCGACGGCCCGATAATGCATATATTTAAGGCCCCCGCCGACCGCCCGAACCAGACACCCTCCTCTACCTCTACCCCCGCCCCCGCGCCGAAGTCCGCATACCGCCCGCAGGCGCACCGAAGAAGAAAAGAACAGAATGTCGTTGGCCGAGCCATACCACCTCCGCCTCCCCTCGACAATATCTCATAATATGACCCTATCGTCCACACGCATAACATACATCAGCACCCTGACGACACATCCCAAAATGAGCCCTACCACATCGATCACAACGGGGCACCGGAGGCCTGGTCTGGCTAGACTCGCCTCTAAACTGCGGGCCTGATGTCCGCGAACTCTGACTCTGACCCTGACCAGAATAAGTGGTCCAATCATGTCGCTGACCCTGAAACTGCGGTGGTGCACTGGCTGCCGGATAAGATGAACGTCTAGAAAACTGCGGCCTAGGTCCACCTCTGAAATTCCCCGAATCACTCGTAGATCGGGCCCTCTTATGCTGACCTCTATCTCGCTCTCGATCAACCCGCTGATGCCTCTTACGATCCTCTAAGTTCTGTGCATAGGCCTGTATACGAGCAATATCCATTCCTGGATTCAGAGCAGTTGTGGTACACTCATTAATCAAATGCGGTCCTAAACCACCCATGAACCGGTACACTCGATCGGTCATATCAGCTACAACAGTAGGAGCGTGTCTGGCCATAGATTTGAACTGCATGCTATACTCCCTAACACTCATATTACCTTGCTCCAAACGCAGAAATCGATCCTGTCAGGCATGACGAATCTCAATAGGTAGATACTGCTGCATAAATGCCTCAGGAAATTCTCTCCATGTCGTCGGTAGAGCACGGGGTCCTCGGGATCGCTTCAGTGTCTCGTCAATCTATAGCAACATCCCGCGCCCTATAAGAAGCAAGCTCTACCGACTTAGTACGTAGCTCCGCATAAGCCTCGCAGTCCGCCGCATACGATCTAAGAAATCCTGTGGATCAGCATTCGGGTTCGTCCCTGTAAATTCTGGAGGTAACAAGTAAATGAAGTCTCGTGCCCTGGCACTCACTGCTCTATCACCCGTATCTGGAGCCTGACGGTGGGCTTGAGAGGCCACAAGTCTAGTCAATAACTGCACTGCACTCCGCATATCCAAATCCTGATTAGGTGCAACTGGAGGAGGAACCGGAGGTACATCGGCTCTCCTCTGCCCCCCAAGAGGGGGTGGAGGTGCTGCTTTAGAAGCCTGAGAGTCAGCCTCGTTCTGAGGCTCATGCTGATCCAAATTAGCGAGCGGCGCCTGACTGATGCCTCCCCCCACCTCGTCATCCAATCTCTGTATAAATTGCATAGCCGCCTGTCGTCTAGTAATGGTAGGCATCACTGAGAATATAAAAAAAAATAAAGGTTAGAAGTGAACACTTACGGATCAGCTCTATCACACGATCTAGATCAAGAAGAAGGGAATTTTTCCTAAATATCCTATAGCCTCCCCGTTTATAAGTGTGGTGCACAACACACATAACCAAGACCTACTAGATACGGGCTTGCGACTCCCTAGGACGTACCTGCTCGACACCAAGTTTGTCATACCCCAACCTTGGGGAGTGTGGTCGGCACTCAGCACTCGAAGGCCCGAGCGAACTAACCATCGCATCTGTGACATGTAATATGAATAGTAGGCCGACAAGGTTGTAATATGACACTAACAAGAACCAAATGTATAATCCTGCACGCAGAAGAACCCAACAACAACCACTCTCTCTCTCTCTCTCTCTGTCTCTCTCTCTCTCTCTATATATATATATATATATATATATATATATATATATAAGGCCAACAAGACTATATAGTCATGCCATCGTACGGGGGGGCCGACAAGGCCATGCAAAACATATATACACCGACAATTGGTCCGCAAGCCTCTAAAAGAAAGCAACACAATATCAACAGGTCGGGACAGGGGCCCCGACATATCCCAAAACTATACATATACATATGCATCTGTACCTATAGACTCATAACCAACAACTCCGAAAGTGAAGTGCGACACTCAACCGCTGATCTCGGTGTCCTCGCGGAGGCACGCCGGCTCGTCTGTCATCAGCACCGTGGGCATGAACACGGCGCACAAAAAGCGTCGACGAAATATGTACCGAATATGTAAGGCGGTAAGCACAAGCACAAATAATGTAAATAATATGAGAAGAGATTTACAAATAACCTGAAACTCTGTTCAAAGCCACTGAGGGTGACCATAACCACAACATAAATGTAAATGCGTGCTCATAAAATCATTCCTCACTGTGGAGGTATATACCATATCATATAATAATAATAATAATAATAATAATAATAATAATAATAATAATAATAATAATAATAATAATAAATCCCTCTGTGGGGTGATCTCATCATCACAACATCATCTCTGCCCTACTGATCAGTGGCGATGCACAGCTACGTGCCTACCCGGCCGCCTACAACACAGCTCGATAAAGAAGAAACATGTCTAGGTGTACATATAAGTGCCTACCCGGCCGACTATAGCGCGGCTCGATAATGAAAATAAACATATATATATATATATATGTGCAATGCAAGACCGACCTCAGAAGAGATATCATGACAGGAGTCGAAATGACCTATCGTCGTTATCCTTCAACTATCGTTATTGTCCCTACATCCTTTAGTTTCCAATTACGAGACAACTAGCACAAGAAACATGGAAGTTACGTAGTATGGATTTGTTTAAAGTAGACATTATGTTCAGGATATAAGTAACCATGATCAATGTGAACGTCAAAAAAAAGAACGAACAAAAGAATTTTAATTCTCTTTGAGTGACGAACAAGGAAGGATGAGAATACTTAAATCTTTTTCGATGTGAGTTATTCATGAGAAAAGGGCGATTTAATCATATTTATCAATTTGAAGTGGAGCAGCTTCGAATTCGATGAAACAATCCAATAAACGTTCATTCGAGTTCGAGTCATGCCGAAACATATAAAGAAGGACCCTACGTACCTCGTTGATAGAGCTATACGCGTCTTCCGGGTCTTTGAATACCTTATGAACGACTACCTACACAAAACGAACTATTCAAGATCAAATCAAACTCATAGCTCATGAAAGTCTTCACTTAGACATTTAAGCAAGCAACTCGCGGGCATAAGTTCGTAGGCTCTTTTGTAGCTCAATTTTCCCGCAAAACGCTACAAAATTTTACTTTCCTACTCCCCCTCATCAGTACAATCCTATACATACCACCATAACTCCAAGCAACATGTTAAAACTATATAAAACAGCCCAACAATCAAGCCAAGTCCATAAGAGTTCATAAGAATTGCAAAAGATTATTCTATGGGGGTGGGTTTCTACCTAATTTCTAGGTTTAATTACTTGTAAGGCTCAAAGAGATGAAGAGAAGGTTAAATCATACCTCAAAAGTTGAATAATACTCTGCAACTTAAGTTATTTCAAGATGAAGCTTTCTTCCGAAAATCGAAACAACGAGAAATCTACGATTCTATGATTGTCATGTGAATCCTTATGTTGTAATCACTTGATTTGCCTTTGAACTTAATTGTGACTGATGGAGAATAAATTTGGGAGAGTATAGGGGCTGTTCTAGGGTTTGATATTGATGAAAATGAGGGCCTAAAACGTTGGGGGCTCTATTTATATCACTTAAGTTGGGCCCACTGCCCTGTGGCAGTTTGCACCCTTGTACGGAAATACGAATTTCTCTCTACTCGGATGTCGTATCGACAAACGGTTAAATGCGCTGGAAACTAGACTCGTAGACCTTCGATTTGATAGGTGGATCACCCCATAACTCCAAGTATATTGAGAGAAAAGCTCATTCACATCTGACCCAAATTTCAGTAAAATTTACAAACGTAACTTGCGACGACCTTTGTCGACTTCCGTATCACAACTCATTTGACTTCAAAACTTAACATACGACTATCATACTATTTAAATACCTCAAAAAAATACCTTCTTACCATGTTAGCAACCTTACGATATGACAACGCACGAAAACACGAGATGTAACAGCAACCCATTTCAACCCATAAGAAGTTGGGTTGATATGCAGCCCAAAATTGATCTATGTGAAATCTTGTCAAAGTACTCTTAAAGGACATTTTTTTTTTAATTTGATATGTCATGCTTAGCCATTATAAAGAAAGAAAATAGTTTTATTAGGCCTATTTTTAGAATTTGATGATGAAGAACGCGACTTGGAGATGGAATGTAGCTATTTCAAGGAACTTCTTCACGGTGTTGGCCATGTTGAGGATCTTGAATTGGGTCCCTGGTGCATCCAGGTTTATTCATATTCTATCCGAAATTCAGATTATTTTTTTTTGGTTGGTATTTTCATTAGTTTAGTTACTTTAATAGTTCCACTACTTAGGATAATCTGATAACTAAATAGTACTAATGAATTACATTCTCAGGGCCTGTTTGGTAGGCCAGTTGAAGGTGGCTGAAAGAAACCTTTTTGAATTAAATTTTGGATGATGAACTGTGAGAACAAAGGGTTTTGCAGTGTACAGAACAAAAATGTAAAATTTGAATTGATTTACATTGGTCATACTCTTTAAGCCATGTGAATGGGGTTTTTCAAAGTGTTTAAAAGTCCATCTTTGGATTTCCAAACCAACCTTGACCACTTTGATGTGGCAAAACGCAGTCCTATACTCCAAGTTGTTTTTACGAATTATTCAACGATTTTCATGTCATTTGATAACTGTGTCATATTTCCTTGTTTTGACAAATTTTGTTTTATCTATTTCGTTTATAAGTGTCTGTCCATGCTGGAGTTGGAATATGGCAGTCTCCACAAAAAGCTGAAAATTCTTAAAACTTAATGCAGGTGTAGAATCGCTGGACTTCCCTGGAATTTACAGGTTTTTACAAAGTTCGTTGGATCTTGAGACATTGGAGATTGACTGGTACAATTACAGATCAAGAGTAAGTTTGATTTAGACCTTTTTCTTTTTGTTATACTTCATGTTCTCTATATCAAACAACTATCAGTGAAAGAAGAGGCAATATGTATCAACATATCTAATCTTAAGTAAATTAAGAAAAAGATAAAAAAAAACTTTGTTCTGTCAAACCATCTTAGTGATATATGTCAAAGATAATGATAAAAGGTCACAAAAAGGGGACTTGACTGTCCTTACGTCTTCAAAAAGAAATTCTTGAACCGGTTCAATCATCAAGTAAAGAGAAGGCTGAGAAGGTACCAATCTTTGAGAAAAGTGTCGGAGATAACCTTTAATTTTTTTTTTTTAATAAAGGTGGTGTTCGGGTCACCTTGCTAGCACCTCGACTATTCGACGGATACCTGCTACTTCCACAAGCACAGATACTATTACTAGGTAAATTTGCTCAAGGTTTAGGCATATGGGAAGAAATCAACTAGTATTTTTTTTGACTTCACTGGGATTTGATCTGTCGGAGATAAGTGTTAATGTGTAAGAAAAAAGAGTGTTTCTGTATAGTTGGGTGACTCCTATTTATAATGTGAAACATAACTAGCCTAACTACTTGATGAGCTTTTGAACTATAGCTTATAACTAGTGGAGACTTGCTCCCCTGTACATTGTTGCCATAAGAACTAAGAAGTAGAAAAAGTGAGGAGTTATCTCAAATAACATGTGAATTCACAAAAAGATCTAACCGAGAAGTTGATCTTGCTACATTATAGGAGGTTGGCTTTGGGCTTTTTTTTGAATTTTGAAGGAAGGGAGCTCCAACTGTCAACCCTTAAGTGCCCTCTAGCTTCTCTTGATAGTGAACTAAAGCTGGAAATTTTATTCTATGCGTCCAATAGGCCACACCGTTGGCTTCTCTGTCACCTTGACTTCTTTACCTTGAATATTTTCAATAATAGGTCATAGTGCCAAGAAGGTTTGGGAACTCCCTTGACAGCATTCACAATAAGTAAAGAGTCGGCTTCCATCCAAATATTCCTAATAACATGTCAAGACACCATTTAAGCACATAGGAAACTGCAAATGCGTTAGCTGTAATGTTTGTTCCATGGCCTAGTGGGACTGCATATTGCATAATGATATCACCAGAAGAGTTCCTCGCAATGCCACCTGGTTCTCATTGTCCTTGTCTGAAACTGCCATCCTTGTTTAGTTTTACCCATCCTAGATTAGGTTTGGACCATTTTACAATTGTGCTTGTCCATTGAGGCGAGTATTCCTCAAATGTGTTCACAAAAATTGATCCCAGGAATGCGTAGTTCGAATATTGGAAATTTAATTTGAATGCTGCTTTGTAAGGATTTCAGAATCTGCCTTCAATCTTGAAAGTTAAAGTTCTTTCTTTGTTGAATCAGCGTGCTTATTATTCTGTTTTTGTGCAAGACGTTCAGAGGATTGTTCTCTCAATTTTGTTTTTCTCAAGAAAATAGTTCAACTTGAGTTGATTTGACAGAATTTTTATGTTGTCACTATCAAAAGTGATTATATGATCAAGCCAGCAGTCAACTTTTTTTTTCCTAGTTTATGAAAAAGATGTTTACACAAGGAGATAAAGGATCAGTTTCGATCAGTGGCGGAGTCAGGATTTTCACTAAGGGGGTTCAAACTATGTATAAGTGAACACACGAAGAAGTCGAAGGGGGTTCAACATCTACTAAATATACATAAAAAATAATTTTAACCGTGTATAAATAGTATAATTTTTCGCTGAAGGGGGTTCGAACCCCCTTTGCTATGCCTGGCTCCGCCTCTAGTTTCAATGATGCTCTGAAGCATTTTGTTATTGTTTGCATGTACCATTTTGTAACATTTGCGAGCACTTAGACTTGTTCCTTGAATAAAGAATTCATCACCTCTTTTTTTTTATCCACAATCAAATCCTTGGCTTTTTACTTCCATCTAAGGAGAATAACCGGCTAATGTTAGCATATTGTTTCCTGCAGAACCTGTTGACAAGATACATGGATGAGGATGAACATAGCGGGAGGTTTGAGACACATAATTTTAACTGCTCATTGCGACATCTCAAGACCATCAAGTTCATTAACTTTCATGGAGCACTAAGTGATGATAAGTCTATACTTCCATTGGTAAAATATTTGCTTAAGAGTACAACAGTGCTAGAAAAGTTCATCATTGCTGCCATATTAGAAGAGAGTGATGTATCCTGGGATTATGTTAAAATGGAACAGGAATTCCTGAGTCTTCCAAGATCCTCTCAACACGCTTCATTTGCCTTTTCTTATTGATAATGTTTGGGCCCTTCTGTTTCAATTGATTGCAACATACCTAACAATTGTTGTTTTTTATGAAAGCGGTTACTCAATGTTTGATTTTTGTTGCTAATTTGTAGCTGATAAAAAGTCAGGATTGTACTTGTCAGTGTTGAAGGAGTTGTTAGTAGTTCTTCATGTCTAACTAACAATGTGTTTATTCTCTAAACATCAAGTAAGAAAGCTTGCTCTAAAAGTTTTGTGATTTCTTTTCGTATTGCTGAATCCTAATCATGGTTTTATATTATAAAAATTAAGGCTGAAAATCATTTTGCATAGAATAGTATTCAAGATTCACTACTTGCCCAAGGACTTGTTTTTGTGGCCTATGTTACTTTTAACTGGTGGAAAATTATTTCTAGACTTGGGCAATGAATGACCTTGGAAAGGAAGCAATCAGTGGAACCATGTCCCAGCATGTATGCTGGGGGTGTTAAAGAAGTAAATAAATAGCAGATGTTTTGAAGGAAAAGCAGAAGCCCCTCATGACTGAAAAATAAGTGTTTGAATTTACTTGCTTTTTTGTTGTAAACTGAGGAGTCTATTGTTGTGATAGACTTTACCTTCCTGAGTAGCATGAGTTGTATATTGTTTTTGTACTCACCGGCATGGTCTTTTTGTACTCACCGGCATGGTCTTTGTGCTCGGCTAGTTATATTCATAAAATTAATTTTTTTTACTTACCGAAAAAAAGATAACATTCCAGTATCTCATCTTTGTGGGGAGACATGAGTATTTTTTATGAATTGTTCAAACATGATGAGAAATGAGTCTCTGATAGTTGCATAGCAGGAAGCAATATATTTGGATTTCAAGAGGCTAGCTATGTGCATTCTGCTTCAAATGAAATTCAGAGTATATCAGAAATTATTATCTGCAATAACTTCTCTTGCTAACCAAGACCACGTTTGGATTGTTTATTGGTGGATAAATTTAAGACTTTATGATGAAAGTCACAAATGAGAAGATTTTTTACTCTCTGGTCCCTGGCTTTCAATTTATATGGCAAAATTTGGATAGACATGAAATTTAAAAGGAAAGGAAGATTTTTTAAACTTATGATGATAAATATGTTGTAATATGTGCGTGCTATAAATATTTTGAAACTTGTGGTCTTAAACATTCCATAACACTTGTGTAGTTGTGTGATTTAAAAACTCCTCATTCAGGATACAATTTGAAGTTTAATTAAATTGTTCCAAATTTAGAAAGAAAATGTTGCTCAAGGTGGTGCTAAACCTGATTACTTCATTGATAAACCTGATCATTGGCCGCTACATCATGTTTAGCCTACTTATTACTCACAAATAGGCAGGGGCGGATATAGAGTGTTGGCTACGGGCAGAGCGTATGCCCTTTTCGACTAACAGAAGTGAATTAACCCATTTTAGAATAATTAACACAGGGTATATTTGCACTATATCAAATAGTCCAGGGATATATTTGGCCCTTTCCCTTTAATTAAATAAAAGAAAAATAATTTAAAATTGATTAATTCCCTTCCGTTAATCAAAAAGGACTTATACTACATTACTTGAGTTCAGTGTCTCAAATTAACCAATTTAGTCTTCATGTTTGTAACCTCCATTTGACGAGAAATCCAGAGTCACTTCGATAGAAGTAGATCAAAACAAAAAAATAAAATAAAAAAATAGGACACTGGGAAACATCAAAATGATAAACAAGGGAGAACTTTTAAACTACAAAACGTTTTTTCTGCACACCTAAGTATAATTCTTAGACCATGAACAAATCTGTACAAGCAAAAACAAGCTGGATTCTGTGTAGTTCCAAGTTATTCAATGAACGTAGGACATATATATTCTAGTTATGTGGGACAAGAACAACAGAAATCTGATGATTGTTATACAAACAAGAACACATTATGTGGTCCTAAAACAGGTTCTTAAAAGGACTTGTGAGAGAATCACTGACACCTTGAAACAACCCGTAGAGGGAGTATTGCCGGAGGTTTTTAACCTCATACCACGAGTTTAGCACATCTTCATTCTTATCTGTCCCCGAAAAAGCTAATTGTATGCTCACGTTGCAGTCAACAGATCCACCATTGCCGTTGCACTTATTATTTGGGACTGCACAATCAGTTTTATTGAGGCAAACAAAAGAATCTCCTTTGCACGAATCACAGCCAAATTTCTTCCAAAACAAGTTCTGGAGGGTGCCCTTTTGGAATTCAAGCACCTAATCAAAACAGAAACAAGTTCAATGATGCCAAAAAAAGCTTATGCTTTAGGGTGTGTTTGGTACGAAGGAAAACAATTTCTTTCAATTTTCCACATTTGGATAGTAAAAAATTTTGAAAAACATTTTCTCTAGGAAAATAAGTTCCTCAAAATTGAGGAAAACGACCTAGTGAAAGTAAGGAAAACAAGTTCCCCAAGTATCATTCCATATTGATTGTCGCCCTCACCCCCATCCAACACAGTTCACCCCCACCACCCTCATACTCCTACCTCACCCCCACCTCCCATAGTGATTGCGTAGATAATATACAAGTATTTTTTTTATAATATTTTCTGCTTACGTACCAAAAACAAGAAAATAAGTATGAAACCTACTTATTTTTCAGGGAAAAACATTTTCCTTCGTACCAAACACACCTTTAATGTTTGTTGAAAGAAACTTGAGAATTTCACATGCTGCATAAGACTTACCAGAGTGAAGCTTGTGACGGTGTGAGTATTGTCTGCCACAAAAGCAGGCAATGATCTAGCAGCATATTTGCGTCCAGCAAAGGCAACCATATAACCACCAGATTTGCTCTGAGAAGTTTGAACAAATCATTGAATACGATGCACTCCAAACAGTAACTATTACCACTTAAAAACACATAAAGACCAGTATATTTAACGGTCATTGAAGAAAATGTTGATAATTGATTACTCAAATGCTCACAATTTTTTTTTTTGAATAACTGGTTTGGACCAGCTTGCGTGCACCTGGACTAATGCACTGGAAGCCAGTTTAGTCCCAAAGCACATGTTGAAGCACACATGGGCTCACCCAAATTTGTAGCTCAAGATTTGGCTATATTGACTGTATTATATAACAAACATTTCACAACCTTAGGACGTGGTCGATTCTCCAGTGTTCTTATTTTTCTGTTTTGTACTTTGGTCAATTAAAGCAGGCTTGGAGTTAAGAGTGGGCTTCTAAAGACTATCTATTCTTTCGTGAAGCTTCATCGTTCTTCAGCTGTATCCACCTATTTGCATATACTACATCTGATGGAATTTCTCCGCTGCTATTTTTTTATTGATTAATGAACTTTTCTCTGGGAATTATGAAGGCTGATTATTTTCCTAGTCAAGATAGAACCCATAAGGAGATTGAGAACTTAAAAAAGTGAAGTTCAAAGATTCATAGCTCAATAATCTGTATAGTTGAGTGAAAGCTGACATTGGGCACTATTTTTCAAGTAGAAAAGAAACTATTTTAGACTAGCAATTTAGGGGAAGAATTCATAGCTGTCACGATTGGTGTCTAAGAAATAATTCAATTTTTTGATGGAAAAAAAGTCGGACAAAACAGGTTGGTAGTCAGCAGGAGAAAACAAAGCTTAAGACACTTTTGTCTGTTGCATCTTTGTTGGAACTTAGAAGTTCTACCAAACATGTTTGTTAGAGAGTTAGGTGGAAGGTGACAAATTCCTAGCTAATTACCCTGTGATTTCTTCTCATATGAAAGATGAATCTACTTCATAGAGGAAGAGAGAATCAGTCAAGTAAAAATGCAGTCCAAATGATAATTAGTCCTTGAGGCACAAGATTAAACATTTTAGTTTGCAGAACAGGCAAATATCAAAAGAGGAAAGAGAAATAAGGTCTAATCTATTTGTTTGCAATGTGAAAATATGAAGATGTCTAGAAAAAGACATGGTCTAATATATTTTGTTTTCAATTTGAAACTATGAATACCTAGAGCTACATGTAATTACCAAGCAAAAGTACATATTCAAATTTCTTGACAGATCAATAATCTACTTCCGAAAATTGTTTTCTATGCAGTTTAGACATTATCTTAAGGTTATGCCATGAGATCAACATATATGGTTTTCCTGTCACAGTATTTAGTGGCCAGAATATTACATAGCTCATGATATACATGCTTAACAAAAGAAGACCTACTAATCTGTTTATCACATTATATGCTAAGTCATAACAGTTTTTAGAAAATACACTACACAGTGACAAACATGGTAGCATCAACTATTTACTCTATATGCCAAAATTCTTTTCTAATTCCAATGCAAACAATCTGTTAGTGCCCTTCTCTAATCTAATTTACACTTAAAAGTATAAACACATCCACAAGCAGACTAACCACAGACAAAAACCGGAAATACAAAACAAAAGAAAGCATGGGATGACAATAAAAGAATTTGGGATGTAATAGGACAGGACATACAGGATTGAAGTTGCTGCTATTGATTGTGAGGAGTGAAATCTCATCCACTTTGGGCCTAAAAACAGCAAGTTCAGCAGAATTTCCAGAAAGGGAAAGCCGACGGTCACATGGAGAGAGCTGAGATTCATTGAAGAAGAATGATTCCTTAGAAGAAAACGCAAGCCCAAATGTGAAACCATCCCATTTCTGAACTTTTGAGTCCGAACAAGGATCAAAAACCGGATTCGTATCTCCAGCGTGCACGCTACCCATCACAACCATCATCGCCACAAATATCAGCACCATCATGGTTCCCATCCTCGCCAAATGTGATCCCCTTAATCAAGAACGAGCAAAAAAAACGAAAACTGTCAGAAAGGAAATGTTAAAGGTAAGAGCTTTGGAATATTTCCAAGTTGTGGGGAGCAATTAGAACCATGATTAGGGGTCTTCACGAAAAACTGGAAAAAAAAAACGTACAAAGAGATTTCTATCAAGTTTGGTCTGGTTTGGTTCACTATTTGAAAAACCGACTTAATTAGTTTGATTTTCTTTTTTTTTCAGGTAAACGCCGAACTGAACGGAATCATGACCACCCTTAACCATGAATAATCTCATAACAAAGAAAGACAACTAAATAAAAATCATATGGCAACAGGGGTAGGAGATAACCTACCATCCTTTATAGTTTATAAGAGGGCATCAAATATTCAAATATACCTACCATCAAGTCATCAACAACTTATGTTTTAATCATTCGATTAATCAATCATGGCTCAATATCCATTCAGCTTTATTCAGACCCTGAATTCAATTTTTAGAATATTCATGATATTATTTACAGAGAAAAGAGAAATCAAGAAGCACAAAAAGTTCATGAATTTAATTCTAAAGGGTCAAAACAAGGAACCAATAAGAATCAAACTTACACAAAAATAAGATTACCCTTTGTCAAAGAATTAATCAGATGTTCTTCGACCCCTCAGAAACTTTTCTTGATATTGATCATCTTTTTTTTTTTTTTTTTTTTTTTTTTTTTTTTAATGATGACCGTTTCCTTATGTGGAAAATTACTTAATTATTACCCCTAGTACTAATACATATCAAGGATTGAAACAAGATGGAAAAAAAAAAAAGGTCAAAATAAGCTTTAAAAAAAAGAATTTGATTAGTAAGGAAAGGTTTTGGAAATTGGTTCTTGAAAATGTATATTTGCTTTGGTAATTCCGACGTGTGATGGGTTTTCGGGATTCTTAGTTGCAAAGAAAAGGACACGATAAAGCCGGCTACATTTGGAACTTGTCCAAGAAACGGTTAGGGAAGTTGGCGTTTGAAACACGACAATCAGTGATTTAACGTTGTTGACTAAAAAATTCAGTCAAAATTTCACGGTTTGTTCTTCAAATGGGTTGATCTTTAATTTTTGTCTCTTAGCGAATTTATATTTAATGGGGCATAAGTTCTATAAGGGCAAAGACATGACTTATGAGATATTACATGCGAAAATATAAACTTATGTTGCGAAAAAATTAATTGTTACGAGGGAAAAAATTAAAGACCAGCACAAAATAGAGACAAAAGTGCAAATGACCCAAAAATTCGATGCTATGCTTGTCTCCACTAATGGGATGTGGGTCCTTCATTTTGGGTGGTTTGCACAAATAAGCTATTTTGTACCACTATTTAAGTTTTGACCCCATTTAAATAAGTTTTGTAATTGTGATTAGAATTTGGAGCTTGCTGGTCAGAACGTGGCTGCAAATTCTCACGAATCACCATAATGGATCATCAAGACTTAATATAAATTTGTGATTTTGAAATAAATTGTTCTTAAGTTCTGAAGGATTGTTAATAGTTCTAATGGATGGACAAGGCATGAGTACGCGCTGTGTCAGAAATTTGATAAATACCATTACGTTTCACAGCAATTTGATTAATATATTAATTTTGTTGACTAAAAAATTCAGTAAAAATTGCACGGTTTGTTCTTCAAATGGGTTGATCTTTAATTTTTGTCTCTTAGCAATCGAATTTATATTTAGTGGGGCATAAGTTCTATAAGGGCAAAAACATGACTTATGAGATATTACATGCGAAAATATAAACTTATGTTACGAAAAAGTTAATTGTTATGAGGGAAAAAATTAAAGACGAGCACAAAATAGGAACAAAAGTGCAAATGACCCAAAAATTCGATGCTATGCCTGTCTCCACTAATGGGATGTGGGTCCTTCATTTTGGGTGGTTTGCACAAATAAGCTATTTTGTACCACTATTTAAGTTTTGACCCCATTTAAATAAGTTTTGTAATTGTGATTAGAATTTGGAGCTTGCTGGTCAGAACTTGGCTGCAAATTCTCACAAATCACCATAATGGATCATCAAGACTTAATATAAATTTGTGATTTTGAAACAAATTGTTCTTAAGTTCTGAAGGATTGTTAATAGTTCTAATGGATGGACAAGGCATGAGTATCATCAAAGCCTCTCGTACACGCTGTGTCAGAAATTTGATAAATACCATTACGTTTCTAAGAAATTTCATTAATACATTAATTTTGTTGCTTCAAAATTGACCCAAATAGATCCAAATTTGATTTACAACACTTTAATACCAATCTCAACAATTTTCGATGGTTAAATTCAATCCAAATCTTGAAAAAAATTAATAGAATCGCTTTATCTTCTTTAACGATCAAATGCAGCAAAATCAACAACCGTGTTATTCAACTAAATATTTTTACTTGTTCGAGGACACAAACTTAAAACATTTATAACCACACAAATGCTATGTCATTTTAAGATCAAAAGTTTTAAAAGTATTCATTTTTTTTCCTTAAATTTTGTAATCTCTCCTTTTCAATTTGTTTGTTTGATTCGACTTGGCACGGAGTTTTAGAAAGTAAAGAAATATTTTGAATCTTGTGGTATTAAATTAAAGATATGTGGAATATACCAAAATGTCATTTAATCTTGTGGTCTTAAACATATCATATAAAAAGTTGAAATTAAAGTATTTTCAAAAAAGGAAAAAGACATTCATTTTTAAAAGGACTAAAAAGAAAAATAAGGCAAACAAATTGAAACAAATAGAGTATCTACTCAAACTATAATCACATAAATTAGAATGGAATGAATAGTAATTTCTTCTGAAAGTTCTTTTAGGAAAAGGACGAATAAAGTCAACTATGACAGAATGTGGAAGCAGCCCATTTTCTAGCCACTAAGTATAAATTTAGGAGCTACAACATTCAACAGTTTATAAGTTGGCCTCATCCAGCTCCTTTTTCAGCCAACCATCTCATAAGTCTCCCTTATCCATTTTCTTTAATAATTCACCTCAAACACATATCCCATGTTCACTCTTCTATTTTCTTTCTACGTTGGCACACTTAGAGCACTCCACAAGCCATCACAACCAGGTACACCAATCTTTTTCTTCTTTCCTTTTCCCACCTAATTCCATGTATAAACTTTGCTTTTGTATTTCTTCATACATCTTCCCCTTGTTGTAAAAAATAATAGAAAAACAGAATTGAAAGAAAGTTTTGAACCATGAAAATGACTGTTCTTAAAGAGATATTAGTGCGCATTTATTGGTTTGAAGAAAAGTACAAACAACTCTATTCAAGCAGTGGCGCAACCACACACAACGAATGGTGGTCGGTTGAATACCCTTTGTACGAAAATCATAATTTATATATAAAGAACTATATTTAGCATATAGGTCAAAAATTGAATTTTATCATAAATCTCATTCTTTGCGAAATTTCTGGCTTTGCCACTGTATTCAAGGTACATGAAAGCTCTATATACTGCAAATCGACTTAGTCACTACTCAGGTAAGGCTTGAATTTATAGTGTTGAAAGAAGGCTATTCAGAATAAGTATTTGACTTCATGAACAAACATTTTCTTCTAATTCTAAAACTTAAATTTACATTTAAATTGAAATTCAAGTTTTTAAATAAAAACTGAAAATGTCATGTTTCTGGTGTAAAATATAAAGCCTTTGGCCTTCAAACTCTTTCTTACAATCCCACTTAGCCACTTCACATGTAGTACAAACTATCTAACACTTGTTATACAGTCAAACCTATATTTTGTGGCTGTTATAGCAAAATGATGTTATAGAGAATATATAAATATAACACAAAATGAAAATCGATCCTAAAGAAAACTAGGTCGTTATAGTGAAATGTTATTATAGAGAATGATAGTTATAGAGAGATTTAATTGACTGTATAGGTTGGTGGTCAGAAAGCAATGGCAACAGCTTCAGTGACACTTTCTCCAGCAACAGTTACTATGGCTGCAGCCAGTGTTGGCACAAAGAGATGTTCCCAGAAAAGAACCAAAGTGAAGTACATTAGTGGCTTGAATTCATTTGGAGGGCTTAAGGCACATAACAGTGTTGTCTCATTAGGCCTCCCTCTGTGTACTGAACAGTCCTTCGCCAACATTGTTAGTTCTTTGAGAGCAACTTCATCACAAGGCAAAGGTGGAGCTTTGTCGTCTACCTGTAATGCTGCTCTTGAGATTTTCAAGATTGCTTCCATTATTACAGGCCTCGTTCTGGTCGGAGTTGCTATTGGATTTGTCCTCCTTCGAATTGAAGCTTCAGTTGAGGAATCTGATTAAAAAGTTGGCTTGCCAATGTTTTCACCAAGATTTACTTTCTCTGCATTAATGTAGAGTTGATTTATTTTGGATATGTATATTAACCTTATAAACTTGGGTTTCCTCAAGAAATTTTGAATTTTAGATTTGTTAAAATCAGTATTCTGTCTCCCGTGTTGACGACAATATACTCTATGGGGCCTCTGGACCATGGGCCAGAAACTTAGTGTATCTAACTACTTATTTATTCCTATGACTGGAGTTCTTACCGTTGGGACGACATGATCCGTAGGAAAGGGAGGAAAATGATATTGCAGAAACTTTCGTTCAAAGGAATGTAGCATAACATCAATTTGCTTGAATTATTGCCAAAATCTAACTTTTCGTGCACTTTGCATCCTTTAAGCTCTTTAAGTTGGACATGTACAGGTTTTTGTTCTTTAACAAGGAGTGATAAACCTTCAAATCATACACTTGATGTCTTGAGATAAATCTGTACGTAATGCTTGTTAAACATGTTATTCTGGTGCATATTTTATAACCTTGATTGACATATATTTCACATGACATCCCTAATGTTCTTAATTCCCTCTTCAAGACTACCAAACTTACCCCTTTACCATAATTATACAACTGTTTGTTGAAAGCGAAGAATATCAGCAACTATCCCGATTGACATTCAAAAAGCTTCCATCTTTTAAATCAAAGATAGACATTATTGGGAAGGTACTGCAGCTACCGAGGACCAGCAGGGGAATTGGTTATGGCAGTATTGCGGAGGCTGCAGCATACTTTGCATCACTAATGTAAATCCACAATAAATACTTACCTTTCTTCTCATTTTAGATCCCATTAAGCCTCTCCAGGACTTGCAAACATCACCGGCCTCATTATTTTCTTCCATAGCCAACACAAGCACCTATTAGTCCAGATTGCATTCTTGATCTCTCCCAACATATTCATGTGGAAGGGGCTAGAGCTTTGCCCTTTTTTGGATCTTTGTATCTTGAAAATCTAGTTCACTACCCAAAGAGTAGAAAACTTTAGTGGTTTGGTTTCTTGTGGTTCTTTTCTAAAAGAACCATAAGAAACCAAACCACTAAGCTACAAACCCCAAAAGGCTAAAGGCATGAGCATATGCTTTTGGACTATAATTGAATCATGAACTGAGTAAAACTTATGCTTAAGGGCTTTCCTTGCCCGTCTACAGCATTTCCTGTATTGAGTTCGAGTTAGTCCATTTGGTTGTTCTTTTTCCTTTTCATTTTGTTTCTTTTGGTTTCCCATCAAACTGAGTGAAACTTGAACCTATCAGTTAAAAAAGGATATGACCAAAAGGGCTTCCCACTACATCTTTACCTCTCTTTTAATGCTTTATGACTTTCTTGGCATCATTTTCCCAATGCAATCTCGTTATCTAGTATTTTCCAGTTTACAATTAAAGAACTTGCTATGCACCTTTTTTTTTTTTTTTTTTTTTTTTTTTTGTTAACTTCTGTCAGTGTGAAGATGAGCTATACCAAAGTACAGTCACACAAAAGAAGATGCACACTTAATGGAAAAGTAACACGATTCAGGGTGAGGAGGGTGGTGGGGGAAAGAGAACATATAACTAAGTTAACTTTAGTTCAATTGATAAACTATGGTTTGGCAGTCTAGTGACTGCAATACACAGAGCTAGTACCAATATCTCTAGGCAAGAAGACACCCCAGAACTTGTCCTCAGACACATATATTGAAGTTTATTTAAGTTGGCATTTTGATGCCTAATGTACATTCCTTTATTCCGTAGTTTACTTCAAGCAATTAATTGTTACAGGGATGTCTCTGCCCTTACTCTGAAGCTGCTCATACTTAGACAACAGTGTCCTATCTGCTCGATTTCTCGCAAAGATAACGGAAATACCAGCGACAAGGATCAAGATAGCTGCAAGTACCCAACTAAACTGCAAGTTCGCCATAGCCCGGGCCCTTAAATCAGCTTCATTCGTTTGACACATAACCGCTTCACTTGATTGCACAACGCATCCTTGTGGAACAAAGTGTGGAAACCATAGGTTGAATCCCATGTTCATGAACCAAACACCTTGGAACACTACTGAAATCGAGAGAAGAAGCGCTGCGGGAAAACAAGAAGGGCAGCAAGTGACAACAAGAGCTGACATAAGGGAAATACACACAACGAGTTGCAATAGCCAGTGGTAATGGCCTTCAAGTCCAACATGATCAGTTGAATGATAATGAAGTAAGAAAAGCTCCTGACCAAAAATAGATGTAGCAAGTATGCCTAAGATCCCATGTAGGATCTCAGGTAAGTTACTTATCTCAGCAAGAAGAGTAAAACACGCGAATATGGTCAAGTTTAAGAACATGGTGGCATGTTCAATGTTATGAAGCTTGAATGATGAGTGAAGAGAATTAGGGAAGTCTATGAACTGGATAACTATGCAAAATATGGAGAAGGACAAGACAAGAATGAGATCAAGGTGTTGTAGAGTGGGAATTAGGGGACTCTTGAAAGGGTACCAAAATCTTGATCTGAATTTTGTAGATCCTTTTTGAAAGTTGGCTCTAATGGTGCTAATTGTATGCCAAAAACCAAGGAGAGCTAAGGCCAAGCCAGGTACTAGATGTCCAAGAAATGTCCCCATGAAGTTTATTAGTCTGATATTCAGAACTACACTAGAGTAATGGTTAAATACTTTATACTCATAGGAGAAAATTACCAGTATTTGTCAATCTGGTGCATTATGCATGTGTTTCCACCATCAATACGCAGGATCAAAAGTGAATTCCATTACTGGACAGCCTTTTAGGATGATTGGAGTTAAAGGACACAAATAACCAAGGTGGGCGTGGCGACGTGAGAATGACATGACAACAACAATTTAACACAAAAATACAAAGAGGCCAGGTGCACTAACTCTGATTGGAGGGTGTTGGAAGCTTATAAGTTGGTCGTATTGGGTTTTTAGCACTTTTTTGCTTAACTACGTTTTTGGTACATTAAAGTGCTGATAAGCCAAAATCAATCAATTTGTAACTTTTTGCAAAAATTTTAAGGCTATTTTAGTCATTCTACTGAAAGAACTGCTTATCAACATTTTTTCACCAAACACATTAACTACTTATTAACAATTTTAGTACTTATATCCCAACACGCACCTGCTTATTTATAAAATCAGTTTCAACACTTAAAAATACCTTTGAGCCCTTAAAACTTATCAACTACTCATAATCAGCTAATCCAAACAGGCTCTTAAGCTCCCACTATGTGCAAGGTACATGAAAAGTCCGGACCACGTTGTATCTATTGTACAATGTCTTATATTGCATTTCAGCAAGAGACTGTTTTCATGGTTTGAATTGGTGAACTCTTATCATACAAGGGTAACTCTTTTTGTTATGCGCTCCCCTCGACTATTAACAGTAAAGGATTAAAAAATATTGGTAATGAGTAGCATTTGTCAGTGTTGTTTGCGTGGAAGTAAGCCTTTAGTAACATGAAAGTAAGAACACTTCTCCATGACATTAAATATGGAAATGATATATTCCACTAACCTATAGTGGACAACGATAATCTTCATGATGAAGTGTTGGCAAATAAGCTGTTTCCACTTGTTGCAAAAACATCAAAAGTTTGTCCAACATTTATAGGCAGTTACTTATATCATCACTCCCAACTACTTTTGACTGCTGTTTTCGACTACGATAGTGTGCATATATTACATGTACATAAAGTAATCACTTCAAACCTAGTAATTGTAAATTCTACATTTATTAAACATGAAGAAATTTAAGTTTAACTTAAGATAGTTCAAAGAATATTATCAAATGGTGCATGAAAGTTATGGCTGTATAAAATCTACACTTGTTGAGAAGAAATTGTGGACAGACCAAATAATCAATTTGAAGGAAATTAAAAGCTTTAAATAAGTAAAGCTCCTAATCTAGAGTTCAATTAATCATCGATATTAGGAGAGGGCATTCACCTCAAAGTGACATTCTCAACCAAAATAGTGCTACTTTGAATTGATTCATTCGTTAGTCTTCACTTGTAATATAATCTAAAGTTAATTTAAGGGTGTATCATAAACAACGACTTTAATTTGATTAATTAGGCCTTAGGGGTCATACTCGAGTGATACTTTACTTATTATTACAAGAATCTTAGTATATCAATAAGTAATAATACATGACAAATTGAGCAACACTAGATTTTAACTCTTTCTTCGAATGACAATAAGTTAATCGTTGGAAAGACGATTCGAATGGACTCCACGTCTGTCATCTTTTTAATTAATAAGTAGTCAATTTCATACAAACAAAAAGAAGATAAAAGGACGAAAAAACGAATGAATCATCATCCACAATGTCTAGCAGATGCGTAGGGTAAACTGAAACTTAAAAGTAGATATATAGTGCTGACTGAACCAGGAATTATACAAGTACTTTAAATTGAGAAATATTTAGCAGTCAATTAGGAATTTTCCTATTTTTACAGAACCCTAAATTTTAATTTATGTCACGAAAGATGAATAGATGGGAAAATGTTTTTCAGAAAAATAAGAGCCCGTTTGGCTTAGCTAATTTAAAGTAGCTGATAAGTTTGAAGTGCTGAAAAGCATTTTTACTGAAACTGATTTAATATAAAAGCAGTTACGTGTTTAAATAAAAATGTTGAAACTGATAATAAGCCGTTGAATGTTTGGTTAAAAAAAATGCCAATAAGCCCTTTTTTAAAAAAGACTTAAATGCCCTTAAAAATATCAGCACTAATGGTTTTTATGAATTTAAAATCTAGATACATTCAAAAAAAAATCCAGATACATTCAAATACAAAAGAATTTGTCTCAATTTATTTTTAATACAAAATTGATTATTTAACATTTTTTTTATAAATATTTTGTGATAAAGTTATAATATAATCCGAAGTTGTAATATAATTATTAATAATTGGTTTGTCATTAAAAAATATAGTCAAATACTCCCTCCGTTCACTTTTACTTGTCCAGTATTCTAAAACTACATTTTCACTTTTACTTGTCACTTTTAGCATATCAAGAAAAGACAATTTCTTTTTTTCTGTTTTTTACCCATAATATTAATTACTCATTTCAAATCGGTTTCAAATCCATTAGAATCATACACCAATTAATTTGGGTATCATGGTAAATTATGCACTTCATTTATTATTTCTTAAAGGGTGTGCAAAGTCAATAGCGGACAAGTAAAAGTGAACGAAGGGAGTAGTACGAAGAATAATTGTATAAAAACAACTAAAAATAGAGCAAAGCAAACACCCCTAGGGAAATTATGAATATTCTAACAAGAAATAGGGTTAGATAAAAGTATCAGAAATTAAGGAGGCGTCAAAGCATATGCAAACCACGGTTGTTTCGTACTTAACATATGCAAACGAATTTTATAAAGTAAGGAAAAAGAAAGAAGACTGATTTACAATAGATAAAACGTTCTCATTCAAGTTCGATTGCTATTGATGACAAAGAGTTACAATTTCTTGATTGTTATCTTGATGGTAGCCAGCAGAGTTGTTAAGAGAAATGAAAAAGGAGGAGGAGTGAAATCTCAGATAGAATTAGGGTTTTCATTTCGGTAAGGATATTTGGGTAATACAAAATAATATTAGGGATAAAATAGTAAAAAGCTTGGTCAAACCTAAAGTGCTTATAACCTAAAAAATAATAAGTTAGGAATGACCAACTTATGGCTTTTCACTTATTTTGGCTTATAAGCACTTGGCTTATACGTATTTTAAATTTTACCAAGCGCGTTGATAAGCCAAAAAGTGCTTATAAGCCAGTTTGACCAGCTTATAAGCTTAGTCAAACACCCTCTAAGTGAGTTTCTTATTTATTTTCTTGTGTTTGGTACGTAAGTTAAAAAGTATTATCCTAAAAGCATTATATATATAATTTAGACAAATACTATGGGAGTTGGGTTGGGGTAGGGGTGTGGGGTGGTGGGGATAGGGCTATAAGGCTGGGGACTGGGGTGAAGATGAAGTATGTTGGAAGATGAAGAGATCAATACAATCAATATGGAATGAAGACTTGTGAAACTTATTTTCCTTACTTTCATTAGGAAAACCTAAATATTTTGACCAACCAAACATAGAAAATAATTGAAAATAATTTTTTTGAAAAATGAACAAAAAATTCCTCCTACCGAACACACCCTTGTATAGTTGGTTTTCACTTTGTTAAGCCAGCTATGATTTTTACCATAGGCAGATTTAGGACAAATTCTCAATTCAATTGAATTTATAATTCATTGCTTTACCATCGAATTACGTATGCAGATGAAAAAAGTATTTAATATAGGGTAAATACCGATTTTAATTCTTGAGTTAATGTGTAATTTCAATTTTGATCCTTATATTATTTCAGCTGGCATCTTAGACCTTCAATTAGATCAAACAAGTGATTTTGATCCTTGAGACTAATAAATGTTAAACGTGCGATCGCGGTCCATGGGCACAATAGCGCTCGACACGAACATTTTCTTCAGCGCTATCGCGCATCACCAACATCGATGGAGCTGCCTAGAGTCACTTATCCAGCACTATTGCGCTAGGGGCGCTTTCTTTCAGCGCAATTGCCCTCTTCCAGCGTTATATTGCTGACTACTCAAATTTCCTACCGCGCAATTTGTGTTCTTTAGGCACTATAACGCTTATCAATTAAATTTCCTTTAGCGCAACTGCTCTTGCACCAGGAAAAAAATAGATTCCTGCACGGTTAAGATTATATTTTTGTAATACTCCCTTGATCTTTGGCTATTCAAACTTCATCTGAACCCCTCGGATCTCAACAAAAACCATCCAAACAACTCATAAATTGTTAATATGACTTGTACGAACTTTTCAAACACGAAATTAAACAATTTAATCAAAAATCAGGGGTTAGGTTGTTAAGCTATATGAGAAGAAAGGAATAATAGGATTTTTAAGGGAGGTAAAGTTTATATTCTTCATATTAAATTTGAAAATATTAACAAGCTAATACTATTGGGATAAAAAAAAAAGTTCAGATATGATTTAAAAATATCTTGATAATAATAGATTCACTATTAGCATCGAATGAGTTGAACTTGTAACTCGAACTTTTATACAATTTACGTGCACCTTGATACTACTTTATTTAATAAATCGTTTACCTTTTGTCAAAATAAAATGTATATTAGAAATATAACTAAACACTTAAATGATTTAACCATACAAGTGTAAAATATACTCAGAAGTATCTCAAAACATGAAAAGATCATATAATAGTCTTAGATATAACTTAACCGTGAAATTTAGCAAGTTTTTCATATCGGTAGACAATAGCTTTCCTCGGAGATCAGATTATCCGAATCCAAAAATAGATGTCCATCAAGATCACATCCTGATGCCTCATCTGGTTGAGGTCTATACCCCTTCTGAGGAAAGACCAAACAGTAATACAAATGATTTAATCTTTGAACATTTACATTTGCAAGAATTCTTACATCCCCGAGATGATGTTATGGCTCCTTGCAATTACCACATAACACTCTATTTCTTCAAATTTAAAGAGGATTTTGATTATCAAAATAATTTTCTACATGAGCACTTGACTCTTTTATAAGGTAATGCTTCGCTCAAGTAAACCTTCCTCGTCCAGACACCCAATCAGTATCCTTCCTTTTGAAACAGGTATCCTCATCTTTTTCCTGAAGTTCCCAAGATAAGAAGTTCTTTTGCAAGTCAACACCCCTTTTCAACTAGTGGGACTCACTTTCAGTTTGAAAGCATTAAGCAATATTGGTACTATATTTCTAATTAAAACGCATAAAGTTGTAATTGTAAGAAGAGTTATACGCGGATCTGCATTCCATGCAAAGTTCATATAATTGAATCTTACATATTAAATATCTAGTTACTTAAAATATGTGCTACACATTATTAACTATTTAGTATGATCGCATATCTAAAGTTAGTGTTGAAATTTAGGAGTATTTTATTTGCTTGAGTTGTAAAATAGAAATTCATGTAAGCAAAATATTAACACGTATTTCTTATTTTTGAGCTTGTACTTTATAATTATCGCATTCTTACAAGAGAGAGTTTTTAGCTTTGCAACAAATATGTGTTAGTGATATTTATTTACATTTGTAAGGGTTCTTTTTTTAAATCAAGCTAACAAAATGTTAGCCATGTGTTCTAATACACTACCTTGATTCTTGTTTTCAAAAACCTTAATAAACAAATATGAGCTGGATTGTAGTTTAATTCAAAAAACTTTTGCGAAAAAAAAATTTAACAGTTTGAAAATGGAATTTGAAACTTTTATAGAAGATCATGTACATACAAGCATATAATATAATTTTCTTAGTAATTGAAATTGTCATTAATAAATACGAGGAAATAATGAAATTTCTAATTATTAATTGTCAATAATAACACTTATGATAGTTTTCTAGTCGTTAGAAAAAGGCATTTGTAGGAAATTAAAACTAATTGTAGCTATTGAAATAAGAATTTGAATTTTTTGAGAGAAGATTTATTGCATTCCCATGTTACTATACAAGAAAACAATGAAATCTTGCCTTAACAAAAAACTCTTTGGAAAGGGTATAAGAAACACCTTTCCTAATGTGACAATAAAAAAGATAAGAGATAAACCCTATTAATTAATAAGTCAATGATTTTCTTAATGTGTTAAAATTTGAGAAATAAATACTTGAAAACTTGGAGTGGAGATTTACTGCATTGCTAATGTCACGGTACAAATAAGCAATGAAATTCTTTTTTAAAAAAGGGCAAAAAATAAATACAAGAAAATAATGAAAATTTTAAAATTATTCGTAGCTTTTTAACAATGATGATAATTCTCTTGTGTAAGTAAAAGGCATATGCCTGAGACCTAAAATTAATTAAAACTTGAGAAATTGAATTGAAAAGTTAGAAAGGAGATTGTTACCTTAGAAGTAAATAATTGTGCATTAAATAAAAACTGTCAAATAATGAATAGAAGAAAATAATGAAATATTTAATGATTAGTTGTAATTATAATTTTATCTAGCATGTAATGCATTTGGTTATGACAAAAAAATGTATCAACATTTCGTATTGGAGTTTCATGCTTTATGTATAATCTACATCCATCTATCTATATCTATATTATTATAAAAGCATGAATATAAATGTTGGTTGACCAAAATATTTTTTAAATATTGAACGACTCTTATACCCTATATCATAATATAGAGAAATTATTGAAGAAAAGGCCATACAAGTACCTCCGGAAGTTTTTAATGCACAATCAAAGCTCCTGAATAAGAGTAAGCTTTCAAGACTATATTGCAAAGAAACGACTCTGGTAGAGCGGATCGTTATTCTTTGTAGATAGCAAAGGAGCTCGGAAAATATTCATATATCGTGCATTACTTGCTAATCTCATATCAAAAGGCATGACAGTGTTAGCAACATCAAAAAGTGGTATAGCAACATCAACAAGTGGTGTAGCGACAACAATTTTACGAAAAGATCATACGACTCACTCTATATTCAACATACCTCTTCAAACAATAGAAACAACAATCACAGATATGTCAAAGCAGAGTGGTGGGTGCAAAATTGATAAGAAATGCAAATTTGAGATTATATGAGATGAAGTGCCTATGGCAAAGCGACAGACTATCGAAATAGTTGACATGCGTTTTAGAGATAACCATTTGGTGGAAAAGTAGTAATTTCTGGAGACGATTTCCATTAAATACCACCAATAGTTCCAAAATCGAAGAGAGTGGAGACTATAAACACTAGCTTGGTAAATTCATATTTATGGCCTCAAATAAAAAAGATTCAGCTAACAAGAAATATGAGAGCACGAACAGACCTAGCATTCAGGAATTTCTTACTTCGTGCCAAAAATGATCTCCGCCTGCATAGATGTTGGTTTTGGAAGAAATGTGTTCATCATGCTACTAAGAAATTAGATCCATCAACTGGCTTGTGCAATGGTGCAAGAAAGGTATATAGATGTTTTGGTAATAACATTATACATGCAAAATCATGACGGAAATGCGTTTCCAAGCATCTATTTATCCCTAAAATTCAACTTTCACCTCCAAAAAATGAAGAATATCTTTTTAAAATTTTCTAATTTTTTATAGCACGCCTGAGCTTTGCAATGAGAATGACTAAACCACGAGGCCAAACAATCCAAATGTTGGACTATATTTGCCGTAACAAGTTTTCGTACATGGACAACTTTCAAGAGGAATATCAGTGTCAATAGTTATGGTCATCACGAAGCAACCAAGGCGTCCAAACGGGAATATACACACACACACAAAAATATTTGTTTATAGAGAATTCTTAGGTAATGTATGGTCATTGGTGACATTGCATATTACAAAACTATTAAGCTCATAACAATATTGTCTACCTTAACTAAATTGATCATTTTTACAAGTTCAAATGATGTTCAATCATTTTGAATACAAATATTATGCTAAAGTAATAAATTTGATTTCATGCACTTTAGATGATTTTGCATTTTTTTAGTGTTTATATGTAGTTTTTAATAAATTAAACTTAATGCGCCTTCGTATTAATAATTGACTGAACCATTACGTAATGTTATTAACGTGCAACGCACGTTCATAGGAACTAGTTACTACAAAAGCATGAATATAAATGTTGGTTGACAAAAATAACCTTAAATTATTGAATGACTTTAATACCCTTGCTATTACTACTAATGTTATTAATTACTACTAATTCTATTTCAATTGAACTACCTCCCTTACTATTACTACTAACATTAATAATTACTAATTCTATTTCTATTCAATTACCTAACTTTTGGTCAACTAACATTTATATTCATGCTTTTATAATAATATAGATTTACAAGAAGTCATAAGCAAAGGATTCAAGTTAAAATTTTACACGTTAAAGACAAAGAGTTGTAGTGGAATAGGAATTCAATTGCGGTAGAAGAAGAGTTCAGAATGAAAAAGGAAATGGTTTTGGAGAAGGCTACGTATTTATCATGTAAGAAAAAGGGATGAGCAATAAGGAATCAAATTAATTAGTAATATTTCTTGAATTTTGTTTTATGTTTTTTGTTAGTTTTTCCTTTTAAAATTTAGTGGTATGTTTCCCTGGAATACCCATGTGCTTTGTTAACAATAATTTTCTTTTATATATATATATATATATATATATATATATATATATATATATATATATATATATATATATATATATTTTTTCAAAAGTACTTTTCAAAAAGTAAATTAATTTGAAAAGTAATTTGGCCAAACTTTTAAAAGTGCTTCTATGTATATTTTTGGGATTTTTTAGATAAGAATATGTTTCATTCTTTGAGAGAGTGAGAAAGGGAAAAGGGGAAACTTAATTTTTTTTTCTTAAAAATCTGTGATTTTCTTAAAAATTTGAAAATAAATCTTGTTTTAAAAAACGGTTTTCCACATGTTAAGAAAATAATTAATTTTTTCATTATATATAATATATATATATATATAAAAAATATATATATATATATATATATATATATATATATATTTTTTAAAAGAAAATTCAGTTTTTTAATCCATGTTTTTAGTTTTTTTTTATTTTTTTTTAAATGGGTTTTTAGATTTTTTATTTTTATTTTAAAAAAAATTAATACACACGTGGCAAGGAGAGTGTATGTCACTCTCCCATATGAGAGTGGGCTAAATTATTCAAATTGGGGGGTAATGTCTTGTAAGTTATCAGAATTAATAAAAAATTTTCCGAAATCTACTCCCCAAATCTTATTTTCTCCTAAAATATTTTAAAATAAGTACTTATTGATAAAATAAATTTTTGGGGGAAATGGAGATTATGAGACCAAATATTTGTGCCTATTGGAATTACAGCAGTTATGTTATATAATTATTCAACATATTTAATGTTTTTTCTTTCAATTTAAATATTATTTGTAGAGTACAAGTAATATAAGATTTGTTAGCCTAAAGGTTTATTCACTTGTTTTGCGAGTTCTAATGACAATGTAATATCAAAATTTAAGAGACCTGCAATATTTAAAAATCTCTCTAATAGTATTACTTATACATTAATTGAAAGTCTAACTACACTTAAATTCCGAGTTTCAAGAAAATTAGGATCTTACAACTGGGTTTTTCTTATGGGAAGCAACAGTCCTCCTAACATTTAATGGCACAACCAATTTCATTCAGCCACCAAATATCTAAACGAATTGGAGACTGTCTAATAAATATATAATTATTAGTACTTTCTCACTTTCTCATTTATTAATTAAAAATATTCTCTTATAAGTGAAGACACAATAATCTTCTTTAGGTAGGTTTTGGAAACGACGCAATGCATGTCATGATTTATTCGTGTGGGTTGTTGAAACAATTTCATATCGAGTTGTAAATACAAAATTGTTTTATCGTCAATGTTGCGTGCTTCAACAATTTCATATAGAGTTATACTTTAGTATCTAACCGTCAATGTTGTGTGCTTCAACTCAATATCAACTTTTAACTATTCTATTTTGATATGATCCTAGAGGGCATGATTGATGCTAATGGCTCAAGGGCATGGAAGAGGACGTTGGAAACACTTGTGGACCCACGTAAGAGAGCAAATGATGTTTGGAAGATAGCTTGGCATTGGAAGAGTTGCAAAATGGCTATGCATTGCAAAGTGGCTAGATGCACAAAATGGCTAAAAGTGCAATTATGGGGCTAAGATTGCAATTGGAGGTCATACTTGCAAGTTATGAGGTTAGAATGACAATTGGAGGTCATAATTGCAAGTTATGAGACTTTGGATGCAATTGAAGACCCATGTGGGATTTTTTAAAAGAGCCACTTTAGGGCCTTTTGATGTAATAGGCATTAGTATAAATAGCTGTTTTCATCCATTTGGAAGACTTAGCTTGCATATTGATAATAAACTCAAATTGAGAGAATTTTAGTATAGTTTGTTTGGTTATTGTTCAAGTGTGATTTCCAAGTTGTGAAATGAATTGCTTATCTATTGAATTCATCTAGATTGCTCATTTGTGGATTCAAATTGAGTCTTCTTTTTTGAATTCAAATTACTTACACCTTGTTTGGATCGTTGTTACCCATTGTATCGTATTGTATCGTTATTGCAAATACAGTGTTTGTTTTGATTGTTATTTAAGATGTATTGTATCGTATTGTTAAATCCATCGTTACGTAACAATGAAAAGCCCAATTTTATGTAACAACTGATTTAGTGTTATCCCATCGTTACCTAATTTCTCGTTCCAATTATGTCCTTAATATTTCATTAATCCCATTTTAACCTTTACCCCGTATAATTTAACTCCACCCAAATACCCTTCCCTATATCTTCCTTCTTCTTCGCCTCAACAACTTCTTGTACATCTCGCTCCTTTTCCATTCTTCATCTGTCTCCTTTTTCGTTAAAAAACTTGCTTATCTTTGTCTCACTCAACAATAAGGAACTGAATTAAGTACCTGATTGTATGACATAAAATGGATACGCATTGTCACACACATTTTCTCCCAGTTGATTCTACATTGAAAATTTATAATCTAATGGGTAAAAGTACTTATTATTGCTTTTAATATCAATAAACTCTTTTTAATTAACTTTGTTAGATTTGCTTGAATTTAATAGCTTAATATATTTACAAGGCATAACTTGTGACAAATTAGCAGAAAGAAGTTGTCCTAAATTATGTTTCTTAGTAATTATTGATAAATTTACATTTACAATAGCTTAGGCATTTTAGTAAACTTACCAGTTAAGATACAACGCGATACGGTCAAACCAAACAATAAAATGTTATTAAACAACAACAAACAGTACAGTCTATCCAAACATTATATCTACAAAACAGTACAATACAACACAGTACAATACATTATGAAACGATGGGTAACAATGATCCAAACAGAGTGTTAGGTTCTTTGGTTGAAATCCAATTAAGAGGATTTAGGTTTCATATACCTAAGTTTGCATATAGATTTCATTACCAATTGGGTCTAGTATCTATCCTTCTATCTTCTCATCCCCAATTTCCCATATCCTTTTTATTTCCTTTGTTTTTGTTTAATTCTTAGAGTTTCCCTAGGTTGATTGTTATCATTTGGTATTAGAGCATATGCTAAGAGATTGTTCCTACAATTTCTAATCCTAGGCTCAAAATCTGAAAATCACAAAAAAAAAAAAAAAAAAAAAATCAAAAATCAAAAATCAAAAATCAAAAATCCCAAAAAAATTGAAAATTGTTTTGTGATTTGATTTTGTTGTTTTTGAAATTAGATTTGAGTTTGTTGTGGTGGAAAACATCTAGAAACGAAATTTGAAGTCATTTGGGTAAGAATTGAAGTTTTCACCATTAGAGGTTCATCAAAGCTTGAAGAACTCAAAGTGGGTTTAGTTGATTTTGGTGAAATTGAGCTTTGATTCGTATTGGGCTTTGTTGTCTAAGTGATAAGGAGCTTAGATTTGAAAATTGGGACAAAACGAGTTGATTTGGACCACATTGGGTTTTGAGTGTTCTTCATTGTTCATCTTTGTTCTTGGTGAAGAAAAAGATAAAAAGGAAAGTTAGATCCAAGGAATTCAAGTCAAAAGTTGAAAAATTATTTTTCTAGCCAAAAGGGGTAAATATAAAGTTGAGTGGGTCCCAAGAAGTCAGCAAATTCAGAAAATCTAGCACAATTCCCGAGCCAAACGAGGTACAGTCGAATTTCACTGAAGCTGCTGTTATCAAGTTATATGGACCGTATAATCTTATACGGACCGTGAAACTTGGTCGTGAAATAGGAGCTAGTTTGGAGAGTTTCTGTTACAATTTGGTCCTTCAAATACGGACGTATTATACGGACCGTACAATTTTATACGGCCCGTGAAACCTGGTCGTGAAATAGGAGCTAATTTGGAGGGATTCTGTTCATTTCGTCCTTCGTATACGGAAGTATTATACGGACCGTATAATATTATACGGCCCGTATAATATTATAAGGCCCGTGTAAATTGGTCGTGAAAGGTGATATTGGGCGTGAAAGTGATCATGTAACACCATCTTCCACAACAATTCTAAGGTGATCGTTTATTGATTCAACTTCGATTTCTTTCACTTCTAATTCAATTCAATTTCAAAATTTTCTTGGGAGTGCTTGTTGGATTGTGTCCCTAATCCTTTGGTAGGGAGCAAAATTGATACCTTAGATCAATTGGGGCTTCACGGTTGCGTTTTCAAGTTATCACCTACCCGAGCCGAAATTTTATTTATTTTCCGATTTTAGCATTCCAATTTTTTTGTGTGTCTCAACTAATAGCAATTTAATAGTTGTTCCTACTTGTGTTTACTAGTTCTTGTGTCCGCATTTCTTTCATGCTAATTTCTTTCAAGCTTTTCTTCGTTTTATTTCATTGAAACTTTATTGGCTCTCGTCCTTTTTGTTTTGAGTCGTCCGTCATTCATCTAAACAAGAATCCATTCTACCACAAACGATAAGCAACGTGTGAATTTGATTGGGCGAGCGATTCATCAACAACTTCGAAAGAGCACAGAGTGTGGTAAGGTTGAGAGTTCAATACGAGTGACGTGAGGCTTTTTCTACTAACGTCGTTTGCTAGTTTTGCAGGTTATAATGTCTAATCAAGGAGATCGTACTCATAAGGGGGAAGAACCATCATACTTGGTGAGTTCGATGAACATGATCATTAGTCAATTGTCGACATTAACGGCGAATGTGGGTGGATTAACAGCGAGGATAAATAGTTTGGAGGATAAGGTGGTACAAGTTGAATCCTCAAGTAGAGTGGGCACTCCCCACTCTCATGTTGAAGGGGAATTAGGAAAGAACACGGAAACGACCCCGACTCTTACACCCGGACAAGCACTTGCCTTGTTCCATCTCCCTACTACTTCTTCGCCTACCCAAAGAGCTCCACAAAACCAACCACCCACCTTCCCAAACACCAACTAGCAAACCTATCCCCAAATGTACCAAACAACCCAAAAGGAGCCAATACCACAAAGAACCACATAAACCATTTCCCGAGAACCTCAACAAAACTAACAACAAGATCCCTTCCAAAACTAATTCCAAAACCCGCTGTTTGATAAAGAGGTTAAGGAGATTCAACAAGAAAGGTGATGGGATGAGCCTCGTAATGGAAGAAGGCAAGGTCCAATGGCTAACCGGGGTAGAGGAAGATATGGTGTCTTTAGAAGATTTCAAGGCCATGATACAAGATTCCAAGGTCATGAAGACCGAGGAAGATGGCATGGACATGAGGAGCGTGGAGATAATGATCAAAATTTGAATATCATCAAGGTGACACTCCCCAAGTTCAAAGGAAGTAGTGATCCCGAGGAGTTCCTTGAATGGAAGTTGCAAAGTGAGAGAATATTCCTCACCAACAATGTGTCGGAAGCTTTGAAGGCAAGGTATGCCCTCACCCAATTTGAGGGATATGCATCAACTTGGTAGGAATCCAAGAAGCGAGATAGAGCTAAACGCCAAATTTTTGACATTCCTACTTGGGAAGAGTTGATTGAGCTCATGGAAGAAAGGTATCTACCTCTTACATACTATCAAGAAGTGCTTAAAAAGTTATACATGTTGAAGCAAGGCTCCAAGAGTGTGGAGGAGTACCTTGATGAGTTCGAAAACTTGAGGATGAAGTCTAAGATTGAGGAGCATTTGAATTACACTCTCATAAGATTTGTAGCCAACTTAAATTGGGAGATTTCCAAACCCATGAGGCTACAAACTTATAATAGCTTAGAGGAAGCTTTTCATAATGCTTCCAAGGTTGAAGCGAATTTAAAAGAGGAAAAGGCTTACAAGGACAAAAACACTCCATCTTCGACTTGGAACCAAGGGAAAGAGAAGTGGAAGACGTTCACTTGGGAGAAGCCTAAGATCACTACTCCCACCCCTCAAGCTAAGTTTGACTACAAAGCTAGAGGAGACGGCCAAGCCAAAGGAGGTAACAATGCTAAACCCAACTTCCCTCGTCCATTTACCATTCAATGTTTCAAATGCCAAGGTAGAGGACATATTGCAAGTGAATGTCCCAATAGGAGAGCAATTATGGTCTTACGGGATGGGTACCAAACCGATGAGGGAGATGAGGGTGGGGTTGGTACTAATCATGAAGGAGAAAAAAGTGAGAATGAGGGAGGCACCGAAAGTGATGAAGGGGAAAAGATGGAGGAAAGATTGAATTTTGCTATTATAGTTAGAAGAGCCATGAGGGCACTAGCTAGAGAAGAGGTTAACCAAAGGGAGAATTTGTTTCATGCTAGGTGCAAGATAGTGGACAAGGTGTGTTCATTGATCATTGATGGTGGGAGTTGTACAAATGCCGTAAGCCAATTTTTGGTTAAGACCATGAAATTCCCTACAAGAAAACACCTTAACCCTACAAGCTCCAATGGTTCAATGAATATGGTGAAATGAGGGTAACCAAGCAAGCCGTTATCAAATTTAGCATTGGTAGTTATCAAGATGAACTCTTATGTGATGTGGTGCCGATACAAGCATGTCACCTCTTGCTTGGTAGGCGTTGGTAATTTGAAAGGGATGCTCAACATAGTGGAAGATCCAACAAGTATTCATTTGTGTTGGATGGCAAGAAATTCACCCTTGCTCCTTTGACTCCCTATGAGGTTAGTGAAGACTATAAAATCATGAAGGAACTCTATGAGAGGGTTCAAAATGGGGACATGGAGGTTAGTGAAAAGGAGACCTTGGTTGCTCAAGGAGAACAAGGTTCAACTCAAAAGAAGAGGAAAAGGTGTATGGTTGCCAAACCAACCTCTTGTTCGAAGGGCATGATGGGTGGAGAGGTTATATGTGGTGGTGTGAGGGAGTTGTCACCAACTCCTACTAATCCTTCTAACCATTCTACTTCTTCTAGTTGTCTTGTTTCCTTTGTAGATACTCATGAAGATGATCATCCCAAGGAGACAATACGCGAAGATCAACAAGTCCCTTTGGAAAGAGATATTACACCTTGTAGTTTTGTACCTTGAGATTCATCGCATGATTAGTTGTCCTAATCTTTTACATCGACATTATCTTCGAGGTTATATGATATTAGACATGCTTATTTTCACATCTTGTATTTTCATTCAATATGTACATGACTAAGTTGAGAGAAAAGAAATTTGGGAAAATATAAACGAGATGCTTGCTTACCTTACATGCTTGCTTAACCTACTTACTTTCTGTCCTACTTGCTTGAGTAGGTGACAAGTTAACGACAAGTAGGTGATGCACCTACTTAAAGTGTATGGACCCAGTTAAAAATAGAAAGGAAAAGAATAGAGATGGGTTGATCTAGGGGCAGCCCAATACCCATCTATATATATATACATATATCACCTCATTTACACTTAGAAACAACATAAAAATCTCTCCTTGGGTTCTCAAGGCAGCAACCCTCTTTCTCTTAGGGTTTATAAGTATTATTCTAACATTTCTTACAAAACAGCCCCTAAAACCCCATAAACTCTAGGTGATTTACATACCTTTTTAAGGTGATGTTGAAGGGAAGATTAAAGCTTGTTAGAATCTGAACCAAGAGCAATATTTCTATAGAAAAGGTAAGGGTTAACCTTCTATTTTATTCCCCCACGAACTGAATTGATTGGAGCACTTTAAAGGTAAGAAATTGGAAAGAGACCGCATAAAAATCAACTTTAAGTTACTAGGTTTATTGGGCTGTTTTGTGTTGTTGTTGAGCTATCTCTTTTTCTACTATTCCTATAAGTTTTGGAAGGTAAAAGGGCTTGGAGAGACCCATATAATTGAATAGTCGTAGGCTCGTAGTTCGTCGTTACGTTTCAGGTCGATTAACACTAGTATGATAATCGTTTTGTGCAGAAGTGAACATATGTAGGAGCTGCTTTTGTTGTGAGTTGATTGAGGACTTCTAATCAAGGTAAGGTTTCAATTATTCTTTATGTATATGAGCTAGCTGGAAGCTTTACTTATATTGGCTTGTCAAGAATTTGTGAAACATCGACAAGAAGTCCTAGTCTATTGTCGAATGTTGACCTAATGGATCGGGAGGTTATTCTTGTATTGTTGGAGGGATGGACGTGTTGTTGATTGTTATTTTCATTGTTGTTGATGTTGTTAACGTGTGAATAAATGTTGGAAAGAAGAGGAGTTCAAAACTATTGTTGTAGGATCGGAAACTGAGCTTGCCGCTCGCTATGCTATAATTATGAATTTTTGGGATTGTTCTTATGGTATTAAGGAGCTAGATTGATAGTGTTAGTTGCTGATGTTGTTAATATTGTTGTTGGTTGCTATTTTGGATTTCGGAAGTAAAGAAATGTAGGGGAGGTGCTGCCCGATTTTCTAGAAATGAGCTACTAGCTTAGAAATCTGTTTCAAGCCCTTTCGTAGCTTAACCATAGTTTTAATGTCATACACACACACACACACACATATATATATATATAGTGAGTCGTTGATAAGCACAAAGGTATGTAAAGTTATCCCTTCTTCCTTCTTTGGCATGAATTACATAAAATGAACAAACGACGAACACATGTGACTCCAATGAACTCTAGTTCTCAATAGTACTTGACATGATAGTTGTCTTTGGTCCCTCAAGTGTTAGTTCATCCAATCTATTCTCTCGAATACCAAATGATGATTCATTTTGTACATGATTGCCCCTAGTACTAAGTGTTCTCACATCGATAATAACACTTTCAAAAGATATTCTGAGATAACAAGATTGTGCATTCACAAAAGAGTCTTCATACAAGGTTATTAGTTACTAATGAAAGGCTTGGCATTTGTATACATTTTCATTGCATCATTTCACCGAGTCCCTTACTAAAGGGCCAAGTATAGTATATATATATATATATATATATATATATTTGATCGAGTCCCTTACTAAAGGGCCAAGTACTGTATATATTTACATAACCACGGATCAGCTGGCTTTTCTCACCGAGTCCCTTACTAAAGGGCCGGGTACGGTAAATATGTATGTATATGACTCCACTCACCGAGTCCCATAATGGGCCGAGTACGGTATACAGAGTATATAGATGCATGACTCACGACATAAGGTACAAATGCATTGGTATCCCTTGATTATCATACTTATCTCCTGTTATCTTTTCACTCACTCATGATCTTCATTACTGTACTTCATGCTTTACATATTCGGACATTTTTCGTCACCGACCCCCCTTTCTTCGGGGGCTGCGTTTCATGCCCACAGGTACAGACACTCAGTTTGGTGATCCTCCAGCCTAGGACTGCTGCTCAGCTGCTTGGAGAGCTCCATAGTTCGGAGCTTGAGTCATTTTGGTACAGATCGTTTAATATAGACTTATGCATATCCAGGGGTACGGCGGGGCCCTGTCCCGTCATATTTCACTATTATACTCTTAGAGGTCTATAGACATGTGTCGGTTGTATGTATGTTTTGGTCAACTATATCGACGTAGTTTGTTTTGGATATTCCCGTATATAGTGGCAGCCTTGTCGGCTTGCATATTTTGTTATGTTTTGGTTGTGACTCTTCGCAGACAAAGCTCATACGATATATGACATTATGAGTCTACAACGTGCTTTTACAAATTTCCATATTATTCTTAGTTTCAGTCTGATTATATTTAGCAGGTTCGTATACGAGTGTCCAGCTCGAGTACTAGTCATGGCCCATCGGGTTAAGTCGTGACAAAAGTGGTATCAGAGCAGTTCATCTTCGGAGTGTCTACAGACCGTGTCTAGTAGAGTCTTGTTTATCGGTGTGTTGTGCACCACATCTATAAACAGGAAGCTACCAAACATTTAGGATGCCATCTTTCCTTCTTACTCTAGATCGTGCGATGGAGCTATGTTATCAGGATAATCCCTCTCTAACGAATTGTTGTGTTTTCAGCTATGCCTCCAAAGAAAGCGACAGCTGCCCAGGAGGGCAAATCAATAGCAGAAGATACTAGTCAAACTCGGAGCGGCTGAGTAGCAGGAGCAACTTTTAATTTATTATGAGCCCAAATGATGGATTTCTTCTGTTTCGTCGATTTTTTCTGGATCCCACCCTTCTTCTGAAAAAAGGGAAGGAGAAGGATAAGGATCTTCTTCAGTGGATCCCTCTTGTTCCTGTTTAGTCCCCTTCATTTCGGAAGCAGATGCCCAGTCTATTCCTGGGATTGTAGTCCAGTCAGCGAGCTCTGGTACACCGCCACCTCCAGAGGAGCTTAGAGCAACGGCCAGCCTCCGGTTCGAGGGCAAAGACCATCGCGCCCTCCCGAGGCCCGGCACGAACCAGCCTCCGCCTCCTCGACCGATGGGGCGGAGGATAGGGCCATGAGAGATGCGGTTCGATTTCGACCGCATTAGTGGCAAGTGGTAGGCCGTAGGCATGACCCGAGAGTTGACTATGCGGATAGGTCTGTTAGCTTGAGGGTTCGTGACTTTTTAAATTATGATCCTCCAGAGTTTTTCGGGTCAAAGCCCGAGGATGGTCCACAGGAGTTTATTCGGCAGATGCAACGTACATTGAGGATAATGAAGGCTTTTGAGACTGAGTCTGTTGAGTTGGCTTCGTATCGATTGCGGGATGTGTTGTTAATCGGGTATGAGTCTTGGGAGTTATCTAAGGGCGAGGGTGCTCCTCCGACTGCATGTGATGAGTTTGTGTAGGCCTTCCTTGGCCACTTCCTACCTCAAGAGATGAGGCGAGCTAGAGTTGATAGATTCTTACATTTGAGGCAGAATGGCAGGAGCGTTCGAGAGTATAGTCTTGAGTCGTATTCGTTGGCTTGATATGCGCCGACTATTATAGCTGACATAGCGGCGATAAGTGCATCGTTGCAGGGGACTAGATCATTATCGATTGATGGTTGTATGGCGCGGGCTCTTCGCCTAGGTATGGATATTGTTGGGGCACGAGCATACGCACGTGGGGTAGAAGATCGACAGGGACGTCGGATGCCCAAATAGAGATCATGGCAGGCCGGCAAAGAGGGCTAGATCAACGGGTTATTCTGGTGAGTTTCGAGGCGGGCAGCCTCAGCAGCATGTTAGATATTCTTCCCAGCCAACACAGAGTGCACCCCCACGGTTCACGGGTAGGAGATTCGACCGCACAGGGTATTCGAGCCCGATCCGAGGCTCCAAGGCTTCGGGGGTTCGCGGATGAGCAGGGGTCGAGTCAATCGAGGCCACCTTTGCCTGTTCTCAATGTGGTAGGCCCATTTTGGGGAATGTCGTTTGGCTGTGTGCTTATTTTTCTTGCGGCCGTCGAGGCCATGTGATGAGAGTGTCCGCATAGAGGTGGTACGGCTGTGGTATGGCTCGGCCACGGGGTCGGTTCGGTTCATCTTCCTTTCAGAAGGCGCCACACGAAGTGGGATATTCGGACACACGGCAGGCCGTGGTAGAGGTCGTGGCAGAGCTTTCAGTTCTAGCGATCCTTCAAACCGCATATATGCTTTGGCTAGTAGGAAGGATCAGGAGGCGTCACCGAATGTGGTTACAGGTATATTATCGATTTTCTCCCGCGATGTATATGCATTGATAGATCATGGTTCCACCTTATCATATATATCCCCCTTTGTTGCTAGTAGAATCGGAATAGAACCTGAGTTGATAGAACCATTTGAGGTAGCTACACCGGTAGGAGATTCTGTCATAGCTAAGCAAGTATATAGAAATTGTTCGGTGGTTATATATAGTCGTCATGTTACAGCGTATCCGATAGAGTTAGATGACATGGAGTTTGATGTTCTTATAGGTATGGATTGGTTGGCTTCTTGTTATGCTAATGTTGATTGTAGAGAAAAGATAGTTTGATTTTAGTTTCTAGGAGAGCCGATTATAGAGTGGAGAGGGAATACAGCATCACCGAGGGGTAAGTTTATTTCATACCTCAAGGCAAGGAAGATGGTTAGAAAAGGCTCTATTTATCATCTGGTTCGAGTGCATGATGTTGACACCCAATTTTGTCCCTCATTTATTCCGATTTAATTCCTTGGGCTTCTAATTTTATTGATAATCTAAATACTTTTATTCATTACTATGTTATTACTATTGCCTATTATTTGCAAGTACCCCGTTATCATTTTGTTATAATTAATATTTTAATATTATCCTCACATTACTACTTATTTATTACTTGTCAATCATAAAGTTAAGCTAGATAATATTTCCTACGCTATTATTATATTATCTATAGTTTGCTATTACTAATAAATTAGTAACATTGAATTATATCCTATTTACTATTAATTACTAATTGTGTGATTATTACACATACGTTCCAAGTTATAATTTTTATGAAGAAGCATGAAGAATTGGAAAAAGGCCAACAATACAAATGGCCCAATTTTAGAGTCAATGCGACCATTATATGGCCCAATTTTCGACCAAGCTTAGTAGGCCCAATTTCGACGGCCCAATTCAGAAAAATAACATACATCTAAGTCTTTGTCCAATTATCCCCAAAACCTAAATCATCCTAGCAACCCGCACCTCTACAAAATGACCCCTCCTTCATCCCTTTCCTCTTTCAAGTAAAAAAACACGACTTTTACAAACATGGCAGGCTTGACCACTCCATTTCCATGCAAGTCTCCGAGTATAGTCAACATAAGAGGCCAACGATATTCGAAATCCGATTTTTTTTTTAGAGAAAATCAAAAAGCTTTCCATTTTCTACTACCTTCTCTTTGTCTTTCCATGGCGCAAATAGGCTTCACCATTTTGGTGAAAATAACGTTCAACATCGACCAACAAAGTCACTACTTTGTCCGTTTAGAAAATCACAACCCGTGAATCTTCCAACGAAATTTT
>NC_081344.1:20631311-20759109 GCF_029784015.1 Lycium ferocissimum
TTGGATAATATTTCTCTAAATATTGCACTTTGTCAAGCGGAGGTCTGCTCTACTTCATGTCTACTAGACCCCTTGCCTCTTGTCTTAGATCCATGGGCGTCTTAGTTTTCTCATTGCTTATGATGGTGATTGATGTGTGGGTGTACTACAAGTTTGTCCATCCTTGGAATGAAAGTATGATTATTGCTTTGTGTGCTAACCCTCATGCCTTGAGGACTATGTGTTTGTCTATTTTCCCTTGGTTTTTGCAAGATTCGGATTCGAGGACGAATCCTTTTCAAGAAGAGGAGGATGATATGATCCTAGAGGGCATGATTGATGCTAATGGCTCAAGAGCATGGAAGAGGACATTGGAAACACTTGTGGACCCACGTAAGAGAGCAAATAATGTTTGGAAGATAGCTTGGCATTGGAAGAGTTGCAAAGTGGCTAGATGCACAAAATGGCTAAAAGTGCAACTATGGGGCTACGATTGCAATTGGAGATCATGCTTGCAAGTTATGAGGTTAGAATGGCAATTGGAGGTCATAATTGCAAGTTATGAGACTTTGGATGCAATTGAAGACCCATGTAGGTATTTTTGCAAAAGAGCCACTTTAGGGCCTTTTGATATAATAGGCATTAGTATAAATAGTTGTTTTCATCCATTTGGAAGAATTAGCTTGCATATTGATAATAAACTCAAATTGAGAGAATTTTTGTATAGTTTGTTTGGTTATTGTTCAAGTGTGATTTCCAAGTTGTGAAATGAATTGCTTATCCATTGAATTCATCTAGATTGCTCATTTGTGGATTCAAATTGAGTCTTCTTCTTTGAATTCAAATTACTTAGGTTCTTTGGTTGAAATCCAATTAGGAGGATTTAGGTTTCATATACCTAAGTTTGCCTATAGATTTCATTACCAATTGGGTCTAGTATCTATCCTTCTATCTTCTCATCCCCAATTTCCCATATCCTTTTTATTTCCTTTGTTTTTGCTTAATTCTTAGAGTTTCCCTAAGTTGATTGTTATCATACTTTGCAGCATAACAATCCATTCGATAAATAACAATCGACAAAAAGATGAAATTCTACCCCAATCAAAATTTGTTGTGGGAGAAGTATAAGATTGATATTATTATTTTTAAAAGTGGTAAAATTTTATTTGAGGCACAAATAATAGTAGGTGATTTCTTCTTATCTATCAAATTTTGGTTGAACAGAATTAGTCGATATCTTTGCTGGTGGGAGGTAACAAATATCCTATAAAATTAATCAAAATTCGCAAGCTTTCCCGTACACACAATTATTAACAAAAGAGCTGAAACTTGCACTTTCTATTTTCTTAGATTTTTACTTGTAACTTAAACAAATGTTTTAAAATTATGTATTGTGTTAAAAGTTTATTCTCTTTATATATAAATTTTATACTAATTGTAGGAGTTACACGTGCGAGAACATATAAGACATAAAATAAAAAGAGCGTGAATTCTATTAAGATAACAGTACCAGCATCTATATTGTTGTTTCACTTGGTTAAGTGGGATATGAAAACTTTGAGTTCTCACCTATGATGAGTGAAACTTCTGATCCATATAATTCGCGTGAAATATTTATAGACGAACATGCTACTACATATATTTTTTCTCAGAGTATATTTAATTTCTTCGGCAAACAAATGATTGATATTTTTTAATTTTGCATAATAGCAATTTTGAGCATAATGAAAATAAATAAAATATATGGTCACGAGCTCAATTCCTATTATATTGTTGAGTTATTTTAGTCATAACATGTTTTTCCACGTAGGTAAAAACATAAAGGATATATACCAAAAATAATATTTTAATAAGAAGTATTAAGTGGTTACGACCAAATGCTATTTTAGAATCTTATAAAATAAATAATATATAATTTCAAATAACATTACCTAACTTTTGAGAGATCGACAGGGGATAAAGTGTAAGGCACGTTCATAGAGACTAGTTATTATAAAAGCATGAATAACAATGTTGGTTGACCAAAATATCCTTTAAATATTGAACGACTTTTATACCCTTTTAGTCTAATTCTACCATATTTCTATTGGCTATTTTGGTGAATTAAAAAATATCACAAATTAAAAACAGAGGTTTAAACAAATACTACTTCTGAACTAAAAAAATCTTTGCAATTACGTTCTATCCGTGGGAAAATACATAAATGTCCCCCCCCCCCCCCCAAAAAAAAACCAACGTATACTCGGATTAATTATGACGCACCCAACCTTTGCGCGAGACCTATTACCCCCTTGGCCTTATTTTTTCTGTATTTTTATACCCTTTTTCGGCTGACGTGGCACAAAAAAATTTTGATGCCCAGTTGCACAGTGGAGAGTGTTGCACACTCTCCGCCACATTGGCGCCACGTAACTACCACGTCTTCTTCTTCTTCTTCTTCATTTCAAGAAATCAATCAACCCATTTTCCTCCATTAACACATACACATTCAATTTCACCATCAATCATATAAAGCTTATTTTCAAGAAATCAACCAACCCAGATTCTTTCTCTATTAAGACACACATATTCAACCCATTTTCTTCCTCCATTAACACGCACACAATCAACCCATTTTCTTTCTCCATTAACACACACACATTCAAACCATTTTCTTCCTCCATTAACACGCACACAATCAACCCATTTTCTTTCTCCATTAACACACACACATTCAATTTCATCATCAATCATAAATATATTTTCAAGAAATCAACCAACCCATTTTCTTCCGAAAAGAGACAAAGGTAAAGTGAAGAAAAATTTCCATAGAAGAACATTTTTTAATTTAAAATAGATACTCCACTTTTCGATCAAGCTCAACAAAACATTCAAAATATCATGAAAATTCTTATCCATTCGTTATATTCAAAATCCAAAATTAAAACAGATAGAGAAATAATTTAAAATAATATCATTGTGTTGGCTTTTATTTGAACTCAAGCTTTTTAAAATTCCTTCACATTAGCTGCCAGATAGACTGAACATATTTTGAAATGCCAATTTAATTACATAAATATAGTGCAAAGCATAAAACGAACTTTTAACTTTTTATGTAGTGGGACACAACGTTTTTATCAATTGTGGCAACAAGAACTGCCCTTCATTGTTTATTTCTTCAAAATAAACAATGAAGAAATTGCACGAACCGCCCTTCAAATGGATCGGTTTTATCCAAATTTGGTTTTTATCAATTGTGGAATGACACCAAACACCGAACCAAAAGAACTTTGGTTCGGTTTCGGTTTTTTCTTAATTCGGTTTTTTTGATATGATATTAGAAGCGATTCCATTTACACTAATTCATATTCTCAAAAGCAACAAAACATAAAACTAACAAATTAAAATCAAAATCAAAGATACACAAGAACAGAAAATCATAACCATAATATAGGATTACTAGTTATATATATACAGTAAGTTAATAATTAAGAAAACACATAATGGATATACATTAATCCTAAAGACACATCCTGGTCACCTTTCTTTGTTAAGGATATTTAATTTTTCAATCGAAGTGGAAAATTAGGGATACAAAAGCAAAAGAGAGCTTATTACAAATGGTTTTTTTTTGCTTAAACTTAATGGGTCTGGACTATTTTAATTTTTTTGGGTAATGTATAAATTTCGGTTCTTCGGTTCGGTTTCATCAAAGTTCGGTTCGGCTATTTCGGTTTCGGTTTTTTGAAGGTGAACACCAAACACCGAACCAAACTAGTTCGGTTCCGTCCGATTTTTCGATTTTCGGTATTTATGCCAGCCCTACTTCAATGTGTGTGTGTTAATGGAGGAACAAAATAGGTTGAATGTGTATGTTAATGGAGGAAGAAAATGAATTGGTTGATTTCTTGAAAAGCTATTTATGATTGATGATGAAATTGAATGTGTGTATGTTAACGGAGGAAGAAAATGGGTTGAATGTGTGTGTGTTAATGGAGGAAGAAAATGGGTTGAATGTGTGTGTGTTAATGGAGAAGAATATGGGCTGGTTGATTTCTTGAAAATTAGCTTTTTATGATTGATGATGAAATTGAATGTGTGTGTTAATGGAGGAAAATGGGTTGATTAATTTCTTGAAATGAAAAAGAAGAAGAAGAAGAAGAAGAAGAAGAAGAAGAAGAAGAAGACGTGGCAGTGACATGGCACTGACGTGGCGCCAATGTGGCGGAGAGTGTGCAACACTCTCCACTGTGCAACTGGGCATCAAATTTTTTTTGTGCCACGTCAGCCGAAAAAGGGTACAAAAATACAGAAAAAATAAGGCCAGGGGGGTAATAGGTCGCCCGCAAAGGTTGGATGCGTCATAATTAATCTGAGTATACGTTGGGGGGCAATTTATGTATTTTCCCTTCTATCCGTCTCGGCAATTGACTACAATTGGGAACTAGAAATCCTAAAACTAAAATACTTTAATTTTCCTCCCAATGTGGCCATCCACAAACGTGACATTAATGCCGTAGGATAACTTTAATAATATCGTTGAGTATACTTAATTTTAATATTATTGAGTTATATTTGAAATAGGGATAACTTTTTATTTTTTATTTTTCTATTTTAAACGCCGCAGGAATTTCAATCAACATTTTGTATCTATGGTTCAGTGTTAGAGTAGCTATCTTATTTCTTCGGATAAGAAATGCTAAATAATACTATTAAAAAAAATTGTATTTGTATATTTATCACCGTCTTTTACTATAAAAGCATAAATATAAATATTAATTTACCAAAATATCCTTTAAACGACTTTAATACTCTTAATAAGCCCTAATCCTATTTCTTTTTTAATAACATACTTCTTATACCTAAAAATCTATAAACCTACAAAGCTAAAAGAACGTTAGGAATTAGGTCATACTTAATCCTATTACTATTAGGAAGTTAACCCTGTATATTTCTTCCCGTTATTGAACATACCACTTTAGGAATTGAGAATACTTAACATATTTAATTACTACCTGGAATTTAATCCTTCTTTTTTTTTTTTAACGTTTTTGAACATACCAATAATTTCTTTCCATTATTATACTTTTTAACTCTACAATATAGGAGAATCTGTTATTAAAAAAAAACGAATGTCAAATGCGAAATGTCAAACTGTCACGACCCAACCAGAGGGCCTCAACGGGCACTCGAAGCTAACACACCGAGCACCTTTGAACATACATCTCATAATCATCTCTGGTGGACCACAAAGATAGTTCATGGACATTGTAATCTCTAAAGACATATATCACAATGTAACGGCACATCTCTATACAATATTCAACAATTATACCCAGCATCACCAGCCGACAAGGCTACTAAAATATTATACACAATATGAACCGGTAGGGTTATGAAACGTCTAACTGTACACACATGTCTGCGAGCCTCTACATAGAATACATGTGACCATAAAAACCAATATCAAATAGAATGCAACTCCGAAGTAAGTGGAGTGCTCCTGAAAATCCGCTGATAAAGCACCTACGGGTCAGATCCGTCTACCTGTCTACCTGTGGGCGGACGCAGCGCCCACAAGAAAAGATGTCAGTACGAATAATGTACTGAGTATGTAAGACATGAATAACAACATAATAAGAAATATGGAACATAACATGAGATAAAGATAACCTGTACATCTAATTGCCTCATAAGGTGGATACCATGCATGCTTAGCTTTCTTAAAAAAAAAAACATTTCTCATACATATATAACATAATAGTGCTGCGGAACGTGCAACCCGATCCATAAATATATATATTGCTGCGGAACGTGCAGCCCTATCCATTTACCCATATATCCCGCGTCCAGGCATCTCGCGTCCGGGCATCCCGCGTCCGGGACGATATCATAGTATATCAACTGATCAGGCGGTTATGCGTATATAACGCCTCACCTTTCCCCATACCCCAAATAACGTCACCCCAAATATATATATATATATATATATATATATATTATAAGTAGCATGCATGAGAGCCCAAATAAAAGCTACAACTTTATCGGAGTGACGTAAGGTTGGTAACCTCCGATTTATATTATGGAACAATCATCATCGCTATATCTCACCTTGAAGGAACAATGATTATAAGGTGAGATCAACAACAATGAATAAAATAAAATAAAAACATGAAATAATCTCATAATAGCATTAAAATCATAAGCTTTGGAATTTCTAGAATTAGAATCATCATCATCATCATCATGTTCATCATAGAAAACATCTCATCTTTGGTATCATAAGAAGCTTTGAAGAATCATGAACTTCTAACTTTTGGCAGTAAGAAGGTTATGGAAACACGTATAGAATCATAACATAGGAATCATGCCTTTTGAAAGAAAGGGACTAGCCTTAACATACCTTTTCGGTCGCCTTAACTTTAACTATTTAACGCTTATCCTCCCAAGCTCGTAAATCTACATCCAAGAGAATTCATATTATTGTTAGGCTTATCGTCATATGCTTATCTTAAGCCTTCAAATTAAACTCCTTTAGAATCTGCGAAATTCTTGCAGCATCTCCCCTGTTTTTATCCCTAGCCCGAAATCACAATACCAACAAAACAACAACAATAGCAATGCTAATATCAACAACATCATCATCAATACCAAAATATTCCATAAAATATCCCACACGATGTTTTTCAACATATAACAACAATATATACTTCCTTTCTTCCCAATCAAGGAGCATAATTTCATCAACACACCAACAACATTAGATACTATCCATATACATGGAAATCAGCCCAACCACATGGCCACAACATGCTCAAAACAGTCCATAAACTCTACAACTACAACACAACACTTTATGACCTTTCCTCCATAACTATTTTCACTTTTAAGACTTGCTAAACCTTCAAATAAACTCAACATAAGAGATTCGATGAAGAACATACCTTATACTTGAATAAATTTAGTCACACCAACTTTCTTCAAGACCAAACTCACCACAACATCAAGTAGAAGCAAGAACAATCACTTTTCATGGACTAGTTTGGCGTAATCTTATTAGATTCTTAATTTAATGGGCTATAATGTTTGGGGGATGTGTTGGGAGATTTCTAGAACTCATAATAGTTTAGAATGATGGAAAAATGAGGTTGATGGGGGGGGGGGGGGGTTTATACCCCTCATAATTCGGTTCCACTGACTTTCCCAAGTGGGACCCGCGGAAGCCATTTGGCAGCTTGGATGGGTTATCTTAAAATGGCCATGACTCCCTACTCCAATGTCATTTTGACAAGAGGTTTGTTGCGTTGGAAACTAAACTTCCTAAATTTCAATTTAGACTTTTGTTCCACTTTGTTACGCGCTATTTTGAACGGGTCCAAGATAGTTTGCAACTTCCCAGTTCTTCTAACTGGTTTAAAAAGGGTTAAAGTCGCCACCTTATTTTTGAGGAAAAACAAGAAACCTATATGTATTTGTGTGTCTACTCCATTTTTAGTCTACAAAACCTATGAGATTATAGATAAGGGTTTTATTTACCCCAAGGGGAAGGTATTAAGCATCCCTCAGATCCTGTCTGAAGACAGCCCTTAAACTTAGTTTAACTGAACAGTAGAGGGGGATTATTTGTCTGTTTATCATTATTATTACATGTTTTCAAAATGTTGTGATTTCATTAAAAGCTACACTAGGTGATTATATGCTAAGTATATACAGTGTATGAAAATGTATTTATACCAAGCATCAAGTATTTATAAAGAATGTATATTAAAAAAAAGAATATATAAAAGAGTATAAAGAGAATGTACCTCATAAGTATACAAGTGTATCTGTTGGTTTAAAGAGCGTATATCCGTTAGTAAAGAATGTATAAAAAAAATGTAAGACTATGTAAAATAAATATATCAAGGATATAAAGAATGTACGTCTATGTCTATTAAAAGAATGTATGCATATTAAACATATAAAGAACATATTTCAAGTATAAAAGAGTGTACATCAGACCTAAAATGTATAAAGAATTGTATAACTAGGTATATTAGTGCATAAAGAATGTAAAAATAATTTACGAATATTCATTGGTGTAAAGATTTTATATAACAAAATTATTTAGAAAAGTGAAGTTTATTTGACTTGTTTCTACCGTTTAGTTAAAAAGAGAGTTCGTTTAATGAATATCCTATCAAAAGAATAAGAAACAAAAGTTTAGTAAAATGTTTTGGTAAAAAATAAGTATAAAGAATTATGTATGAAAATGAGTGAAAAGATATAATGCCTTTTAAAGAATAAAATATTTGTAAATGGACGGCCTAGTATTACCTAGCATCAAAAATGTGAATTTAACTTAACTAAAATACGTATTGGTGTATACGAGACAATATAAAATGTACGCTGTGTTAAAAGTGTATAAAGAATATAAAATAAAGCATGGACTAGTATTTTTTGCCTAAATGCCAAAAGTGTGAATTTATTTAACAAAGTATTTATACCAAGTCAATTTAATCTATTTATGAAAGTATTGACGGCCTTAGTCTTGCCTAAAGCGAATGACAAATTTTAAGTTAAACAAGCAAGGTGACAAGTAAATAAATATATCAACTCGTCATTCCAAAAATAAAGTTTCCACTATACTACGAGTTTATGTTTTGTACAATTATAAAGAATGCGAAAAGTAAATACAAACAGTGATTCGGGTTCCTTCCGAGTATCGTCTTCGAGATGTATTTCCCCGTACTTATATAAGCACTTGGTAAAAATGTTAATAAGAAAATAAATAATTATCTAATGAATTAAAGAAATAATAAATAAAAACCCGTCTTTTGTACATGGGAGGCCTTGCAAATCGACGGAAATTTCTTCATCGGCTAAAAGTATAATATTTTTAATTAATTGCAAGATGAAAGAAAATTGTGTTAGTTAAAATAATTTGAAAAAGTCAAAAAGTAAGTGACATGACATAAAGTCTTTAAAAGAATGATTTGGTAAAAAAGAGGATGAAACTTTATTTAACCCTGGTATTAGTGTAGTGTATGTAATGTAAAAAATGTATATGTGAATGATGTAGGTAAAAAGAACATAAGAATAAAAATGAAAATATAAGTAAATGTAAATATGATGTAGAGAAAAAAATTAAATAGGCATGTAGTGTGATTGTACAAAAAAAATGTAAAAGAAAATGCTTGAAAATTTATACATATATAAAAATAAATAAAATTATAGAGATAGTATAACAAAAATATAAAGATATTGAACGGAAAATGTAAAGATAATGTAGAGACAATAAAGTGCATTCCCTTTAATGAAAAGTTTCTCCTTTCTTCACTTAGTTGTTAAGTAGTGTAAGTATGTACATGTATGTGTATATAATGTATGGTATAAACATATGTTAAAAGAATATTAAGATGTAAAATGCTGTAAAGGAAAAAGTGTGGGTTAAAGTAGAAGAAAGGTGTAAGGAAAATGTAAAGAAAAATGTAGAGAAAATATATGATGAAAATGTAGAGACAATATAAACAAGATGCATGAATAAATGTAAAGACAATACATGAATAAATGTAGAGACAAATGCATGAGTAATGTAAAGACAAATGCATGAGTAAATGTAAAGACAATGTATGAATAAAGACAAATGTATGAATGAATTGTACACACAAATGCATGAATAAATATAAAGACAATGTATGTAATGTATATATATAAAAAATAAAGACAATGCATCTAATAAATTTAAAGACAATGTATGAAAAAAGAAGAGAGGAAAAAATATAAAGAGAAGAGGAAGATGCTGGCCTTGCTAGTCTTCCTATGGAGAGAAAACTATGGAGAGTGAAGAGAGAAGAAAAAATATATGTGAGGCAGTGTGAAGTGGTGGGTGGAGCCCGGCGGTGGATCGTCGGGGGTAGTTGGCAGCTCTTTTGGTGAATAAGAAGAAGGAAGAAGATGTTTAGGGGTTTACCTTAGGAGGAAGAGCGCAAAAATCTGAAATTAGAGTGTGTTGTGTCTGTGTAGAAGATGATGAAAATAAAATTGAACCCTTCAACTTCTTTTATAAAACAAAATGACCCATCTTATGGTCCAAAGAATAATGGTCTTCCCCCTCTTGTCCCCTTTACCCCTTTTAACCCATGTGTAAAAAATATATTAACCAGTGCATGAAGAACTCAACCCATCACTTCAAATGTCATCTTTTAAAAAAGGTGACAAGATTTTGATTTGATCAAATTCTTTCTCCGCATTTGAAATTTATTGCTCCGATTTTCTCTACACTGACGGACTATAAAATATAGTTAACTAGTATATGTATAAATAATAATGTATGTATAAAATATAAATATGAATGTATGAGATATCAAAATATACAAGCTATAAAATTAAGAAACGATTATTAACTGCACAAAAAATGGTAGTATTACGCTGTACATCTGCAAAAATAATGTTTCTTGAAAATGACAATAAATTGATAAAATTCCTAAAATAAGGATAATTATCGATAAATTTTCGAAAAATGCAAAAATGTGTAAAAATGTTGTTCCGTGCTCTTTAACGAATTAGGGCCCCCAAAACGTTAATTTTAAGCACGGCGACCCAAAATTAGGTGTCAACACACTTCAAAACTCCTAATATACTAGGAGATATACCCCTCCAAAGTTGACCCAAAATTTTTGTCCAAAATCCTGCCAACTTTTTTCAAATTTTCGACAAACTTATTTTTTTCAATTTGCTTGGTCCCGGAATCTTCTTAAACTCTCCATACATGATATTTATCATTAATCATACTTGATAATGGTCATGTCCTTTGGTTCCAAGGTTGTCCTTCCCGGTTACGACTTACGAGATCGTAATTCATCCTTTACTTCACTGTTACGTACTTCCCATGGCTTGTACCTTCCAAAACTTCATAGGACGTCTCCGATACTCCATTAATACGGTGAAGTACGTGGAATGCTCATGCTTTGAAAGTGCGAGGTGTAACATCCTTCCCCCCTTAGGAACATTCGTCCTCGAATGTTGTAGTTTGCGAGCTTACGACCTTTTTATTAGTTCCTTAAAATGGTTATCCTTCTTCAGTTCCTTGGTCGGACTCTTTAATTCCTTACAATATCATCATATTCATACTTGAACTTTTCCTACAATTTCCTCTCCTCAATTTTAACATAATTACAAAATAAATTCATGAATATGGAACTAAGATAAAATCCTACTTAATCATAATTTCTTTTCACTACAAGTATGCTTTCTTTTTAAGTCCTTGGCTCTCTTATACTGGTGACTAATTGAGACTTAAACTAACCTCCATTCTTCTTCGGCTCCTTATCGTCGTCCTTGCACCATTCTATTAGCCATTTCATCATGGATGTTGTTTATATGGTTCTATGCCATACACTTTCACAATTGATATAACCAGCAGCTTGGAATTTCATGACTTACGAGGTACTCCCTAATCTCAGGAAGTACTGTTGTCTAACCATAGGCAAACTATCTTTCTTTCCTCTGAAGAGTATTGAACTTCCTATGAATATTCCTCTTTTAAAGCTTTCATCTCTTCTAGTGCTACAAGTTCTTTTTAGTAATCCCGATTGTCCCTTATACTTATCCCTGGTCACATGCGGCCTTCCTCTTACTCCTTTTGTTTCCTTTTAGAGTACGTTACTGCATATTTAGTTGTATCCAAAATTTCTCCGGTGTGAGTGATTCGAATCATCGCTCGGAACACAACGTATCGCGTTGACGAAACTTATTCTCTTTGATTCGCTAAACCTTCATCATCTTGTCATGCCTCCTTTTTCACATTTGTCTCCTAATATACTTGCATTTAGCCCATTCTCACTTTTCTTTAGCGCATTCTTGACATGTCAGTTCATCTCGAAATTTGACTCCTTCAATCCAGTATATTCCCTCTTTTGAGCTTGGGAATATTGTAGCTCATCTTAGAACTGAATTTGCTCTTTTAAGGGATGTTCTCGTATACCAGTAGCCTTCGAGTATTAACCGTCTTTGATAGTCATCTGGCCGACCTTAGCGATCTTTCAACTCCTCTATTCCATATAATGCCGGAGTTCTTTTCATCGCATGGTTTAACTCATTTCCTTTTTGTTAGTTGAGTTCTTGTATCAAATCAAAATGCTTATACATATCGGATACAATTCAGATGCTTTCTTTATTGATCACCTCTTCCTTTCATAACTAACAGTCCCCTCAACTCATGAATCAATGATGACACCGAAATTCGTTAGACTCCTTATGGAGTGTCCGACCTCCAGTCCTAATCTTCCTTTATAACTATCTTTTTAATATCCTTGAAATTCTCCTTGCTCTAGGTTCCCAATTCCGATTTATATCTAGACTATACCATTAAAAGTTGATAATCTACACCATCCATCCCCACGACTCGTCCTTTCATTAACTTAGCTCATTTTGTCCTGTAATTCTTCTTAACTACTTATTTGTATCACAGCTATGCATCATAGTCCTTCTAGTGTTCTGTCGGTTCTTGTTCTTATCATGAAATCCTCATAAATTACACCCTTTCTTTACTTCTTTCGTCGAGTCTTCATCTTCCTTTATGATACTACAATTTGTACACACACACACACACACACATATATATATCTCGAATTTTCTCGATTTTCTTCATGATTGCATATTTGCATCTCTCACCATTGTCTTATAATTTAAATTTGTTTTCCTTTGGGCAACTCTACTGACTCATTAACCTTCTCCTCTGTTTAGTCCTTATAGTTTCTTTTGTTTTCTTTTACTCGTAAAACGCCTATTTCCATTAATCATCCTTTACTCTTAGGTTAGGAAACTTTAGAGTGCTTTGTTACGAGTGCGAATCCCTTTTGACGCTGAAAATCTCTTCTTGGGGTACTTTCTTCCCTGAAATAGGCATACCAATCATAGTTTCATATCCATTCTCCTGGTTAAATCTCAGGGGTTTAAAATTCCCTCGTCGCTCTCATAAGATCTGTTTATTTCTTCTCAAGGATGCACCTTTACTTATTATTTACAACCTCTTTGGTTCTAATTATGAAGATGTATAGGTTGGTTCCAGGGTTCTCACGTTCATCCCTTGTCATGTATAACATTACTCTATCTCCAGTTGACTTATTTGAATTTGATCCTATCGTCTACTTTCCTGCTTTCATCCTAACCTTTTCCTCAATTATATTACCTGATCTTCAATGGTTATATGTTTTCCTTGTCCAAGTTTCTCTCCCCTTCATAATATCATAACCTTCTTTTCCTAATGCTCGTGCTTACATATTTGGTCGCAATCCTGATTCTTTCTGTTGCGCTTGCTACCTCAATTTTGACATACATCACAATCAGTAATTTTAACATGTCGCAACATCAATCATAAGGGTATACATAATACTTGATATAGCTACCCGTGACTTATCTTTTTGTCGCATTTCATCACCTTTTCTTGCGAGATATCCCGTTGCCATTTGATTTTGTCCTGAATCTGTGGCTCTAATACATCTCCCCCTCTCTTTTTGTCCAGCTAGCCAGAGAATTCTAATTGTAAAGCTCATATGCTCCTAATTTCCCTCAGGCTATTTTGGATTCTCATTTTTTTTTTTCGTATGTCTAAATCTGTAAGGCTTCCTAGCATGCCTTCCTACGTCCTAATTGTAAATCCTGGCAATATAACTTTACTTAAAATCCTCACTCGTACTTGTACCCCGTCTCTTTGTCTAAGACAATCAACCTTGCATCCTTTAATTTCTTGTAGCAACCGAATCAATCCTTGCGATATTTTATCCTCACTTGTACACCTACTCTTTTCTCTCCTTCCAAATAACTTGACACCGTACCTAATTTCTCTATCGTCAATAACCTTCACAACACCCATCCAAAAGATTTGAGGTAAAGCCTCCTTATAAGGATTAGCTAGAAATACACCACATATTCCTAAGGTTGATGCAATCTCTACTTCCTTCGTCGGCCAAGCAACATCACATTTAGAAGTTACATAAACAATCCAGAAGACAATCATAATTGCAATCCAACTTACCTAATCATTTCTCATTCTTGAGTTCAAGGTCGTCATTAATACCCGAAGTAACTTGGCCATAACGATTCTCATAATAGTACCAACTATCAAATACTCAAAATCCCCTTGAACTCGAATGACTGGTGACTTCTAAATACCAATGTAAACTCACTTCATATAGAAAAGTTCGATAAAACAAGTCTGAGTGCCTGTCATCAACCCGTCCCGATCTTATGTGTATATATATATATATAAACTCCTAAAGTAAAACTTTCCCCTACTCGTTAGCTTCCTTTCCCTTATCAATATCTTTTCGTTATCTCTTACTCACCAATCTATAAATCGTAATACTGCATTTGAATACTTAGTGTCAACTTTCCCTATATCTTCACTAAATCTCAATTCTTCGAAATCTCGAATGCACTCATTCCAACTCCTTTAATTACTAATCATTTTTCCCCTCCAGGGTTCTTTCCTTGAATTAAAATCATTCTAAAACTTCTCTTTAAAAGCATCTCATAATGGTTCATTCAATCATGACTTACCAAACATCCGATTGTGACATTTTCCCTTCATTCTTTCTTTATAGCCGAGACATTCAACTAATTCAATTGTAAAAATTTCAGCAGAGTTTCCTCTATACTTCTTACTGCCTCATTCCTGCACACAACCCAGAAAACATATCCAATGCCTCACAGGGCGATCACAATACTCGTAACATCTAGCTCGAGTTCTTATATCAAAGTCTATCAATATCAATAAGGCAGGAAACATACCTTTCGGAGTAACAACTTCAATTCTCATCAATTACCTCATAGCGGCATAATTAACTGCTTATCCATAATCAAAACATTTAGGGTTAGAATCAGAGACATCACATCCTATAATTTAGCTCTACGGCACGATCTAAGATGAGAAAGAAGGTCAATCATTCCTAAATGCCCCACAACCTCCTGTTTATAAGTGTGGCGCGTTTCACAACCATAAACAAGATTCTACTGGACACGGCTCGTAGACACACCCTAGGACGAACTGCTCTGATACCACTTTTGTCATGACCCAACCAGAGGGCCATGACGGGCACCCGGAGCTAACACACCGAGCACCTCTGAACATACATCTCATAATCATCTCTGGTGGACCACAAAGATAGTTCATAGACATCGTAATCTGTAAGGACATATATCACAACGTAACGGCACATCTCTATATAATCTTCAACAATTATACCCAGCATCACCAGCCGACAAGGCTACTAAAATATTATACACAATATGAACCGGTAGGGTTATGAAACGTCTAACTGTACACACATGTCTACGAGCCTCTACATAGAATACATGTGACCATAAAGACCAATATCAAATAGACTGCAGCTCCAAAGTAAGTGGAGTGCTCCTGAGAATCCGCTGATAAAGCACCTATGGGTCAGATCCATCTACCTGTTTACCTGCGGGCATGAACGCAGCGTCTACACGAAAGGACGTCAGTACGAATGATGTACTGAGTATGTAAGGCATGAATAACAACATAATAAGAAATATGGAACATAACATGAGATAAAGATAACATGTACATCTGATTGCCTCATAAGGCGGATACCATCCATGCTTAGCTTTCTTTTTAAATTAAAAAAAACATTTCTCATACATATATAACATAATAGTGCTGCAGAACGTGCAGCCCGATCCATAAATATATTATATTGCTGCGGAACGTGCAGCCCGATCCATATATATATTATATTGTGGCGGAACGTGCAGCCCGATCCATATATATATATATATATATATTATATTCTTCGCGGAACGCGTGCCCCGATCCATTTACCTATATATCCCGAGTCCGGACATCCCACGTTCGGGACGATATCATAGTATACCAACTTATCAGGTGGTTATATATATATATGCATGAGAGCCCAAATAAAAGCTACAACTTTATCGGAGTGACGTAAGGTCAGTAACCTCCGATTTATATTATGGAATAATTATCATCGCTATATCTCACCTTAAAGGAACAATGATTATAAGGTGAGATCAACAACAATGAATAAAATCGAGAAAATCATGAAATAAGCTCAATAATCTCATAATAGCATTAAAATCATAAGCTTTGGAATTTCTAGAATTAGAATCATCATCATCATGTTCATCATAGAAAACATTTCATCTTTGGTATCATAAGCAGCTTTTAAGAATCATGAACTTCTAACTTTTGGAAGTAAGAAGGTTATGGAAACACATATGTAATCATAACATAGGAATCATGCCTTTTGAAAGAAAGGGACTAGCCTTAACATACATTTTCGGTCACCTTAACTTTAACTATTTAACGCTTATCCTCCCAAGCTCGTAAATCTACATTCAAGAGAATTCATATTATTGTTAGGCTTATCACCATATGCTTATCTTAAGCCTTCAAATTAAACCCCTTTAGAATCTGCGAAATTCGGGCAGCATCTCCCCTATTTATATCCCTAGCTCGAAATCACAATACCAACAAAACAACAACAATAGCAATACTAATATCAACAACATCATCATCAATACCAAAATATTCCAGGATGTTTTTCAACATACAACAACAATATACACTTCCTTTTTTCCCAATCAAGGAGCATAATTTCATCAACACACCAACAACATTAGATACTATCCATATACATGAAAATCAGCCCAACCACACGGCCACAACATGCTCAAAACAGTCCATAAACTACCTTTCCTCCATAACTATTTTCACTTTTAAGACTTGCTAAACCTTCAAATCAACTCAACATAAGAGATAGGATGAAGACCATACCATATACTTGAAGAACTTTAGTCACACAAACTTTCTTCAAGACCAAACTCACCACAACATCAAGTAGAAGCAAGAACAATCACTTTTCATGGACTAGTTTGGCCTAATCTTGTTAAATTCTTGATTTAATGGGCTATAATGTTTGGGGGATGTGTTGGGAGATTTCTAGAACTCATAATAGTTTATAATGATGAAAAAATGGGGTTGATGGGGGGGTTTTTATACCCCTTATAAGTCGGTTTCACCGACTTTCCTAAGTGGGACCCGCGGAAGCCATTTGGCATCTTGGATGGGTTATCTTAAAATGGCCATGACTCCCTACTTCAATGTTGTTTTGACGAGCGGTTTGTTGCGTTGGAAACTAGACTTCCTGAATTTCAATTTAGGTTTTTGTTCCACTTCAAAACTCCTAATATACTAGGAGATATATCCCTCCAAAGTTGACCCAAAATTTATGTCCAAAATCCTGCCAACTTTTTCCAAATTTTCGACAAACTTATTTTCTTCAATTCGCTTGGTCCCGGAATCTTCCGAAACTCTCCATACATGATATTTATCATTAATCATACTTGATAATGGTCATATCCTTTGGTTCCAAGGTTGTTCTTCCCGGTTACGACTTACGAGATCGTAATTCATCCTGTACTTCACTGTTACGTACTTCCCATAGCTTGTACATTTCAAAACTTCATGGGACGTCTCCGATACTCCATTAATACGGTGAAGTACATGGCATGCTTATGCTTTGAAAGTGCGAGGTGTAACACAGACTACCGTGTGAAGGAGGAAAGCTAACTAAAATTGAAGGGCACAATTTTTCAAAAAAAAAAAACATATCTTAGTTTTTATGATTAATTTTATTATTTTTAGAAAATAAATATATGCCAAAACTAAACTAATTATCTAATATCTTTTATTATGATTGACTAGGGATAACACGCGAAACATGTTCACAGAGACTAGTAATAATATAAGTGAGTTTGCATGTGGTAGGTTGATATCGTACCCATTTTTTAGTTTTCTTACGTATTCCTACCAATACATTAAACAAGATCAATTAAAGCGGCTTTTGGTCTTTCCAAAAAAGATTAAACCCGTGTTGTCATGTGATTAACACCGGATATAATTTTTCTGTCGAGCGATCCTTAACTGGCAAGCATGATAGCTGATATCATTGAACTGTTTGATTGAACTAAAAAGTGCCAACATGATTATAAACTCTAAAACAAGCGTGTTTGAAACTGATTTAAGGCAACCAAACAGCGAAAATCCATAAACGCACACTAAAACTAGAATGAGCTTTTAAGAATACTTAAAATATATTATTGTTGGGGTATTTTGTGGAATACTAAAGTCTGAAATAACGTGATAAAGATTGAGCTCCTACAGGAATAACTAACGGAAGTGAGCAGAGTTGAAGTCTAAACATACATGACTTTGCCTGAAACGTGATCTACGGTATCTACATCTAAATAAAAAAGGTCAAAATCATTTACACGTCTCAACTTTACTTTAAAAATCGAACTCGCCCCCTCAACTTTGAACAATAGACCTCCCCCCCCCCCCCTCTCTTTGTCCTAATTGATTTTTTTAAATGCCTATATTAGCCTTACATTATCAACTTTTGCCTTTTTTTTTTTTTTTAATATATGTAACAAATTTCCTATAAAAACTAAATATTATCTTTTGGGCGAAGAAAAAAGTGAGAAATACTAATTGAATATATAAGTTAATAATGTTCTATAATGAAATAAATTAGGAGAATAAAAAATTAATTTTATTTGATAATCGTAACTCTAATATCCATTTATACAAGTGAAAATAACATGTAACAAAAACTTTTTCCTTCTGATCTTAATTAGGCCCTGACTCACCCTCCGTGAATGAACCTTGCGGAGGAACCCTTAGGTTTTCGGGGCATTGGATTCTCACCGATGTTTATAAATATATTTTAATGTAGGTAATACCAGAAAATTAATAAAAATAGAGACAAATTTATTAAATTTATTTATTTATATTGTAATGAGTTTAAAATTATAATTCACACACATACATACATACATACTTTAAGAGAGAAGTGAAACGTAAATATACACATACATATATACATACTTAATGCATATAATATTGAAATAACAATCATTAAAAATAGCATTAGGTTTTCTGAGCAGATCATAAAACTATTATTCTACTTATAATGTTAATGAACTTAAATAAGAATCTACAAATACCAAGGTTTTAAAAAAAAAAAAAAATAGTATACATAATATAAAAATGTATTACATAAATAGAGGATTGAAAATAACAAGGGTGAAATAAACATTGCATAGGATAAAGGTGTGTTGGGGGGGGGGGGGAATGTCTATTGTTCAAAGTTGAGGAGGGAGTTTGATTTTTAAAGCAAAGTTGGGGGGTGAAAATCACCGAAAAAAAGTAAAAACAAGCCCTCACATGGTTAAATTACTCCGATAGGATACTAGTATCATACTAGTAGTATGTCTCCTAGGATAACGCCTGAGTAAAAAGTAGGCGAAAGGTTCTTAGATAAAGGTACACATAGCATGGAAATAGGAAAATCATATGAGCTAAGAGCTAAGGTTGGAACTGATACATGCAGATAACTAAAGTCGTAAGTTGATGACACAGTATTGATAGCTAAACACTACACTATAAACTGAACTCTAACTGAATAACTGTCAAGAAACTGAATGTTGAATTAATTTTGAAGATAAATGACTTTTTGGTGAAAAGCTTTTGAGATCTGCAAAAACGCATGGGGGAGTGTCAACTTATCTCCCCAGCAAATAATGCAATAGCCCTTACGAGCGTGTGGTAGCTAGCCTTGACCCTCGTTGCACTCATGTAAGGGGAGGCGGCTAGCTCTCTCGCATGAGTCTAGATGTGATCACACTAGCAACTAAATCTAGACTGGACATACTTAGACTAAAACATTTATTAGGAAAAGAGTTGAATTTGTTTGAAAGGGGTCTATAGCAACGAAATTAATTTAATTAATAAATTATTGTATTCAGGTGATGTATTGGTCAAAATGCTCTGATATTTTAGATGAATACACGTGGCAGGAGAAGATAAGATCGAGACAAGGAGAGGAGTTCGAAAATTGAGCCTGAGAAATCGGGACGATATGCAAACGAGTTTCCAGTTATGAATGCCTTAGACTTCGTTCTAAAAAAATATCAACCACCACCACGACGGGTGCGCCGCCCTCCGTCAAAAAGTCCGCGACTTAAGTAGACTAGAAGACAAAAAATAAAAAAAGTTGTAATTAAACATACGCAAAAAAACAGTTTTTTCGTGATCGCTGAGAAGATAAAAAAAAAAAAAATTCCATTAGTAGTTCAAATTAATTATTCATCTAGCAATTTATGACGAAATTTGCGTGAAAGGATGCCTTAACCGCTATCAAATACATGTATTTTTTTTTTTTTTTTGCGTTACCTTTCCAAACACGTTTTTTTCCATACTTTGGGCAAAGATTAGTCATATTTCAAAATTCTAAAATATCAATATTTTATATAAAACTTAATATCTTTTTTTGCGTACAATAATGTCGAAAAATACCTTAATTTGGCTAGCTACCATTACATCAAGTCCACCTAAACGTTTGGATCGTCGTTTTAGGGGTTCTCCAAAAGTTTTTTTCCATACTTGGGCGAAGCAAGTTTTGAAACTTGTAATATTTATAGGGTTTTGATTTAAGTGTTTTAATAATAATTCATCCAATACGAGAGAGGTTTATACTAATTAAAAAATAATTCATTCCATTTAATTACAATACTAATTCAAAGCAATACAATAATAAATTACAATTACAATAACAATACAATCTTCAAGTTCTAGAGGCTCTATTACTTCGAGACGTGCTTGTACTACCACGGCCTTGTGCCCACACGAACGCTTGTCATGGCCATATTGCTTACATATAGAGCACTTGCGAGAGTAAGTTCTTTCACTAACATCCATTTGATTGGGTCTACGACTCCGTGAGTTAATGCCCAATTTTCTAATGTAATCCTTGTTAGCAACCATCGAAAACGGCTCGTTTGGCCAATAAGCTTCATTACCAAGTGGGTGCTCTAAGGTAACTTTGGACCTTGTATTCCCCCGCCACATAATTTGTTACCGTTTTTCTCATTCTCTCGAAGCACTTGACAGCATGAGAACACGGCATGTGGTACGTTTGCCACTTACCACAAGTGCATATTCTTGTTGCCTCATAAACGGTATGCACGTTTCCACCCTTACCGTTATAATAACCCGTCCTAACTTCATACACACGTTGAATCGGGTCATACTCGGTCATTTGCGACGCTCACATTTTTGTCTATAATGCTCCATAGTTTTGAAGGGCTTTGGCATCCATGTCCCGCGCTTCGGCTAATATCCCTCTACGTCCGCCTTGTCCTAACAACAAATCGCTCCACCACTTGTGAAAGTCATTCTCACCATTGCGGTGACAGTAGTCCTCGAGCAGATTTCAAAGCAATCCATTGAAAGACTCGAGTTTGTTTGTTGTGAGCATGCCCCATCTTTTTCCTCCATCACATTTAAGTCATCCATTTTTTAACATCGAGCTTCATCAACCAAACGTATGCGGTTCACTCACCGACCTGATCGCATCCATTTTTTGCACCATTTTCGTTGTTGATGCTCCATCGCAGCTCTCCACATCAATTTGTTTAGAGTGCCATTGTGAAACGTTGATTGCAAATTCGCCTTCAAGTGCCTTAAACAATAGCGATGGTAAACAAAGGGAGGTCGCCACCCCGTAAATTATCCATATTGTGCAATATGCCTTTACGTGATCGACAAAGACGCATATGCACGATCCTTAATAACATGAGTTTTCAAATGGGTCAAAAAGATCCCCCATGTGTCGTTGCTCTCGTTAGCGGCAATTGCGAAAGCAAGAGGAAATATTGACCCATTGGCATCCATTCCTATTGCAATTAGAGCTTGATGTCGTAGGCACCATATACACGCGTACCATCTATGGATATCATAATTGAGCAAAACCATCAATGCATGGTTTGAATGTCCAAAATACGAAGTTGAAGATTTTACCCTCTATAAGTCGCCACTCTACAACGCGCATTTGTGATTAAAATGTTTGTAGAGCCGCCATATACCTTGGCGGCGATCGAAAAGAAGTATGCCAATTTCCAAAGACCATCTCAAAATACCGAGAAATCCCTTTTTGTTGCTTATAGTTTTACTATATACGGCTTGAACGTTTCGAATACAATCTTTAATGGGGAACCCGCACAAATTTAAACAAACAACTTTTAGTAATAATCTTTCAATTGATATAAGACATATAATGTACTAGGTAGGATAAGTTACCACGAGTTGTGCGGTGTCTCGCGTCTGGGAGTTCGAAGGCGAAAGTATATAATAATAGTACCATTCATTATTTATAGAATACATTAACGTTATTTATTTAATATGGTCGGGATCCTTTTTCTAGCAATCAGCAGGCTTTGAGATGGGCCAAATTATAATGATGTGTGAAGGCCGTGGCACATTTTCGAAAAAGGTCCGCGCATATATAGGTGTCTGTGAAGTCGGCCCAGAATGAGAAGTCGATGGGTGTTTGCCTCACTCACCTCTGCCCGGCCCTACCAAACGGCCACCGGTTTCGGCGACCACGGCCACCCGTCGCCCCAAGCGGGGGCACGGAACACGGGAGATCAAAGTCAAACCGATCCGCAACCAATCATCGTCTTTGCATACTCCGCCTCGGGGGACTCCGTACGGCGCTCTCATACGCATCGTCCGAACGGTCCGTACCGCATATGTTTGCAAATATTAACAATTTAATAAATTTGTAAAGTAGTACATAAGACGATGGTTTAAGTTTAAGACTAATAAAACTTACCAAGCCGCCCTCGTACGCTCCGCGCGAGCTACATATCCCAATCCATCCGGACGACGCCTAGACTCTGATGCGAGTGATCCGCATGTACCACTCCATGTACACATGGATGGGAGTGTCATGTCCGACCACCGCTAGGCTCGCCATCCTCACATCCCAACTATGGTATCGCCGCATATGGAGTCGCCACGCATCATCGACGCCCGCACGCTCGTCCCTCGTATAGGGTCGCGCTCCCAAACCGTAGCCGCGGGTATATTCTCGTACATACCCAACCGCCGTAACACGCGATCGGGCGCGTGATACTCAACGATATCCATATGTATCAATGGACACCGCGACATCCACACGAAGCCGACTCAGCCCTACAAAACGCCGGCCCTCATCCAAAATATGATCATACGGCGTCCATATAAAAGCCTCGTAAAAAGAATTGAACTAGTTAACAACATAAGACTAAAATAGTAGTTATGTGGTCTAGCGTGTGAATAAAATATGAACATACCGTCCGCGCCGTCACGCGGTCTAGCCGATCCCTAAACGGGAGAAGGCCGTGGTGCGTCTCCACACGTCGGCGTACGCTCGCGACCATCTCCGCGCGTATGGCATCGGGACAGTAAGATAGTCAGCGGGAGGGTCAGCTGGTATGGGCTGAAAAGGTCTCAACCTAGTCCACACCCATATCTGATATAGTCAATTAAAAAAAGGTCTCAGTCGTCGTTTTAAAAAAAAAATATTTTGTGTATAATAACACGCACTTAAATATATAACCTGAAGGAGCGAGCAAAATGCAGGGACCTCTACCCTCGTGCCCATAGAACATCGGCGTAATCCTCGATACATGTAGCCCAGCACAACAGCGCCCCAACTATAACATCCTATCTCGGCGAGATCGTCGATATACCGAAGATACCTCAAGCTCATATGCGAACCCGAAGTGTTCGGGAATAGGATGGCCCCGAATATGATGAGTAGGTATAGACGCGCACGTCGATCAACATCAGCCTGCGCGTGTCCTCTCCAATCGGATCTTTGCATGTCCGCGAGGCGCAAGTGAGCATAAAGGGCCGACAACAAAAGCCGACTGCCGGAAATATGACCATCCAGAGCGCGAAACCGCGAGCCTAATCAACTCATCTCGGTAAGGCGGCAAAAGACGTGAGGCTCCTCAATAAACAATGGGCGTCCATCAACTTGTAGCCCATAAATGACCTCCACATCCTGGAGGGTAATGGTAGCCTCATTGGTGCGGAGATGAAATGTGTGCGTCTCCGGTCGCCACCTCTCAATCAAGGACGCCACTAGCGACCTATCGTCCGTACTCCGACCAACTTCGACGCACCGGTAGATACCGCCCCGACGTAGTATATCCAGACACGAGGATGTGGGGGCGAGCGCCCAAGATCTCCCATGCCGAGTCCCCAACCGGGTACGGGACCGAGACTCCGTGTGTCGGATGTCCATATATGTTGCGACCTATGCTCGGCCGAAGATAAAGAACTCTCGGTCGAAGGGCCCGGATCAAGAGGGTGGTGATCCATCTATTTTACGCATTTTATATAAATCATTAACAAGTAGTATTAGTATTAGTATTAGTTATGTAATCTTTTATCGAAAATTTTATTAAAGATTGTGGTGACCCATCTGTTTTACGTATTTTAAATAAATCATTAACAAGTAATATTAGTTACATAATCTTTTATAGAAAATTATATTAAGGGTTTTCAATCCTAAGCTACGGGTTATGAATCCTAAACTAAGGGTTTTCATTCCTAAAACATAAAGATGAGTTAAATAATTAACAATTAGTTAGGATACAATTAGTATAAATAATTAATAAATAAACAAATAACTAACAAATCAAATAATTAACAAGTTATTATCATATATTTAATAAATAAACAATTAAGTAACTAATCAAAAAATTAATAAATTATTATCGTATATTTAACAAATAAACAATTAATTAACTAATGAAACAAAACAATTAAGAAATTATTAATAAATAAACAATTGGCTTAGCAAAAACAAAATAAATAATTAGCCAGCCTAACAATTGAAATAGCTAGTCTAACAATTAATAAATACTTAAGTCGCTAATCCAATAATTAACAAATACTAAATAAACAAGCAATAAATAATTAACTAATTAACAATAGATAAACAAAAAAAAAAAAAAAAAAAAAAAAATGGGCGGTCCCAACAGTGCACGGACGCCCCAAAAAAACGCAAAAAAAAAAAAAAAGCAAAACGAGTAATCCACCACGCTTATACAATGACCATGCTTAGATAATAATATATTTAACAATGTAATAGAAAATTTGTAGTGAAATACCTAGATTGAAGCTTTTTTTGAGTTTTTGAAATGTGTTATACGCCGCTCTATTCCGAAATCCAACCTTAGAAACTTGTTCCTACACTTCAATATACCAAGAATATTGAGTTTTGGATTGAAAAATAACACGAAATTATAGTTTTAAAGGGGGTGGGACCACTGAAAAATGGGGTTAATGGCGGGTGGGGGCGGGAGATGTCGCGATCTGGTGGGGAAGATGGTGATTTATGGGGCTTCATTCACGCACGAATTTCGTGCGTGAAAGGGCCAAAGTGAAATTTTTTTGGTCCTTTCACGCACGAAATTCGTGCGTGAATACTATTAATGGATTTTTTTTTTTTTTTGCACTAGTTTGGTACAACTTTTTATTTTTAGTGCTACTTAAGTCGCGGATTCTTCTAAACATATATAGCATATATATCACTAGCTGGAGAGTCATCCTACACTTCTGGTAAATGACATTTGAGGATAAGCCCTTATACCTATTGATGCAAGCCAAACTCCATCAAGAGACCTTGCACACAAAATCGAGCTAGGGAGTTCATGGACTTTGCATCAAGTCGCTACTTTGAATGTTTAGAGGGTGTATTGCATCACAATTCATGGAGCATTTCCACACGTCAAAGGAGAAGCGCGCATCTTCAACATTTTATGCATCCAATATTTAAGACGGAGTGTTTAAAAGATCAAGAAAGATCAACATAGGACGACCTTCAAGATATGAAAGATAGCTTGTATGGAAGACTCCAAGACCACTACATTCAAGATATGGAAGTAAGCTTGATGAAAGAGGTTATTTATGCAAAAAAGCTATTCTTTAAATATGCTTCCATCATCCCTAAGAAGACTAAGAGAGTGTTTGGATTGGCTTATTTTAGTGCTTATTGACTTTTAAACTCTTTTCTACTTTTTGAAGTGTTTCGGTAAAATAAAAAGTATTTTTAAGCACTTACTTTTAGGCAAAAAAAGTATAAAAATAAGTCAAAAGCCAAAAGTTGGGTATTCCCAACTTATGATGTTTAGCTTTTAGCTTATAAGCTACTTTTAGAAAAGTCAATCCAAACACCCTCTAAGAAGACCCTCATTTCATTAAGGGTATTTTTTGTAATAGTCATATTAGTCCTCTTAGCCTAGTTTAGTATAAATACTACACTATGTCATTTCATTCCTTAGTTTTTGGATGAACATTGTTGTTTAGGCTCTTTTTGTGAGTTTTGGGAAACCCTCTTAGCTCTCCAAGTTGAACTCTCTTGATTACTTGGGTAAGTTTTCCTCGTATGAGTTCATTTTCTCTTCCCTCTTGGATTAATCTAATGATTATTGCATCTAATTGTTAGATTGTCTTCTTTTCTTCTAAAGTCTATGCTCCCTCATGTCTATTTCTTAATCATATCCTTATTATCTTATCTTGTTTTCTTGATTGTGGTTCAATTCGTTGTTCTTGCATCTAGAATCACATCACCTATATTAATGGAATCATAATTTATCCCACTTCGAAGTCCACAATCTTTACGCCAGTAACGTCTACTACATGTCTAGGATTAGGAGATTTAAATAACTAGGTCAAATCTGTATTTATTCCCTTAATTCTTGACTCGTACCACATCAAATCTCTCACCTGATTAAAATTTTACTTAATGTTGTTCTCCTTGAAGTCACAATTGTTTATGGGCATTCGTTTCACCATTCAAGCAAACTATTTAACATTCTAGGAGATCGAATAAGATTTTTTTCTAGCTTTTAGTTCAGTTATTTTGATTATTTGTCATTGATTCGCCTAGTCTTAATTATTATTCGTTGTTTCAAACCTAACATCAAAGATTTACAGGATGATTGAATCAATTTCGTTGCTATAAATCCTTTTTAGATAAATTCAATTGATTTTTTTTTTAGGTTAAATAGTTTGACGCCCATCGTGAGGTCTTAGCAATATCAATTATCCCAAGTTATTTTAATTCTTCATCTTTTTGTGTTTGCAAGCAAAACTAGGGTTGATGCAAACAACATTTGATTGCTTTTCAAACCGCTGCTATGGCACGTGATGCTGCTGAACTCCTAAACCCTAACAAAATCTTGAACGAGGACGACCTTGTGGACATAGAGGAAGTCTCTAATGATGATAGGGAACATGAAAAAAGTGAGGACTAGAGTCAATGATCTTCGTGGCAACCGAACAACCTTCGCTATGCAACACATCAGGGATGCCCCTCAGCCAAACCGCGCAGAAAAGAGTAAAGGCAACACACAACCAACAATGAAGTAGTTCGCGGGTCTGGCAACAAAATATGAATGCAAAACTAGACTGTATGATTTCCTCTTTGACCATCCACACGGGATCACTTTCGCAGTCAAGGACGACTCCGGCCTCAAGCATGCCAAACCTCGCACCGAGAAGTTCTGGCATAGCAGACATTCCCGAATTTTCGAAGCCGGGTAACGCAAAGAAGCAATGGTCCAAGTGGATTTATCTGTTAGGTGTTGTTGCCACCAACTCATCATTCATCTTGATAGAACGAGTACTAAAACGTATGGAATCGACCAAATTCCTAGAGCCCCTCCGATTATCAAAGTTATTGACATGAAGACGTATTCACAGCAACCCTGGAAATCAAGTGCGGCTCCCGCGCTGATTCTTAAGAAATTCAGGATGCCGATCCCCACGAAACTCGTATTTATTCATTCCGACTTTGATTATGGTATCTCAGTAACTTGAGTTAATGTGCCTCTAATGTTCAATTATTACTTGCTGGCAGTTAAGGAGAATCTGCAATGTCCCGCTTCATGTTGTTCCACCAATAAATATCCTTCAAATCGTGGTACATCTTAAAAGAACCTAATTATACTGAATATCTAGAGTTGATAGCCTCTTCCCTAACTACCCTCCAAAGACCATCTAAGTTTGACACATATAAGCGACCATTTATCCCATTCTTATCAAGTTTGAAATTCTTGATCTTACCTCTAAAGACGTTTCCCGTAAGCTTTAAGTAGACTTGCATCATCAAACCGTCTAACCTTCACCTGTTCAACTAAAGAAGATCTAGCCATTGTTCCCGCTACAAGATCCCATCATCCATTTCGTCAAATGACTTTCTTGATTAGCTATTTTGAACTTCTTTCATTAACGGATGTTTGACTACTACCGAATCAGCCAAACTTCCCATAGATATTCTTCTTAGAGCATCGACAACAATATTAGATTTTTCTCAGATAGAAAATGATATTACAGTCATAATTCTCGAGCAGTTCTAATCATCTTCATTGTCTCAGGTTCAGCTCCTTCAATATGTGAATATATACTCCAAACCCGTGAGATAATATGTACATATTGCAGGGCTATCCGTACATATAGTGATGTCATAATCATAACTTATGAACTTTTGACCCTACCTACCTCCTTGATAGAGATTTTAAAGATTAAAAGTCAAAACTCATTACTCCCTCAGTCCACTTGTTTGGAAAATCAAGACAAAAATTATCACTTAGTTTCTATATCCTTATTATTAACTATGATCATTTCCCAAAATATTAAATTTATTATATTCAAAAGGTGATATAGTAAATTTACTCCCTTCATTTCAAAATATTTGTCTGGTTTTGACTTGACGCGAAGTTTAATAAAGTAAAGGCGAAGTTTAATAAAGTAAAGAAGACTTTTGAATTTTGTGGTCTTAAATTAAAGATGTGTAGATTGTACCAAAATGCATTTTAATCTTATGGTCTTAAACATGTCATGTGAAAAGTTGAAATTAAATAGTTGTCAAAAAAAGGAAGAGTCATTCTTTTTTAAACTAATTAAAAAGTAAAGTAAAACAAGCATTTTGAAATGGAGGAATTACTCCCTCCGTTTATTTTTACTTGTCCACTTTGAACTTTTTACACTATTTAAGAAAATAATAAATGAAGCGCATAATTTACAAATTCTTTTTACACTATTTAAGAAAATAATAAATGAAGCGCATAATTTACAAATTTACTCATATTAATTGGTGTATATTTTATTGGATTTAAAAAAATAATTTGAAGTGAGTATTTAATACTATGAGTAAAATATAAAGAAAAAAGTTGTCTTATCTTGATATGCGAAAAATGATAAGTAAAAATAAAAATTTATTTTCTAAATAATGAATAAGTAAAAGTGAACAGAGGAGTACTTTTTAAGTGAGTATTTAATATTATGAGTAAAATATAAAAAAATATTTTATTTTAATATGCGAAAAATAATAAATAAAAATAAAAATTTATTTTCTAAATAATGAATAAGTAAAAGTGAAGAGAGGAGTACTTTTTAAGAGCATATCAGGTCAACAATGGTAGGAGAGAGTAGTGAAAACATTTCTTGGAAAGCGGATGTAAACGGTTGTAGGCTTGTAGCACACTTTTTCAACTGTATTTTAGGAACCGGTAATTCAAATGTTGTTCGTACTAGTTGTTTCCAGAACTTCAAACAGCTCACCAATCCTCGTAAAAGAATTCAATAAGCTACGTATTTAGCAAGGAAGAAAGAAACTGAATGAAACATCTTATTTATTTCGAATGTTTCCAATAATAAACCCTAGTTCCATTATAACTCCACCTCAATTCTCATATCCTCATCCAAACACAACCTCTATTCGCTGCACTGCTGCCGCCGTTGACCCACCAGTGGGCCCATTGTCTTCTCCCGGCGCCGGCAGAGTTTCCGAAGGCACAGAGCCAAATGTGAGTAACGGAAAAAATAAGAAAATTAATGGGTGGGGAAGGCGTTGGTCGCGGAACAGAGAGAGTTACTTGGCTGATGATGCTGAACCTCTTCCTCTTCCTATGACTTATCCTCACACTTCTCCTGTTTCCCCTGACGAGATTGATCGCCGCCTTCGTTGTGATCCCCAAATACAGGTATGAATCTCGATTTCATTTATTTTTAACTCTGTACACCAAGGCCGGGACAGCTGGAAAGAAATCAAATAGTGTTTTTGTGTCTGCTGGGAATTGAACTTGTGACCTCGTGATTGTCCTCCCACTTCATTAACCACTAGGCTACACCCTTTAGTGCCATGTTTATTTCATTTATTGTTATTCTAATTTTAGGCTAATGAGAAGCTATCACATATTCCCTCCGTGGCACAGTTGAATTCAGAGAGTTAAACAGTTTAATTTTTTTCACATATCTTTTAAATATTTTGAATTGTCAATTACATAGTTTCCAAATATATAAATTTTATGTCCAAAACCTTAAAGATTTTTTGTCCGTATACACGGGCAAAATTAATACGTTTGACTCTCGAAATCCAAACACTGCCGCATAATTGGACAGAGGGAGTAGCTTTTTTCCCATGCCGGGATATGAACTTGGTCTCTCATGATTCCAGTGTGCAGGCCACACATTTGGGTGCAAGTAAAAATTAGTTAACTATGATAAATGGTAGACCCAAAATAGTTTGACATTGGGGCATATTGATTGATAGATTGATTTTGCTTCTTCAAATGGTAGACCCACACTTGCTCTCTATTTTGTTCTCCTTTTGTTCTTTTTGAGTGACAAGTCAATTTGAGTGAAGTGCATTATTATATTACACAGCAACAGTATGCTTGATCTCATTGTTCTAGTTCAGACTATTGAGTTCTGAACTAACTTTTGGTTTTGTAGTTTAAGTTCTTTTATGGATAAAAGGGACCCTTTGGAACATTAATTCTTGTGTATGGACTTAAGGAAAACATCTTCTGTAAAACAAAAAGAACTAAATTTTTGAAGCTTATATTGCAGTTCAGTTCAAGATCTTTGGTCTAGAGGTCACAAGTTCGAACCACAAACACAGGCAAAAGCCTGGTATTTAAGTGGAGGAGGATAATGGGGCAGGCGCATTATCCATCAAGTTTCGAACCATGTGCCATTTGACCCTCGGCGATTTCTCACCGGAAAAAAAGATCAGCATTTTGTCCAGTATCTTGTGGCACAAAGTTATTTGTAGAGTTACTGACCACGATTGGTCAATATACAGTCTAGTTTGTTTCAAACTTTCTCCACAAACTAGACTACTAGAAGTATTGGTAGGAACAAGTATGGTATTTCGTATCACAGTGTAATATCTTTGTCTACGTAAAAGAAGATGTTTACCAGATAATGTTAAAGATATTGTCTGGTCTAGGTTTTATCGTTTTTCTTTGGTCATTCTCATTTTTTGATGAAGCCCTTTGGTCATTCTTGTTACCTTAGGATTGCAAGGAAGTCGTCTATGAGTGGACTGGGAAATGTCGGAGTTGCCAAGGAACAGGATTTGTAAGTTACTACAACAAACGAGGGAAGGAGACCATTTGTAAATGCATACCTTGCCTTGGAATTGGTACAAGCACTTTGCTTTTATTTCCTCTGTGCTTTATATTTTCATGATCGTTATTTGTCTTTTCTCGTCTGCTTTAATTTGAAAACTTGGACTGCATGCTCATCCATTCAAGGCTTCTTCATATACAGAAGTATGCAGTAGGTTATATATTCTTATGTAGGATTAACTGTGAAAAGTACCTAAAGATTAATTCCGCGTCAATAAAAAAGGATGCATTAAAATGATGTTAACTTACGGTGTCCGAATACAATAACAAATATGCCTCAATTTCAAGAAAATTGGGGTTGACTATATGAGCATGTCCCTTCCAGAAGTTGGGTTCTTGAATCATTTAAATATCACTTCTCTTGCTATGGTATTTATTCGAATTTTGACAGAGTGGTTTGACTCCACCGTGGACCATTAAGGGAATTTTGACAGAGTGGTTTGACTCCACCGTGGACCATTAAGGGGAAGGCACTTTTCCAATTATATGGATCTTCTCCTGATTCCTTAACGATTTTCCTTTGGGCAAAACATAATCTGTGTGCATTTTTGGTTGGATTGAGAAATAATTGCTTTTAAATGCCAGTACCTTGAAAAGTAATAAGAAAACAATAACAGGAGAGGGAAATCGAGAGTGGGGCGAGAGAGACGTTTAGTGAATTTCTTGTGGTAGGAATAGTATGGTGAGAAAAAAGTAGGAAGTTCTAAAAGGAGTTTACGGACCAAATGATCATGAAGGAGTAGGAAGGCCTTTGACGGGAACAAAATCACTCCAAATTCCTCCTTCATACTAATACTATTCTGGTGTTATATTGAATATTTGTACATGCTGACTGCTTAGAAATGTATTGTGATTTTGGCACATCTTTCTTAGTATTTTTATTGTAGATTTTGTGTAGGAAAATAAGAAGAGGAGCACCAAGGAGGTTTGCATTTTAAGGTGTGAAAATAAAGAGTAGCAGAGTAAAGAGGATAAAAAATGCATTACTAACAGAAACTACAATGTGTCAGCAAAGTAGTCTAGGAATTGCAATAATTCTCATATCCTATCTGAGCAGTCTTCCAATTACGATGAATTTGGTGAGTGCAAACCCTTTTTCATTCACGGTGTGTAACCTCCCAGTCTTTCAAGAATCTTCTATTTCTTCTGTCCATGCTCTTGCTATCTTGTCTTTTTCTTTGGGGCGGGGGGTTGCGGCACAGTTTCAAGTAAGTTGAGATTTCATTGCCAGCTGATCTCATTAAAACGTCAGCCCATTAAAAACATATGAAAGCAATCTGTTAAGAGGTTTTGTACTATTTTTATGAGATTGACACTGGTTCATTGCTTATTGCACTTCCTTCACCCCCGCAGTTAGATGGGATTTCACCTTAAATTTCTGGTGGAATAAGTATTATTCTAGCAATCTTTATAATAAATTAATATTATTATGAAAATGCATGACTAATTAAGCTAATTTCTTGTGAATTAATTTCTCAAGGCAAAATGTACTACTTCTCTAAATATCACACACTTATTCGAACCTCACTAGAAAGAATCCTGACATTACCAATCTAATTTTAGCTAAGAACAAGAATGACTAAACCTTAACCATTTCGTATCACCTGTTTGGATCTTTTACTTCTGTTTACTATTCTTAGCTCTGTAAACATAGATAGAGATTGTAGGGTCTTTTGAGACCATATACCTTCATGTGATTTTAGGTTTATCTTGTCCTTATTTGGTACCTTCAATCATTTTAGTGTTGCACCTATACATCATTGCACATGGAGGTTTATGTAAGGCATGACCAATACTTATCTCTTTGTACAGATATATTTTATGAATTGAAGTGCATTTTCTTTAACACCATTAGAAAAATTAAATAAAGAAGTTCTTTACTTTCTTTTTCCTTTATTTGGCTCTTCTGCTTTAGTACAAGCTTAAACGAGAAGGTAAATGGATATAATTAGCTGACTGAAAAGAAGACAATTGATACTTCTGTACTTTCTGGAACACTGGAACTCGTATCCCTTGATGAAGGTGAAGACGAAAGGTTCATAACAATATTTTTCTCATGGTTTTGTGAGTTTAAACTCTGTAAAAGGATGGATGTCAGTTAGAAAGTACCCAACTAGGCATGAGCCTCATACCTCTTGAGATCTTTAGATGTTCTCTCTTATGGACTAAAACAATACATAACAGGGAAAAATAATTGAGAAAACAGCAGGGCCGAACTGGCCAATGACTTCTCTAATTGTAATCGGAGCTACAGGAAGCTATAGAATCCCATAATGAGAGCTTTATATCAGTTAAGAAATTTCAGATTGCTCTTGAGATTGTGGAGCAATCTGACTTTTAATACAAAATCTTTGTCACTGCAGGTTATGTGCAGAAGATAACAGCACGCAAGGATATCGATGTTATGGAGGACTTGGATAATGGAAAACCACCTTGACAGAAGTAAATCATCTGATGCACTTTTTTGTCTAACCTTAGCAGACATTGATGATAGTTTTGAAGAGGCTTGTTTACTACGGAATCCTAGTATTCTTTAAGGTCCAACACAGTTGCCAGACCGACATAATTTCTGGAGTCAGATAAAAGGGAGACCCCCCACCCCCAATACTTTATTCATAATGCGAGCAAGAAATTCTTGAAGATCAAGGCCAGCATTCTGGGCAGAATGATGATTACATTCCTAGTTCTATAAGCAAATGATATTATTTCACTTCTTTCCTTGATTATTTTGATTATTTCATATTCTTATAGATTGACTCTGACCTCTTGGTTGTTAATAAATCATTGATGAATGAAATCTGGTCTTATCTTTCTTCCTTGAAACACCAGAACAACTTCCCCCCTTTTTGGCCTGACCATTCTACTGTATTCTAATGTATCACATTCTTCTTGCTCGTTGATAATTTTAAATGGTAATGAAAAAGTGTGTGTTACTGTAAGTCTTGTCTCAATTTATGTTTATACTATTCAGTCAATCAACTATCACTTCCAGATTATTTCGGATGAGCTATATGAGTCCTCTATTGTCTCAATTCCTGATTAGTTCGGATGGGCTAATTTTCATTGCATTACAAGAATGCCAGGTAAAACATGTGGATGCAATTTATAGTCTGCTGTGAGAGGTTACTATCCTAAAGCAGCTTCCAATATTCCAAAATTTCTGTAGGAGTGCCAAAAGCTAAGCCTTCTGGCCCTGGTCATGATGTACTGAATTCAATTATCTTTTAGGTACTCGGATAAGTCAAGTAATTTCTGAATTGGTAACCTAAACAAGTTGAGGCAACTAATTGCTTCGTCTTACTGTTATATATTATCAGAACGAAAGAAGAAAGGGTGATCTTGTTTTGGAGCAACTTTAGTTAAAGCAATTTCTATTTTGACTTAATCACTATTTCGTGAGTTTCACGCCTCAATTATTAGCTATTTTTTCCTACCTAAATTATCACATCTATGTATTAAACTACACTTTGAAGCTGATGAGGTCAACTATCAGTTGCTCCCTTTTCTTACCTGAGATGTGACCTAGGTGTGTTTTAATATATAGGTGGTGATAGTTTAGGTGTGTTTTTTTACCTTTATCTCAATCTATTACTGGTTTTCTTCTCTGTATACGTGGCATATTGTATATGTCATCCGCCATTTTGTTTACTTGATCTAACTTTGCCTAACATGCTAGATAACAGTTAATATGTACTACTCACAAATTGAGCTTTCTCTAATTAGGAGAAAAAAAAGATTTAATAAAAAAGTATATTCACCAGATGGGAGACTATAAGAGACACATTGCCCGTGTTTCAAGACCCTCCTAGTAATTTATAGTCCATTCCTCGATGAATTTTGTCCAATACCCTCGTCCCTCTTGAGTAGTCTCCAAAAGCTATCTCACAATATTAATCTTAATCTAAAAAATCAGTCACCTATTGGGCACCCATTCAGATAGGAACATAGACCATGTGGTGGTCAAATTTTCCAATCAATGAAGTGGAATCTTTTTGACCTTTTCATATTATTAGTCAATCATATACCTTGACCAGTCTTACTGTTTTGGATGACTCTAAGAACTCAAAGCAAAAAGGGGCCAAGAACAGATGTGCTTTGGAAGTTGCCAGTTAAGCCTAGAGATATAATATATCTTTAGAGTAGCGTTTTTTAACTATAGAGAATTCAGTATCTAAGCAGAAGTTGACAAGTTATAAAAGCACGTGTTGTGCCTTAGAAACGAAAAGTACATCAAGACTTAGTTCTTAAGCTTGCCAAGTTTTTTCTTTTTCTTTTTTCTTTCTTCTTTTTATTTTTTATTTTTTATAAAGGGTAGTGTTTTCGTTGTGCTTCCCATGTTCTGCATCTTAGTATCGATCACTTTTTTACACAACCCTTGAGCATTGCTCAAGGACTAGCTGGCTAAATTTGCAGAAATGGGTGCATTTTGGAGCTCAATGTAACCAAAAAGCAAATTAAATCTCGGGGAGGTCGTAGTAGCTTAGAAATGAAATAAAACATGTATGTGATAATACATCTAAATGTGTGATTTAATGGTTAATAAAGTGAGTGAAAATTATGAAAAATTACAGTTCAAATTCTAACAGAAATAGCAAAAACCTTGTAAAATAGTGAAAGTGTGTGGAAGTTGCTTGAAAAGAGAACTTTTTGGCTTTCTATATTGCTCAATGGTCCTAATATACAAATTAAATACCGTATTGATGTATCATCAGGTAATCTCCAAGAAATTGCTCGAAATGTTCAGCGGGATTGGTATTTATTTTCGTTCACGTTTTTGTATATATAAAAAAATAGGCATATTTGAATTTACAGGCAAGGCAAATGATGATATACATGGGCTTCAAATAGAAGCAGGTATATCACAAGCTTCCAACAAGTTAATGAGCAAACAGAGAACTTGTGATGATCTAAATTTGTGACTAATTTAACAAGATAACTAGATTGAGTATGACACAGGTAAGATTATACCGGTATATTAAGAAAGATATCATGAAAGAAGAGAATATATAGAAGAGAGAGGCATCATGAGTGAAATGTAGTAAATAAGAAAAAGTACAAAATAGCGGAATGGAATTAGTTCAGACGAGGTAACATACCAAAAAAGTTGAACCGTGACAATCTGGTATGTTTGTGAGTAATCCAACTGGATATATTCATGAAGTCATACCGATCTATCATGACTTGAATATGACTATTCTAAAATTTAATTTTTTTTTTTTTTTTGAAATCATAAAAAAGAGGTATCATGAGTAAATTGAACGAATAAAGAAAAGAAGCATCGTGAGTCGAATAAAGAAGAGAAGCATCATGAGTCAAATAAATAAAGTAGAGGTACTGTGAGTGAAGTTGAAATTATGACTGTTCTGTATGATTTATGAATTTTCTAACAGGATAGTTGGGTTAGGTATAACATGAAATTGTATCGATTTGTCATGACTTGCATACTACCGTTCTGAAATGCACGTTTTCTTCTTCTTTTAACTTTGAAATCATGACCATCCGGTATGGTTTCTGAGTAATCCAATATAACGATTAGGTTAAACATAACATGAGTGACAGTTTGTTGTGACTTGCATTTCATAGTTTACTAATTTTGGTAACTCTTCGCTCAACTTAAATGTATTTTAGTCTACAATGTTTTCATTAAACTTAAGAAGGCCTTTTTTTGCATAAATATAAAACTTAAAAGAACATTTAGATTACAGCACAAAATATCCCGGCAATCTCATTGCTCAGGTTTATCCAATACTCAAACAGGAATGAGCAGAAATCCCAGTTGTCTACTTCAAAGAAACAAAATTAGAAAAGTTTTTTCAAAAGAAGAAAACTAAAACCATTTGCGACACCCCTAGTTCAGAAAATTGCTCTTTATTGCGCATTTTCTTTTATTTATTGGTTTATTCACCTTCTTTTTCAATCTGTAGTTTACAAAAAGAAAGCAAGGTTTCAAAGACTGCTAGAAGTTCTCCAAATAACTTCATACTATTCTGCTCCAATTTATATACTAAAGATATATAAAATAAAATAAATAAAAATAGAAAAGCCTGGTGCACTAAACTCCTACTATATGTGGAGTCTGGAAAAGGATCGGACCACAAACTTATACGCAGTCTTACCCTGCATTTCTTATACTAACAATTTAAAAAATGTTTATATAATCATGTAGCACAAAAAGCGATTACTAATCAGGGAGGGACTTGGGGGTCGTTTGGTTATTGATTGGAGAGGAATTATTCATGTAAAAAAACTAGCATGACTTTATACAATGTTTAATTACAAAAATGGGGAAAAATAATCTCCACATACAATCTAGCATTGTTATTACAATGTTGGTAATTAAATTATACATTATATAATTAAAACAAACTAAATTTTCAATAAAGTAATTTCTACATCACATTTCATGTGACTAACTCTTTCATTATCAATCACTATATAACTAATTCCTGCATAATTAATTATTGTATTACTAATTCAAATAATAATCTTTTTGAACCCAATAAATTAAGTGAGCTGTGATAGCATTTGAAATTCAAACTTAGAAAGTTTAAATTATGAATTCTCTTCAACAAATAGTCTATTATAATTACAATTATATTAAACTACACCATCAGTAAGAAATCTGTTTACATATAAGAACAGCAATTACATATTGTCTGTGAGTGGGCAGAGCCTGGAAAACTAAATGCACACTTATCCAATTGTCCAAGTATACATGAGACATTTTCTGGTACATAATTAAGGTTTTTGGAAGCATATATAAGACCATTCAAACATTTACTTTATGGACTGTTGTGTGTACATGAAAAGTAATGTGTTCACAGTCCACATAGATCCATATTATTATATTACCTTGATCCTGCCCCCTTTATCTTTGTGGTGGTAATTAGTCAAAAAAGCAGCAACAATTTAAGCAGAAAATTATAGGTTATAGAGATCTAGCTGCCTTATTCAATGCATCTGACATAACTATAAGGGGCCGTTTGGTTATAGCCTGCAGGGATATAAAATTTAGGATTAGCTTATTCGGTATGGATTTACACTGGTATGTTGTTGGTGTTGTTACTCCCTCCGTTCCATAATAAGTGTCATCTTAGCCAAAAAAAATTATATCATAATAACTGTCATTTTAGGAAACTAAGACATAAATTGACTAGTTTTTTTCAATTCTATCCTTAGACAAAAAATGACAAGTTAAAATAACATCTAAATGACGATTGGACAAGCCACATAGTAATTTGGTATTGTTGGAGTACCAATGTTAAAAGAATTACTACTTGTGCATGATCTAATTAAGAAAAAAAAGTAATTTATTTTTATTGAATAGGGGTAATTTAATAAACTTCACATTGCATTATTGGTTTCTTAATATGCGTATTTTTGGCTAAGGTGACACTTATTATGGGACGGAGGGATTATTATTCTAAACCAAATGACCACTAGGATAGAGGTGATAAATTAATTTCTCTTCACTAACTTATACTCCAACAGAGAAGATAAGCACTCCAGGTATGGCAATCGATCATCACGTACTTTATGCTGGTTGAAGGTAATGAATACATAGTAAAATAATTGAAGTGTGCATAAGATAAAAATTAATAAGCACTAAGTCAAAAATAAGTGCAGATTAGTTCGGACAGTCGTAAAAAATTAAAGAACAGAGGAGATAACACATGCGATGTGTTTTATTTTAATGGACTCACATGTCTGCAGTGTTAGATAAATTAGTTCAAATAGTTGTCAATATTATTCATGCAGCGGTGTGGTCATTAATTGTTTTATAACAGACACTTCGTACATACTACTTTGGTTTTTTTTTTTTTGGCTCATCCTCTCTTCTCTTCTGTGATAGTTGTTTAGTAAATGATAATTTTTTTTTTTAAATTATGGAACATTTAGACCACAGTTTAAAGATTCACTGAAAATTTTATGAGAAAACGTTAGACCAAAGTCTAAAATTTGTAGACGTGTGATAACAATCTAATGTTTTGGCAATTTCAAAGATTCTATTTGAATCACTTTTTTAAATTGGGATAAAATCTAAATAGTGGCCTAAAAAGGACATCAGTGTAAATCAGCCTTTTCTTTGTATAGTGCCCCGTCAACTTAAGTGTAGCTCAACTATAAGCCCGTTTGGATTGGAAACCAGCTTATATGTTGTTTTTTTAGTTTTTTAGGTATTTGGCAAACTAGCTTATAAGCTAAAAAAGTGCTTAGAATAAGCTAAAAAAAATAAGTTATTTTTTTGACTTATAAACTGTTTTTTTATCAAACCAACTTATAAGCCATTTTTTTTAAGCTAAGCCAAATGGGCTCAGATTATCTTCCACCAGCACATATATCAATAACTAGTTAGTAGTTACCGTCTATATAAAGACCAGCAGCAGAGCATGTGAGGACTCATAGTTGGATAAGAAAGATTGAAATTTAGTTAGAGAATTTGGCTTGATTGCCCCAATATGGCATACCTAAACATGTTGAACAATGATCAGCAAGCAGCAGGACTATACACAACAATGCAGGGTCCAAGAATATCCTTTTCTAATAATTCTTTTGATACTCAACAACATGATAATGTCTACAAAGAGGCTCCAGTCTCCTTGGATTTCGAGTTCTCGGTCCCTGGATACAACATGATCTCAGCAGATGAGCTTTTCTGCAAAGGTAAAATGTTGCCCCTCAGGGAAAACTGCACCAAAACAACTCTTAAAGATGAGCTCCTTGTTGATGATGATGATGATTATCACGATGTGTTTCCAAGAATGAGAAAGGGGATGATGAGAAGCTGGAAGGAGCGTTTGGGGTTGAAGAAATCTCACATTTTGGGAAAGAAAAGTGATAGAAGTAGTGGAACTTTAGATAGAATAGATGAAACAAAGACACCTGATTTCAACCAATATCATAGGTAAGAGGTAGATCCACAATTTACCGTCAGTGGATACAGAATGAATGTTATTTACTTATAATTAGCATTACTTGTTAACTTCCTAATTTATTTTTTTCGTATTTCAGGAGCTAACTGAGATGATTTGAAGATGGAGGAAGCAACGATATTGTTTCGCTCTAACCAGGGTGGAAGATTTTTCATTTTCTTGCTGGGGTGTTGTTGGAGAATTTGAGGTTTTCTTGAACTAGTGATTGGAAATGAGTTTAGCTCTTGATCCTCTATTCACCAGGAGAACAGTTAGAGCATGTACGCAGCACACATCTGCATATATGTTAGTACTATTAGTTTTGTACAAATATTTTCAACTTCAGGTGCTAACATATGTAATTGTTTGACAAAATTATAACCTACTAATGTTTGTTCAGATTTCACTTTCAGTTTCTTTTGTACAATTCATTTCTAGTTAATCTGGTATTCGACACTCACTAGCTGAACATAACTTCTTGGTCCCTTTGGGGACATGGACATTCGATAAGATTGAAAAAATACATGTTCCCGGCACAAGGATGACGCACAAATAAAGAGCTTTTTTTGAAATATGATAGCGCTAAAGACACATTAGTCCGTTCAATTATTATCTACAAAATGCAGATTTATTGAATTCCATTAGCAATCAATTGACTAACAGTCCTACTAATTGCCTCGGTGTAACTAGTAAGTTGATAATGTAAAAAAATTTCTAATCAAAACATGATATCACCATGAACAAATTGCATGATAAAAGATTTACTGAGAATCATCCTTCTAATCCCCTCATTATAGCTCCACTCACAACCCTCTCACCATAATAAACAGTAGTAGAATGAAGTAAAGATAACAGTTGCAGCATGCGCTAATACTCAAATGCTACCGATTAATTATTCAAGGATATATTTGATATAGAAGATATAGGTGGGGCTTCTATATGAGGATAGACTAACGAAGGGCATGTATAAGACGAATCACAGTAATTTAGGGGCTTATTGAATTTGTTGCTGCGATTGAAAAGGTCCAAAATACACCCCTAAGAGTCCAGACATATCCCCACGGTGCTTCCATGTTAGTGCGAGGGGGATATTTGAACCTTTTTAATTGTCCAGGGATATATTTGAGACAGAAGATAATAATGGCAGCTTCTATGAGCCGATAGGTTAATGAAGGGCATATATAGGATGAATCCAATAGGTTGGGAGCCTTTTTTTGGCCCTTTTTCGACACAATGAAGTTTCTGCACTTGTCATTACTTGTAACCTCTGAACACATTACAATGGAGCAGCTAGAACCATCTGCTAGCAAAACCAATTACAAGTATGGATATCACTTGGAAATTACTACTGCACTACTTTGGGAAGTTAAGCTTGTCAATTCAAGGTTAAAAGTTCGTCATTTTCTCCCTTTCTTTTCCTTGAAAATGTCAAAAGATGGAAATTTCCACCCAAAATTAGGCTTTCCCCTTGTAAGAATCAAATCCTCACTCAACAGGATAACATTTTGCACCGCAAAATTCATAACCAGAATGATGTAGACAATGGGGCACATAATAAGAATGAGCATTACGCTATGGCCTACAACAAGATGCTATCAAGACTCCCAGTTTTTTTCACTTGATCTATACAAATATGGCTTCGAACTTTGCGCATGGGTGGCTTTCGATGTGATTCCTAAAATCATCATCCCCTTTGAATCTGAAGGTGTACAATGCCTGTCGCTGTGTCATGCCAAGAGGATGTACTCTGTAGAGTTTTAGTTCATCTCCTCCGCGTAGTACTTGAGGTCTTTCTGCTTTCCAAATGGGAACATGCTTTAGAGATTTGAACTTTGACAGTACTGCAGATTCAAAAGCTTCCAATGACAAATTGGATGACCTGCAACAGTTCCAGAAATGATGGCGATTGAAATATTGCATCAGAGTTAGGTAAGCTCTAACAACGGGACGTGAAAACAGTTGTATATGCTCAGCTCTAACAACGGAACGTGAAAACAGTTGTATATGCTCAGCAAGACAAAGGAAAAGTGCAGGAGAGAACTCACATGAACATTGATTTCCAAATTTCTTTTTCATGCTAACGATCCAGCTAGTGGCATGATTAGGGGGAACCAAACACCGGTTACCAAATATTTTCTGGAACTTCCACGCTTCATTCTATTAATTCGATCAAGACATACTTGATACGTCATAGGTTGGCATTGACTCTGTGGATGACCCAACCACAACCATTTACTCTCTCCCTTTTTTTTTTTTTTTTTCTTCAAATCAAGATTACTCCTCTTTAGTTTTAGTTCAAATTACTTTATAACCCCATAGACCCATAGCCTCTTAGCCAAGCCAAGTATATCTCATACTTTGATGGTAAGACACAGTGAATAGTAACTCAAATAATTTGATCACTGTGCCTCAACTCCTGGTTGAGGTCGGGTAAACGGCTCCTCTATGCAGGTTTTTCTCTTCTTGGACCCATTTCATTCCAATGCTGGTGGTAAATAATTTGATTACTATGGTACGTCCTAAACATATATAAGAGCAGCTTTGCTGTGGCATTACTTGGTCCAAATTTAGTGGAAAAAGGAGAAGTTATTGGTCTGGCAAGTGTTAGTACATATGAGACCTGCCCACACCACCACCACTACCAAAGCCCCAAAACATGGAGGCAGTTGGGAAAGGGGATAGTCTGGAATCTGGATAATTAAATAATCATGCACCTTCGGGAAGAATAAACAGAAAAAAGAAGGAAAAAGATGAGACAACGCATGGAAGACTTTTCAAAGCATTACAATTATAGAACACGCTGTGAAAAAAATAGCTATAGACAACATGATTCCATGAGGTTTGCACCCGAATAAAGACAGCCAATGCACACGGGTATTAAACAATAGGACACTAGAAAGAAGGGGAAAAAAACAGACACCTTCCCCCTGAGCGAAAGAGAAGGGAAAGAAGATTTTACAGTGTATGAATATTCCTGTTTCGCAGGTATATCACATCAGAGAATTTGGAGAAAGTTTCTTAGATGTTTTCCCTCCATCGCTGTGGAATAGATTGGAAAGAGTAATGAAATTTGGCGCAGGAACATTTTCAGAACTTATATATGCTGGTTAATGGTTATAGTCATGGCAGAAAATACCTTAGGAAAATGGACTCCACCTGAAACCTCCCTCTTTCACGTACATATACATGATATACAGTTTCTGAACCTCTGGTACATTTGCAGGGACGTTTCATGAATTTTGGACTCTGCTCTTCTCTATCCCTAATACGTGTTGCTAAGAAGATACACAGACGACAGGAAGAGTGAACTGCTGCCATGTCAACCAGGGCTTTGAAAGAATCAGATGGGCCCTCAAACTTCCACCTAAACAATCAAAACAAGCTGTTTGTTAAAAGGAACCAGGAAATTTATGAAACCTTTAATAAATTTTGAAAGGAGAGGATCAATCGCAACTCCCAGCAAGCAAAAGGGGAGAGACGGACAGAGAGACTTCATTCATCCCTATTCAGGAGTCTCACTGTCCTAGTGTAATTTTTTTTTAAAAAAAAAAAAAAAAAAAAAAAACAGTAAGTTTAGGACAGAAAAAAAAAAGACTTATATTCAAGAGGAGCACAATCAAATAATCAAGTAAAGAATTTGACGCAAGAAAAGCACCACTTTTTGAGCATACCTTAATGACTCATTATACGCACTAGGATTTGCTGCAAGGTACTTCATAGTATTGGCAACAGTTTTAGCATCTTTCAGCTCTTTAATGTGTAAAAGTGAATTAGGAGAAGGAGCAAAGTCTTGGATGTTTGGAGCACCAATCACCACGGGGACTGATCCTGCAAGTTTACACGAACTTGCTTTGATCAGCACAATAGAGTTAAGCACCATAAATCTAAGTCTGAAGTAGTAATTTGTGAAAAATCATAAATACAGGATTCGATGCATAAATCTTGTTAAAATATATTGACACAGAAGACAAAAGAAGATGATTAAACCAAGATATTCATGTAAAATCATTTGAACAAAGTTCCTAAAACTTTTCAAATGAATAAGAGCTGAGCATATCTAGGCGCTGTACCAGAATATGCAAATCGAGATACAAATCATATTGGAAGTACCAGAAAGTACTATAATAAGTTTGTGCTTTTTAATATTTATTCTTCATGTCACACTTTAAAGCAAATATGCAAATATCTTCAAGGTCTTTTGTGAGAAATATGGCATTGCAGAAAACCAAAACCAAAAATGCATCAATGTAGAGGGATGAGAGAATAGAGAACAAAAAATAGATACATCAGAAATAAAGTAGAATAAGAGTTAATAAGCAAAAGCTAAATACCAGCAACCAGAGACTGGAAGAATTTTTCAGTGACGTAATCCTCCTCATTAGAATTCTCAAAAGCGAAGCTAAACTTAAACCGCTTGAGAGCTTCCACTTTGTCCACTGCCATGAAATTGAGAACAAAGATGATAAGTGAGAGTCAACAGGATACAATGTAAAATTAAGATATATGCATGCATAAAGACATTGTGCATCCAAATATAAGATTTATCCAGTCATCCAACCTACCTTTTCTCTTTCCAACAAATCAGGGTCTAGCTTCTCACTATGAATTTACCAAAAAAAAAAAAAAAAAAGTTTACTTTCAACTCTTTTTTTTATAACTGAAAAATCCCTAATGGTCAATAGAGCGAGCTTAGAAACTCGGTAGATAATGGGCCAGACCCTCTACTCTTCTCCACTTAAATAATAGGCTTTGTCTATAGCAAGGTTCGAACTGTGACGTGCGTCTAACCCAAACATCATGCAATGTACTTTTACCACTAGACCATAGCTCTAGGGGATGTCTGCTTTACAACTCTATTCTAATGAGTTGCAAAGCAGAATTTTTTTATGCATGCAAGTGGTTTAATTTACAGAAATTGTCTGCTTTTCAACTCTATTCTAATGAATTACATACTAATGTGCAGCTAAACCACATGCACGCGTAACCATATTCGGCATTCAAATGTAAAGTTCATCCAAGCTGCCTTTTTTTCTTAAATATTTCTTTTATAATTTCTTTTCTAATAAATCAATGTCTAGCTTCTTTGGAATGAATTCACAAAAAGATGTCTATGTTGCAATTCTATGCTAATGGGTTGGAAAATAATAAGTGTTCAAAAGGTAACATAACAACAGCAAAATAATCTATCCACATAAAATCATTAGACTAGCAAAACATCTGACTATTTAGAGAACTTACGTATGTATGTGCACATTTAGCAAAGAAAAAAATAAAAGGTTTTTATTTCCAGTAAAAGAGGCTTTTCAAGGGATGTATGAGTACGACACTCGGGGAAGAGTGAATCAAACCCATGATATTGAAAAATTCTAGAAAATTAGCTCCTTAATGGTGACTACTTTAAAGAACATCTCATAAATTTATCATCATATATAATGGAAAGACACTGACCATTTCCATCCCGGTTATGATGACAACTGCCAAAAGAATCAATCTTGATTTTTTCTCTTTCAAGTACTTCAAGAGCTTGCAATCGGAAGTTGCGAGCACCGCAATTAGAAATAAAAGCAGCTGCTAACGCATTCTCGGTTTTAGGTTGCACTGGAGCCATTATATCATACTCGGCCCAAGAGAAGTACCCAACAGGAACATCCGAAGAGAGGCTTGTTGTCATTATAATATCATATCCCCTTCTGAAACACGAGAAAGAATAATAAAGTTGGTTAATAGAAAGATATAATGATTCAGAAAAAATTATGAGACAATCAATATTTATATTTTAACCACAACATGATCCTAAGATTATGGTGCGTATGCGGGCTCCCTGACCCAACCTACGATCAAAGCATTTTTAGACACCCCGTCCAGCCTCTGTTGTGGAAAGGGGCTTGGCTTTAATTATATGGGGGGATTAAACTTTTTTCTTCCAATAAGTTAAGCATCATTCTAAAAGCTAACCTATTAAGTCATTTGATGTGTTCAGACTCCACTTTCAAACAACTTAAAATCATGGAACATGGGTTTACATCCGACATTGTAAAAAACCTAAAATATGTGATCTAGCATGATTATCAAATTGCTATACGCATAGAGATTTGTGTCTTATCGAAAAGAAAATAGCGTTGAGTATAAAAAAAGAAATTAACGACTTAAAATCAAGGCTCCTTTCAAAGTAGTTTGTTTTGTGAGGTTGGTAGCCAGGTAAGGCTTGCTTAACCTAAGATAATTTAAAGAGAACATGAATTCAAATAAGCTCGAGGTGTTATTAATGCTATGCAAAATCAGAAAATAACAGTCATTTAGTTTTGCATTGTGGATGTTGAAGTTGAAGTGTGTGCCCATCTCATCTAAAAGCTTAAGTTGTTAGAGAGAACACACTTTTATTTACTTAATTATGTCTTCAATAGTGGTGTTACTATACAATTGTTACCATTCCAAAAAATATGTTTTTGCTTTTCTTTGGAATCTGTAATTGGCTACCAGCACAGCCTTTGTGCTGATGCTGATTATTTATAAATTGTTACCATTCTAAGAAATATATATAATCAGAACGACCAAAAAAAAAAAAAATCCCACGCTAACATTACAAATCAAAACTTATCTTGCTGAGTCAGTTAGATTAACATGTATAAAGGTTATAAAGGGCAAACTGGTGCTGGAAATAAAACTTAAATAAACATAAGGTAGTTCTCTCGATTAGAAGGTCCAGGGGGAATGCTCTTCAAAGTACCAAACAAAAGAAAGTTGTCTATAGTTTACACTAAGAAGATTTAATAACTTTTTTCAAGAAAGAACTTGCTATCTTAGGTATAATGAGTACTCAAAATGTTGACTCTTTCTTTCTTTCTTTTTTTTTTTTTTTTTTTTTTTTTGGGATAAAGACTCAAAAAGTTGACTTTATTTCTTAGACTATCCTTTTTATCTGTATTATCTATTTACCTAAGCATGTCGATTTAGCTTACACAAGCTTGAAAGTAAGTTCAAGCTAGATTTGTATGATCCAATAAGCAAGTCAAGTCACTATTATCAAGCTGAACCAGCTTGTTACCATATTACATGTTTGTCTCTAAAGTAACTTCAAATTTACACACTGGAAACTGGTTCAAACTCCCACCAGCAATCCCCCTCCCCCAACCAAAAAACTAAAACCCAAACAGAAAGCAGAACTAGTGGTTCTCATGTCTCTAACTACAGAAACAACGAAACCGAGAAAGAAATCCAGGCAGATAAACAGATATCTAGAAATAAGATAAGCAAACAAGGTCTACAAAAGATATTACAAAAGTGAACCTTGATTACTTTCTCTAGTTATGGAGACAAATGCTCGATTCTACTAACAAGATACAGTAGGCTATTAGATGCAAACATCCACATTAATGTTACACAGCTAGCTATTTTATAGCCCAATGCAAGAGTAGCTCACTAGAGCAACATGCCTGTGCAGAAAGAAAAATCCCAAAAGTTCAGGCGACTTCTTAAGAATGTCAGGCCGGGCAGCATAATATTGAGACTTTCTCCAAAGAGCCGCTCTTCTTTGAGCAAAATGCAACTGTTTTTCCCATTTATAATGTTTAAAGCTCTTTTCGGAAACTAATAGCAAGCAAGGCTTCCAAGTAAGATATGTTTGGTTAAAAATGACAACAAGATGAGAATTCAAATGTGGCAGAAGGTATTATCTTTTAGGTGCCCCACGTAGATGGGAATGTTTAAGTCTTTTTCAAGATGTGCTTACCCACCGTCGTGCCATAACAATGTCGTTCTCAGGATAGTATTGAGCTGACTCCATTGACCGAAGCACGCCAGCAGTGCCAGCCTGTTGTGGTGTCCCAAATGCTGCATCAGGCTTCTTATCAGAATCCACTCCGAAATTGCATCCCACAGCACAGGACTTCCATTCCTAGAGAATGATTGAATGGCCATCAGATTTCTTATGTGGTAAAAAAGAATCAAGAAGAAAGACGGTAACCCCATAACTGTTACCTGCTCTCACCTACATGCCAGCGAATAACATGGGAACCAAGAACTAGTCATGATAAACGTAAGAAATTAATGGGAGTTTTACTGATGATTGCTGTTTGTTCCCTACTTAAATGCTCTATGAAGAATTTGATGTAACGAAGGAATAAGGTAAACGAAAAGAAGGTACTCAAGGCTCCTCCACATATTATATCCCTCACTTGTATATAAAATCCATTAGTATCCTTAACCATATAGCATATGTTTTGGAATATGGTCAACAGCTAGTTCTGTAGACATGATCACCCGCCATGGGTGTGTTAGGTCTGCCAACGAATTGATCTATAGTTGGTAGATTATTCAGTATTTGATGTACACGGCGGAGCCGGAGACCAAGGTATGAGGCCGAACCCAGTAACTATGGTCCATTTAATATGTACAAATTATTAATTTAGAACCCAATAACTTAAAAGGACTAGAATCCTGAACCCATAAACTTAAAATCTTGGATTCGCCTCTGGTTGTACATAAAACCAGAACCCATCAATTTGGCAGATTCTTGTATTAACAGGCTTCAAAATGCCAAAACATTATTTGAAGCTACAAATTTATGTCCTTCCATCTATAAAGCCAAAAGTCTGGAACAGACAAAGACATGTAGGCAGACAGTTAACATGCATTTTAAATGTAATAAATACCAAGACATAAATGGCAACAAAATCAATCAACTATACATCCCAAACTATTCGGGTTCAACTATATGAATCCTCTATGTTCATTCTGCTCTATTCAGGCTCATTTCATTCCAATCCTAATAAATACTCCCTCTGTCCCATATTAGTTGTCATGTTTCGCTTCTTGAGAGTCAATTTGACTAATCTTCGGAGCTAAATTAGATTAGATTAACTTAATATTTTAAAATTACAATTATATATTGAAAAACTACTCCAAATATACTATAAGTTATAATTCTTCTCATATCAATATGGTCAAACTTCATATAATTTGACTCTATGACAACTAATATGGGGCAGAGGGGGGTCTTAGTAGCTTAGTCGGTTGGCTACCTGAATTTCACCTTGTTGGCAAGAGTTCTATTCCCCACCTTGTAATCCCTTCCCCGTCTCCCCTTCCCCTACCCCTATGTAATAAAAATTAAAAAGAAATATGGGGGCACAGGGAGTAAAGTTCACTAACAATTATATATAAATACATGAAAAAGTATCTAACCTTTTCACCTCCATGAACAAGAATTGGATCTTTATCAAAATCTCTAGAATACTCAACAAAATCCTCTTTTTCCAACCATTCCTCACAACTCCCAGCTACCAACTTCCTATCAACCTCATCACTCAACACAACCAACCCAACCTCATCACCACCACTACTCCTAATCCCCACTTTAGGAGTTGACCAAGAAGACTTTGTAAACTGGTAAAAAGAGTCAGCCCAAGAATTAACTAAGTTAGCTTTTTCAGCCATATCAAGTCTACCCAAAAAAGCAATTTCAACTACAACAACAAGTCCAACACATAAAGGTAACCAATTGGACCATTTCTTTTGTGGAACACTTGTATGTGATGATGATGATGAACCAAGTACTGAAGTTGTTGTAGGTAAACCTTCATTTCTTGGTAATCTTTGAATTGGAATAACTGTAGCCATTAGTGGTTACTTAAATTGTATATCAAGAATTTGTTGTTTTTGTAAGTGGAAAGAAGCTAAAGATATGATTTTTTTTTCTTGGTTTTAGAATTCTTGATTTGTATAGAGAGTGGTGGGTTATTTAGGAGTGAAAGTCAAGCAAAGACAACTATGAAGTTTGTTGGTCAATTGTATAAACTGTAGGTCTATGCTATCATTGGTAGACCTGTTTTTCTTTTTCTTTTTGTTTTTCCTCGTATGTTGGTGTCTGTCTTAGTTGACATTTGTCGTTTCCCTTTTGGTTTTTCCAAGTGTTATGTAATGCCGGGTCGTTTGGTTCACAAATGAATTATGGAGAGAGGTTATTATGACATTACAGGGAATAATTATAATTATAAATTGGTACTATAAGATAAGTAAATCTCTTTCCAGTTTTTATTTTTATGTGAATCTACTCGACTTGGTATGCAATTTAAGAGAGGGAGATTCTTTAAAGTTATTGATTTAAATAAGTCATGATATTTGTACGGATATAAAAGGGTAAATTAATGGGGGGGGGGGGGGATTAAATTTTAATTATTTTTAAATATAAAAATATGTCATTCTTTTTTGACAAATCAAAAAAGAAAAAGTGTCACATAAAACCAAACAAAATATCTATGAAATAAGTTTGGCATTACTTCACTAATAGATGGCTTAATGCTCTCACATTAATCAATAAGACAGCGTTTGAACGAACGTTTTTCCTGACTACAAGCCACATATAAAGAAAATTAACTTGTAAGTTTTGTGTCCTCGTCAAAAACAAGAGCACATTCCGAAAGTATAGACTACCAGTGATATTTGAAACCAACAAAGGAAGCAAATAGCATTTTATATCATTCACAAGATAGATTATATCAAAGCAGATTACATCATGAAACTTCTCATACGCATATTTACAATGTGAATGAATACATGCAACATTTCGATGCCTACCAATATCGTATACATCGATCAAGTGGAATCTTTTTTTAATCTTTATCTGCATTTAACAAATAAATAAATTGGATATGGATTCGACATCCTCGTCTTGCAAATTAAGCATCCTAGACCGTAGAATAAATTTTTTATTGTCATTTGGAGTACAACTCTTATTATTGGGCCCACCATATTGAACTTCAACAAGTCTTAACTTCTTGCAAACTCTTAAGCCAACTTTGGCATTAGTTTTCAAGATTTCAGTTCAAAGAAGTGTTCATACGACCATTAGTCGCGATATGGTATGGTCCAATTCATGACAATGATCTCTAACTACCTTAGACACACGCCATGAACCATCTTCTACCAAAACGACATTAAACTTTAGAAAGAAATTTAACCCTCTTGTTGAGCCTATTGTAAGTTTGATTTCCTAGATAAAGTAGTTTTACAGAAGAGATAAGAGCTTGATTTTATTAATAATGAATAGGGTATTCATACAAGAGGATGGATCCATAAGGATCAGGAAAGAAATCATCTACAATCAATCAAAATAAATGACAATCTCTACAATTATGAGTAAGCTAAAATAAGGAAACTGAATCTGTAAATAAGGAGAGAAAGTAATTCACAATCAATCTAACATATATCTCTAATATGCCTCCGCAAGATGGTAGGTCGATCAGAGATACCAATCTTGGAACGCAACAGCTCAAAAGAACTGCTTGGAAGAGGTTTTGTGAGCATGTCAGCTAGTTGCTCCTTCGATGAAACATGAGAAACCCGAAGAAGACCTTGCTGGACTAATTTACGGACAAAATGATAATCAAGTTCAATGTGCTTCATTCGAGAGTGGAACACAGGGTTAGCACAAACATATGTAGCACCAAGATTATCACAATAGATGACTGGTGTCTGAGAGGGAGTAACAGATAGCTCCTTGAGAAGATTACGGACCCAACAAAGTTCAGCAGTGGTGGAGGCAATGGCCCTGTATTCTGCCTCTGTCGAAGAGCGAGCCACAGCTCGTTGTTTCTTAGAACTCCATGATACTGGATGGCAGCCAAGAAACACAACATAGGCTATAGTCGATGAGCTGTCATCTCGATCACCAGCCCAATCAGAGTCGGAAAAGGCATGAAGCAAGAGAGGAGAGTCTTTCCGAAGAAATAGACCACGGTCTGATGTTCCAGCTAGATATCGCAAGACACGTTTAGCCATGGTCCAATGAGTTGTCGTGGGGCAGCTTGTAAACTGAGACAACTTGTTGACTATAAAAGCAACGTCTGGGCGAGTAAACTGCAAATACTGCAAGCTTCCAACTACATTTCTGTATTGTGTGGGATCTTCAAGAGGAGAACCATCTTTAGAACCTGGACATGAACCACTAGCTGCAGGTGTCCTCACTGCTTTTGCATCTGCCATGTTGGTTCTTTCAACTATTTCACATACATATTTCTGTTGGTTAAGGAATAAACCAGCAGGCGAACGAATGACTTCAACACCCAGAAAAAAATTTAAATCACCAAGATCTTTTATGGAGAACCGAGTACCAAGCTGTTTGATAAATTCTTCAACATAGCGTGACTGATTTCCAGTGATTATGAGATCGTCAACATAAACAACAAGATAGATAAAAACTCCAAGTTTTGCAAAGATGAAGAGACAATGATCACACTGAGAATGATGAAAACCAAGAGATAAAAGATAAGCTTTCAGTTCATCATACCAGGCACGTGGAGCCTGCTTCAAGCCATAGATAGCCTTGTGCAGTCGACAAATATGATTAGGAAATTTGTCATTGACGAATCTAGGTGGCTGAGACATGTAAACTTCCACGGATAAATGCTCATGTAGAAAGGCATTGTTGACATCCAATTGCCTAAGCGGCACTGTTACACCTCGGAAAATTTTTTCGTTCATGCATAGTGAATAGACTAACGAAGGGCACGACGTATATGATGTTTCGATAAGTAAGAAATAATATTTGACGATCCTAATTGAGATTTCAAAGACATTCGAGGTAAGAGAAGAAAGTTTGCCAAGAAAGGCAAGGTATACGCTATGTATTGGGAAGGATGTACGAGTGACGAGTTAGTGATGACTTAATGATGTCTTGGAGAAGAGTTATAACGTACCTTGGATTGCTAATGAGGTGTTAAACAAGTGTTAAGAGGGTTTCATACGGATTGGAGATCAAACGAATCGACGAGAACGAATTAGGAAAGTTAGGCAACATACGGTCCAACATACGGACCGTATAAAACATCTTTCCGTATGTTAGGTCGTATGTTACCCGAGAATGGGGACTTCTTGGACGTAAACATACGGTCCACATAAAAGATACGGACCGTATGTTGGTCCGTATGTTCGTAGACTCGGTCACGATTTTAAAATTTGATATAAGGACCCAATCTCATTTAATTCATTTAATTCTTTCTCTCCACACTTCAAGAACTCTCTAGAAAGCTCTCCACACTTCTTCCACAAGAACTCAAGAGAGATTTGTGATCAACTTCATCAAACCAAGGAAATCAAGTGTAAGAAACTCATTAGAGTTCATCCAAGTCAAGAAATTCCATTGGAAGTGAACTAGGGTTTTGGCTCAAGTGAAGTCTTTCCACTCAAGGCTCATTCTCACACTATCTAAGGTAAGTTTTATGATCATTCCATGTTGTTTAAGATATTGAGAGGTTGAAAGACTTAGATTATGAAAGGAGAAAGAAAATGGGTTACAAAGATGAGAATAATGAGATTTTGAGTAGTAGCTTGGGATGAGTCATGATTCTTGATATATTGTGATTATGATTATGTTATAAATGATATTAAGGAAATGGGATAAGCGCTATATTGTGAATAAATGTAATAGTATATTATGACCATGATTATGGATGAATTGAAATGAAAGTGTGAAATGTGGATAATGTGGATGAATGAAGATTGTTGGTTATAATGTTGTGAATGTTATTATAGACGTTTGGGAGTTGGTAAATGGTATGTGGAAAGTTGTATAAACAAAGGAAATGCTTCCTAATTTTCTCTAGCTTTAGTAAGCACGTTCATATAATCGATTAGCTAATGTTAATACGAACTCTCTTGAAGGTAGAAACGTGGGCATTGAAGGAGAACGATCAAGCGATAGAATAGCTAAATGAAAAGGTATGTAACGCTAGTCCCTTCTTTCTAAGGCATGACTCCCATGGCATGATTTTCCCTTACTCTCCATGACCCTCTTACATTCCAAAAATTATGAGTCTATGTTCATGAAGAGCCATATGAGATAAAGATAAGAGATAGGTTATGAGAATGATAATGATGGTTATGATAATGATGATGCTTATTGTATACACTCACCTTATATGCTAATTCCTTCAAGATGAGGCAGAATGCTTATGAATGCTCCATAATGGAATCGGGGGTTCACGACCTTATGTCACCCCGATAAAGTATAGTTGTCTTTGAGTTCCTATGCATGCATTATGATAAGAGTATGACAAGATTATGATAAGCCTATGAGAAGTACATGATGATGATGTTACACCGCGCCCATATGGCCGGGCAGACACCGCTAAGGCGGGCAGCGTATACACCATGTCTAGATGGCATGGGCAGACACCACTAGTGGGCGGCATGAGATGGTTACCCCGGATGCGGGAGGCCTGGACGCGAGCTAATGATGATCACACCGTACCTATATGGTTAAGCTTATATAGATATGCATACATGATATGATGATGTTTATGAAGTGAGTTAGCATGTTTTATTTCTATCAAAATTGACAGTCAGTTACAGGTTGTTCTTCATTTGATATCTCCCTATTTCATTGATGTATTATTATTGTTTATACCTTACATACTAAGTACAATGCTCGTACTGACGTCTTTTTCTTTGGACGTTGTGTTCATACCCACAGGTAGACAGGGAGGTGATCCAGATTTATAGGAGTTATCAGCAGACTTGAGAGCACCCCATTGTTCCGGAGGTGCCATTGCTTATAATTTTGTGTATATATATATATATATTTTGGGCACGACGGGGTCCTGTCCCGTCCATATGTCTAGTACTCCAGTAGAGGCTTGTAGATACGCATATGTGGGTAGTATGGTCTCACGATTTTTCCCACGTGTATATATATATTATTTTGATAGCCGAAGGGCTTATGTATATAAAGGTAAATATGTTTCAAAATGGAAATGGTTTTCCTATGATTTTGAGTATGAGAATAATGAATGAACGTAGGAGGAGTACGATGGGTAATAGTATGAGCGGTGCTCGGTGGTTAGCCCTGGGTATCCGTCATAGCCCCTAGTCGGGTCGTGACAAAAGTGGTATCAGAGCAGCTCAGTCCTAGGAAGTGTCTACGAGCCGTGTCTAGTAGAGTCTTGTTTATGGTGTGTTGCGCGCCACACTAATAAACAGGAGGCTACAGGGCATTTAGGAAAAATGACCATTCTTCTTCTTATGAGATCGTGTGATAGAGCCGTGTTATAAGATTTTCTCCTCCCTAATAGTATGTTATGATTTCAGAGATGCCGCCAAAGAGAAAAGCTACGTTCAACCGCCCAGAAGGGCAAGACTACGGTAGAAAGGCTGGTAGAAAAGGAGCCACCAATGAATGTAGAAGAGGGTGAATCACATAATGAGGCTCCATCTAATACTTCTCCTACTCCGCCTATTATAGAAGAACAAGAAGGGGCTTCAGTTCCAGCTCCTATGCCTCCAGTTCCTCCCCCGGCTACTTCGGGTCAACAAATGACCGAGGCTATTCATCTATTGACACAGTTAGTTGCCGCCCGTGCACGACGACGAGGTTCGGGTCAAGTGACAGGCGATTAGTACTAGAGCCCGTGATTTAAAAGTTTGAATCCTCCGGAGTTTTTTGGGTCAAAGCCGGATGAAGACCCGCAAGGTTTTATCGATGAAATGTTGAGAACATTGAAGATTATCCATGCCTCCGAAACTAAATCTGTGGAGTTGGTATCTTATAGACTCCGAGATATGGCGGTCTTATGGTATAATAATTGGATATCATCAAGAAAAGAGAATTCACCTCCTCCAGTTTGGCAAGAATTTGTAGATGCCTTCATCCGCCACTATTTACCACCCGAGGTCCGCCGAGCTAGAGCGGACAGGTTCTTAAATCTAAAGCAAGGAAATATGAGTGCCTGAGAGTATAGCCTTCAGTTTAATTCACTGGCTAGATATGCTCCGACTATGGTGGCCGACATGGGGGATAGAGTGCACAGATTTGTGAGTGGCCTAGGGCCACATCTATTTAAAGATTGTTTGACGGCTTCATTGCAAGATGGGATGGATATTTCCCTCATTCGTGCCCATGCCCGTAACTTAGAAGAACAACAACATCCACAAAGGGGTGAGCGTGATATTGATAGAGGGCAAAGCAAAAGGGCCGCATCTATGGGTGCAAGGTAGCGATTTTAGAGGGGATCGAGGCGTACATATCCTAGACACTCGGGGCGGTCGGTGACTAGTGCACCTCCACGATTTGTGTAGGAGATTTGACCGTTCCATTCCTTCGGGACGAGGTCGAGTTCGAGAGCTTCGAGTGTTGACGTTTGGGGGTGATTATAGCCAGAGGAGACCACCAGTACCGCGATGTAGCTAGTGCGGTAGATTACATTCCGGACAATGTCGCCGGGGTTCAGATGCTTGCTATGCCTGTGGTTAGGTTGGGCACATGATGCGAGATTGCCCGCCGATGAGTGGTAGAGTTGGGGTTCGCCCCACGTGATCGATGGGCCGGTTCTTCTTCGTGCGCCCGACGTGCGTGCCCCTCATATTCCAGAAGTCGAGAGAGCGAGGGGGAGCATCTGTTGTGTGCCACGTCGGCCCCGTATCTATGCTTTAGCCGGACGACAGGATCTTGAGTCCTCCCCGGATGTGGTTACAGGTATATTGTCCGTATTTTCCCATGACGTATATGCATTGATAGATACGTGTTCTACACTATCTTATATTACTCCGTATGTTGTTGGTCGTATTGGGGTGAAACCCGAGCCAATTAAACCTTTCGAGGTATCTACTCCGGTTGGTGATCCCGTGATAGCTAGACAAGTATACAAAAATTGTGTAATTGTGATATGTGACCGCCAGACTAAAGTTGATTTAGTTGAGCTGGAAATGCTAGATTTCGATGTGATTATGGGTATGGATTGGTTAGCCTCATGTTATGCTAATGTTGACTGCCAAATGAAAGTAGTTAGATTTCAATTTCCGGGAGAGCCCGTGCTTGAATGGAGAGGTAATACAGCATCTCTAAGAGGTAGGTTTATTTCCTACCTTAAGGCAAGAAAGATGATAGCAAAAGGCTATATTTATCACTTAGTTCGAGTTCATGACACCGAAGCAAAGCCACCAACTTTTCAATCCGTTCCGGTAGTGAATGAATTTTCGGATGTATTTCCAGATGAACTTCCAGGTCTTTCACCGGAGAGAGAGATCTACTTCGCTATTGATGTGTTACCGGACACCAAGCCTATTTCTATTCCTCCGTACCGGATGGCTCCTTGAGGAATTGAAAGAGCTAAAGGCGCAATTGAAGGATTTACTGGAAAAAGGATTCATTAGACCTAGTTCATCACCTTGGGGAGCACTAGTTCTATTTGTGCGGAAGAAAGATAGTTCTTTACGGATGTGTATTGATTACAAGCAGTTGAATAAGGTGACGATAAATAATAAATATCCCCTTCCAAGAATTGATGATTTGTTTGATCAATTATAGGGTGCCAAGTGGTTTTCCAAAATAGACCTAAGGTCAAGCTATCATCAAGTGAGAGTTAAAGGAGAAGATATTCCTAAAACAGCTTTCAAAACGAGATATGGCCATTATGAATTCCGGGTGATGTCATTTGGGTTAACTAATGCAGTTGTTCATAAATTTGATGAATAATGTATTGGGCCTATCTTAGATCTATTCGTGATAGTGTTTATCGATGATATTCTAGTATATTCTTACGAATCGAATATATTACCATTTACGTATTGTTCTTGAAATCCTTCAAACTCGAGAATTGTATGCAAAATTTTCAAAGTGCGAGTTTTGGCTGAATTCCATGACATTTTTGGGTCATGTTATTTCAGATGATGGCATTCGAGTTGATAGGGAAAATTGAATGCGTGAAGACTTGGCCAAGGCCAATAACGACGAAGTCCGTAGTTTTCTGGGGTTAGCAGGTTATTATAGGAGATTTGTGGAAGGGTTTTCATCTATTTCAGCCCCATTGACGAAGCTAACCCAGAAGTCAGCTAAATTTCAGTGGAATGATGCTTGTGAACGTAGTTTTCAAGAATTGAAAGATAGGTTAACTTCAGCCCCAGTCTTGACACTCCCAAAAGGGCCAGATGGTTATGTTGTATATTGTGATGCTTCTGGCGTTGGGTTAGGATGTGTATTGATGCAGCACGGTAAAGTCATTGCTTATGCTTCGAGACAGTTGCGGAAACATGAAAAGAACTACCCAACTCATGATCTCGAATTGGCTGCAGTTATTCATGCATTAAAGATGTGGAGACATTACTTGTATGGTGTTCATGTTGATATCTATACAGATCATAAGAGTCTTCAATACATTTTCAAACAAAAGGAGTTAAATGCGGCGAAAGTGAGGCGGTGGTTAGAATTATTGAAAGATTATGATGTGAGTATTTTATACCACCCGGAAGGCAAATGTAGTAGCTTATGCGCTTAGCCGCGCATCAATGGGCACATGTGAAGTTCCCCGGAGAAGAAGGAATTAATTCATGAACTCCACCAGCTAGCTAATCTTGGAGTTCGCCTAATTGAATCAAACAGTACAGGAATTGATATTAATAATCCCACTATTTCATCCTTGGACATAGAGGTGAAAGAGCGTCAATATGAAAATCCTCAGTTGAGCCACTATAGAGATACATTTCATGAAAAAGAGAAGTCTCCATTTGAAACTTCTATAGATGAGGTTCTTAGATACCGAGGTAGGATATGTGTTTCGAATGTTGCATAATTACGTCGTCGAATTCTAGGAGAAGCTCATTATTCTCGGTATTCTATTCATCTAGGTGCAACAAAGATGTTCATGATCTCAAGTTAATGTATTGATGGGATGGAATGAAGAAAGACATAGAAGAATTTGTAGCTCAATGTCCAAACTGTCAGCAAGTGAAAATCGAGCATCAAAAGCCAAGAGGATTATTGCAAGCAATGGAAATCCCCACTTGGAAATAGGAAGTGATCAACACGGATTTTGTTGTGGGATTACCCCGTTCTCGAAGTAAATATGACTCCATATGGGTGATCGTGGACAGACTCACGAAATCGGCCCATTTTCTTCCAGTTAGGACTACGTACTCAGCAGAAGATTATGCAAAGTTGTATCTCAAAGAGATTGTGCGACTCCATGGTATTCCGATGTCCATTATTACTGATAGAGGGGCACAATTTACAGCTAAGTTCTGGAAATCTTTCCAAGAAGGTTTGGGTACTCAAGTAAAGTTTAGCACGGCATTTCATCCGCGGCATCGATGGGCAAGCCGAACGTACCATTAGGACCTTGGAAGATATCTTGGCGTAGGCGTGTGTACGCAGATTTCGGTGGTAGTTGGGATGACCACTTACCCTTATTAAGTTTGCATACAACAACGCCTACCATTCCAAAGATTCAAATGGCTTCGTATGAAGCTTTATACGGAAGGAAGTGTAGATCCCCAATTGGATGGTTTGAAGTAGGAGAAGTTATTAATAGGTCCTGAGTTGATTCAACAAGCAGTAGAAAAGGTCAAGGTGATCCGAGATCGATTGTTGACAGCCCAAGGTCGCCAGAAATCTTATGCGGACAACCGGCGGCGAGACTTAGAATTTCAAGTTGATGATTGGGTATTCTTAAAGGTGTCGCCAATGAAAGGAGTGATGAGATTTGGTAAGAAAGGGAAGTTAAGTCCTCGATACATTGGACCTTACAAAATTGTCCGCAAGGTGGGTCAAGTAGCTTATGAATTGGACTTACCCTCGGAGCTCGAATCAGTCCATCCGATTTTCCATGTCTCAATGCTCCGTAAGTGTATTGGAGATCCTACGAGGATTGTTCCGATAGATGATGTTCAAGTGACAGAAAGGTTGGCTTATGAAGAAGTACCCGTTGCCATACTAGATAGGCAAGTACGGAGACTTAGAAATAAAGAAGTAGCCTCAGTTAAGGTGTTATGGAGGAATAACAACCGAGAAAAAATGACTTCGGAAGCTGAAGAAGTATGAAATCCAAGTACCTGCACTTATTTCAACTTCCGGAAGAAATCCAAGATGAAACAACAAGATTATGAGGTATGTATGTTTTCGTTTTATGCTTTTGGGTCGTGTGTGGCCAAACTATATTGCTATTATGTTGTGGCCCTGTGAGGCATTATTATTATGGGTTGTTGTGACAGGATGGTAGTGCCATATTACAAGGGAAACACTGGCGAAATTTTCGTTGAATTCCCGAGTGCTTAACATTGGAGGACGAATGTTCCAAAAGGGGGGAAGGATGTTACACCTCGAAAAAAAATTCCGTTCATGCACAGTGAATAGACTAATTAAGGGCACGACGTATATGATGTTTCGATAAGTAAGAAATAATATTTGACGATCCCAATTGAGATTTCAAAGACATTCGAGGTAAGAAAAGAAAGTTTGCCAAGAAAGGAAAGGTATACGCTATGTATTGGGAATGATGTACGAGTGACGAGTTAGTGATGACTTAATGATGTCTTGGAGAAGAGTTATAACATCCCTTGGATTGCTAATGAGGTGTTAAACAAGTGTTAAGAAGGTTCTATAAGGATTGGAGATCAAACGAGTCGACGAGAACGAATTCCGGAAAGTTGGGCAACATACGGTCCAACATACGGACCGTATAAAACATACTGGCCGTATGTTAGGCCGTATGTTCTGCCCAAAATGGGGACATTTACTGGACCAAACATACGGTCAGACATACGGTCCATAAAAGATACGGACCGTATGTTGGTCCGTATGTTGTAGAGATTTTAAAATTTGATATAAGGACCAATCTCATTTAATTCATTTCATTCTTTCTCTCCACACTTCAAGAACTCTCTAGAAAGCTCTCCACACTTCTTCCACAAGAAATCAAGAGAGATTTGTGATCAACTTCATCAAACCAAGGAAATCAAGTGTAAGAAACTCGTTAGAGGTTCATCCAAGTCAAGAAATTCCATTGGAAGTGATATGTGGTTTTGGCTCAAGTGAAGTCTTTCCACTCAAGGCTCACTCCCACACTATCTAAGGTAAGTTTTATGATCATTCCATGTTGTTTAAGATATTGAGAGTTTGAAAGACTTAGATTATGAAAGGAGATAGAAAATGGGTTACAAAGATGAGAATAATGAGATTTTGAGTAGTAGCTTGGGATGAGTCATGATTCTTGATATATTGTGATTATGATTATGTTATAAATGATATTAAGGAAATGGGATAAGCTCTATATTGTGAATAAATGTAATAGTATATTATGACCATGATTATGGATGAATTGAAATGAAAGTGTGAAATGTGGATAATGTGGATGAATGAAGATTGTTGGTTATAATGTTGTGAATGTTGTTATAGACGTTTGGGAGTTGGTATATGGTATGTGAAAAGTTGTATAAACAAAGGAAATGCTGCCCAATTTTCTCTAGCTTTAGTAAGCACGTTCATATAATCGATTAGCTAATGTTAATACGAACTCTCTTGAAGGTAGAAACGTGAGCATTGAAGGAGAACGATCAAGCGATAGAATAGCTAAACGAAAAGGTATGTAACGCTAGTCCCTTCTTTCTAAGGCATGACTCCCATGGCATGATTCCCATTGCATGATTTTCCCTTACTCTCCATGACCCTCTTACATTCCAAAAATTATGAGTCTATGTTCATGTAGATCCATATGAGATAAAGATAAGAGATACGTTATGAGAATAATAATGATGATTATGATAATGATGATGCTTATTGTATACACTCACCTTATATGCTAATTCCTTTAAGGTGAGGCAGAATGCTTACGAATGCTCCATAATGGAATCGGGGGTTCACGACCTTATGTCACCCCGATAAAGTATAGTTGTCTTTGAGTTCCTATGCATGTATTATGATAAGAGTATGACAAGATTATGATAAGCCTATGAGAAGTACATGATGATGGTGTTACACCGCGCCCATATGGCCGGGCAGACACCGCTAAGGCGAGGACAGTATACACCATGTCTAGATGGCATGGGCGTACACCACCAGCTGGGCGGCATGAGATGGTTACCCCGGACACGGGAGGCCCGGATGCGAGCTAACGATGATGACACCGTACCTATATGGTCGGGCGAACATATATAGATATGCGTACATGATATGATGATGTTTATGAAGTGAGTTAGCATGTTTTATTTCTATCAAAATTGACAGTCAGTTACAGGTTGTTATTCATTTGATATCTCCCTATTTCATTGATGTATTATTATTATTATTTATGCCTTACATACTAAGTACAATGCTCGTACTGACGTCTTTTTCTTTGGACATTCGTGTTCATGCCGCGAGTAGGGAGGTGAGGTTATAGGAGTTATGAGCGAGACTTGAGAGCACCCCATTATTCCGGAGGTTCCATTGCTTATGAATTTGTGTATATATATATATTTTGGGCACGACGGGGTCCTGTCCCGTTCATATGTCTAGTACTCCAGTAGAGGCTCGTAGATACGCATATGTGGGTAGTATGGTCTCACGATTTTTCCCACGTGTATATATATATATTATTTTGATAGCCGAAGGGCTTATGTATATAAAGGTAAATATGTTTCAAAATGGAAATGGTTTTCCTATGATTTTGAGTATGAGAATAATGAATGAACGCAGGAGGAGTACGATGGGTAATAGTATGAGCGGTGCTCAGTGGTTAGCCCTAGGTACCTGTCATGGCCCCTAGTTGGGTCATGACACGGCCAATCTTTAGAAACCGCAAGTGAAAGAACAACTCTTACTGTAGTATGTTTAGCAACGGGCGAGTAGGTCTCAAAATAATCCACCCCAGGTCGTTGAAGATAACCTTTGGCAACCAACCGAGCTTTATAACGTCCAATGCTTTCATCCGAATTATACTTAACATGAAATACCTATTTGGAACCCACTGGTTTGGCATGAGGGACAGATGGCACAAGAGACCAAGTGCCTTGACTTTGTAATGCTGAAATCTCTGCATTCATAGCATCACGCCAATTCGGATCTTTTAAAACTTGACGAACAATACGAGGTTCTAGAGGCTTAGGCAGGGAAGAAGGTTGCTTTGGCTTGGTGGTGGTTTTGGTTTCTGGGGATAAATGGGGTGGTTTGGTTAAGGGCGAGACATGGGATACATTAAGATTGGCAGAATCATGAACAGTAGCACTAAGACACAATTTCTGAATGGGTTTATGAATGTTATTCTTTGACTGGGTAGTCATGGGATGAGACGGTTAAATGGTCAGATTTTGATCTGGCACATTGGTGTTATCAGGTAAAGGGGAGACAGAAGAAGGTAAAGAGGTAGAACCAACAGAGGATGACGAAGGAGAAAGAGACATACCTGAGTGGTGATTGGATGAACTCTGAATTTCGTTTGAGGAAGAAGCATTGCCGGATGCATCGCTGGAAGATGTGGAACCAAGGGGCGGTGTAGTAGAGGCCGTAGGGGAGGTGATGGATGAAGGCTGATCACGTGTAAGAGGAATTACATAGTGGCAGAGAGCCCAAGAATCAACAGTGTCATGTTGAGGTCGACTTTCTGTTAGTTCAGGAGACGTATAAGGAAAAGAGTGTTCCACAAAGTCAACATGACGAGATAAATAAAGGCGAGATTTTACGGGATCATAACACTTATAAGCACTCTGATTTTGTGAATAGCCTAGGAAAAGACAAGGAGTAGAGCGAGGTTGTAATTTATTTTGATATAGGGACGCAGCCATGGATAACATAAACAACCAAAGACACGAAGTTTATTGTAGTTTGGTAGAGTACCATACAATCTGAAATAAGGTGAATCACCATCTAAGGTACAACCTGTTGATTAAGTAGGCAGCAGTAGTGAAGGCATAAGACCAAAACTTTAGAGGGAGATTGGCATTATGTAATAATGTGATACCTGTCTCCACAATATGTCGATGAGAGTGGCATTGTGTTCAGACGTATAAGGAGGAGTAAGAAAATGTGATATCCCATTGTCTTCAAAGAATGAACGGAGATGAAGAAATTCCCCGCCATTGTCAGAATAAAAACACATAATGGGCTTTTGAAATAATTTCTCCACAGTTCGTTTAAATTTAGGAAACACAATTGAAACATCAGATTTTCTCTTTAGAGGAAATAGCCAGATATATTTCGTATAATGATCTACAAATATTAAATAATATTGAAAACCATCAATTGAAACTTCTGGCGCAGCACCCCAAACATCGGAATAAATATATTCTAAAGGAGCAGAACTCTGTATCGAGGATTTATAAAAGGGAGTCTTATGCATTTTATTGCATTTACAAGAATTGCAAAAAAAATTCTTCTCTAAAGATGAAGAAACATTCAAAAGCTTGAAAATATGACGAAGAGTAGGAGTGGAGGGATGTCCGAGACGTCGATGCCAGTTAGGAGCAGTGGTGATGGAAGTGGTGTTGACTTGAGCAAGAGATATAGCTTTGAGAACAGACTTGGACGGCCATGGATATACACCGCCCGTAGGCTTCCCCGCTACCAGTGGTGCCCCCGTGCAATAGTCCTTCACAACAAACCAGTAAGGTGAGAATTCAACCGAGATATAGTTATCATGACACAATCGATAAACAGAGACAAGATTCTTTTCCATACGAGGCACACATAAAACATTAGTTAAATTAAGAGGTGTAGAGGAAGAGGGTAGGAGAGTAGATCTCGTATAGGTAATCTTGTGAACCTTACCATCACCAAGCATGACATCCTCAGTTCCATCATATTCGGAATGAAGAGAAAGGTTTTGTAAGTCTTGTGTAACATGGTGGGAGGCACCAGAGTCGACAAGCCAGTTTGGATCCCCATTGGTGGACTGTGAAGCAAAGTTAGCTTTGGGTTGCTGATTGTTGGATCTGTTGGAGTTGCTCGAAGAACCACTGGATTTGGTACCTGTGACAGCAGAAAGAATAGAAAGTAATTTCCTGCATTGCTTGACATGATGGCCCGGTTTGTCGCACAGTTGACAAGTGACCCTAGGTCGATTGTTTTGGCCACCAGAATAACTTCCTTGATTGATGCCATTTCCGTTCCGATTCGAAGGAATAAAATTCCTATGGTTGGAACGTGAGTTGTTGGTATTTCGATTGAAATTCTTGTTGGTGGGTGCGGGAGGTTTAGCAGCAAAGTTCGCCATGATTGGCGCTATAGTCTGGGATGAGCGACCAGTCAAATGAGCTTCAAAGTCAGTCAACTTGTCATGAAGCTCTTGAAAGGTTATGCGTGTTTCACGAGCACGAAGTGCAGAGGCAATGCTGTCATACTCGGAAGGAAGGCCGTGTACGACATGAAGAAAAACTTCATCAGCAGATATGTGAACACCAACTGAAGCAAGCTTGGTGCAAATGTCTTTGATTTTCTGCAAATACATAGTAATGGAGAGATTTCCCTTTTGAATAGTATTCAGGTCTTCTCTCAAGCTCATTATGCGAACACGTGACGGCTTGGCATAAGTCGTGGCAAGGTTTTGCCAAAGTGCATAGGAAGTCTTATCATCAGTAACAAATGGTATAATTTCTGGTGAAAGGGATGCAACCATGGCACTTCTAATGAGATGGTCTTGTCGTTTATAGACAGAGGTAGCTGTGGGGGATGGTGGTTCATTTATGAACTGGAGAAAATCATAGGCAATAAGCAATGTTTCCCATTGATATTGCCAAGACTGGTAGTTGGTGGTGGTGAGTTTTAGTGGGGCCTGGGCAGCAGCGTTGATGGAGATAAGGTGAATCATTATTGTTCAAGGATATGATGGTGTTAGAGAAGGCCACTATATTTTGTGCAGAAGGAGTGCTCTGATGGTTAGTTGATGGAGTAGTTTGGTTTTCGGGTGTTGACGTGGAGTTTGTTGGGGTTGGGTTTGGGGTTGGGAGGGAATCAGAGGTGCTATTCGAAGGAGCCATGGCTGCTGGAAGAAAAAATATGATTGCCCAGAAATTTTTTTGGCTGTGAAGCGCTGTAGCCCTGATACCATAAAGTAGTTTTATAGAAGTGATAAGAGCTTGATTTTATTCATAATGAATAGGGTATTTATACAAGAGGATGGATCCATAAGGATCGGGAAAGAAATCATCTACAATCAATCAAAATAAATGACAATCTCTACAATTATGAGTAAGCTAACATAAGGAAACTGAATATGTAAATAAGGAGAGAAAGTAATTCACAATCAATCTAAGATATATCTCTAATACTAGACTTGTCACAAGTAAATTGCATATTCCTATTATTATCACCAACCATTATTTGAAGGATCTTCTCCACATAAAACTCGTTAGTTCTTACATGTTCTTTGTAGCAATTAAATAAGGACTCAGTATCACTGGATTTCATTGAAGAAATCAGACATGCTAAAATAGTCTTTTCAGTAAACTCATCACCCGTTTCATGGTTTTCTTCATATTCTGCACCTTCATCAGAAATGTGATCTTCGCCATCCACATATGAATTTATTCCACCATTGAAATATGTTGTCTGAATCAATATTTATCTCTTCATCTCCATTGAGCAAGTAGTCTTCCAATATAATTCCTAGAACATCATCGAACGTATGCCTAAGTTGCTCATCCATATTGTACTGGTTCAGGTTCATGTTTAGGTTAAGAAAATAGATTTGATGATTTGGTTGAACGTTTAGTAAGTCTGTTACCATATAAGAATGTATTAATTTGGTAGACCATATATTTCTAGGTTCAATGTATTAATTTAGTAGACCATATATTTCTAGGTTCACCTTATAGTTCTAATAGGTGTAGATATAATGTATACACCATTTTGGAGGGAGAACAACGTGGAAGGATCATAGAATTTTTGTTCGGTTCTAGGTGTTTGGAATGTAAAATTGCTAAGCACGCTTATAAGAATAATTACGTTGTTTGGAGAAACACTAATTGAAGGGAAAAGAGTAGCTCTTGGAGACTAACTTTTTACATAGTATGTCCCGAATTCTTGATGTGTGAATTTGACCATTTAGCACCAGTGTTTTAAAAGGCGTTTTCGGGGCAAGCCCGGGGTGAGCCTCGGGGCGGGGCGTATCAAAAATGCCCCCGGGCGATGGTTCGAGGCGAAAGTCTCAAAAGGCATACGCCCAGCAATTCGGGGCGTACGTCTGGGCGTTTGGGGCGAGTTTTTTTTGTTGGGGCGTGTTAGGGCGTAAGCCCAGAAAACTTCTTCAAATTAAAATAAAATTTATTAAATAAGTCCTCAATATAATGCCCAAATTCTCAAAAGTCAACTAGTAATTACTCAAATATTTTAAAAAGGAACCGAAACATTAAATTTAAAAGTCACGGCCTTTTTTTATTGCTAGAATGCCTAATATATGTTCTTTTCCAATTTTTTATCTTGTCTTCTACTATCTCAAAAAAGTAACGAGCAGTCATTTGTGCTTGTAAGTAGCGTATAACAGATTGTTCTGATTAGTTTTTTTTGTGGGGATGGAGCATATATTTATAGTTTTCTTCAAATTTTTACGCTATTTTACCTATTTAAAAGTATTTATTATAATTATATCCTTTTATGAAATACTAAAAATTAAAGTCCCATGAGGCTTACGCCTCGTGCCTCAGGGCTTACGCCTCACTGAGGCAGACGTAAAACGCCCCGCCTTACACCCCCGCCTTTTAAAACACTGGCTAATTTAGCACAACCCATTATAATTTATCTTCGACATATTTAATTTTAAAGAACACATGATTTATTTTCATTTCGCTTTGGACCTGTGTTAAATGATGATTAATGGAATCTAATAGAATTTTACTTTTCTCCAAACAAGAAATAGTAACATGAAAGGAATTTTTCTTTTCAAATTCTCAAAAAGGGGACGTGGGGGCGGGGTATGTTTAAATTTTTAATTGTTTATCATAAGTGTTAATTCTTGTTCGATTTTTTGTGCTCGTCCCCCCTCTCTTTAAAATCTATATATAATATAAAGCTAGGCATAGACAAGGTGATGTGGCACTTCTCTTTGACCACCATTCTCAATTATCTTTTTTCTCAAATTTTTGAAATTTTTTCTACTTTTTCCTGCTAAAACAATAATATATTCATGTAATTACAACATTAATATTAATGTTTACCTACAGTTATGTCGAGTGTCACGAATTGTCTTGTTACACCTTTCACATTCGCCATGTGCGGTTCCGAGAAAGATCCGTATCTCATTTTAATATGCGATATTTATGATGCTATTTACAATCCTATTTGCTATTTAGGGACAACACCATTTGTGGACGCCATGCACTTTTCTACATGTAACTCTCCTGTCTATTTTACAAGTTGACTTTTTTGGAGAAAGGTGTTGCCTTACCTTTTGTCTATATGGTTGTGCCGCCTTGTCAGTAAAACTTCTTTCAAGGATTAGGTATGAAGTATGTTTCAGTAAACTTCTAGAGGTGTTTTAGTTACTTATCAGCTTTGGATTATGTTTACTAATTATATTATCCCCTCACTATCTTTAACTTTTATTTTTCACTCATGACTCATGTAGATGTTGAAAAGCTCCTCGACTAATTAAGGTAAATATTACTCCTTGTATCCCAATTTATGAGGTAGTACTTTTCATTTTTCGAGATTCAAATTATGTAAAGTTTGATCAGCATTTCAAATGTATTTTTTCAATATATTGACATGAGAATAATTGCAATTTATTATATTTTTCATATATATTTTGAATATACAAATTTTAATTCTAAAATGTTTACTTGATTTAATTCAAGTTAGCTTCAAAAGATTAGCCAAATTGCCTTTTTGGGAGCTAAAAGTACCAAATAAGTTCTAAGGGAGTAGATTCATTTGATATGAATAATCGAGCCAATGTAATCCATGAGAGATAGTAGTGTACGTTATGAATTTGCAACGGGAAATGTTTGATGCATCAACTTCATTGCAAAAGTTATTTTTCTCTGGAAAGGCTAATTGTGTGAACTTTAGTCAAGTGGCAGTGTAATATCTGACATGCAATTTCAACCTTATATTCGACCATCTTATTCTGAGGTTCGTGCTAATAAAGGTTCATACCACTAGGAAGAGAAAAAAACCTCGGAGAAAGATGTTGTGAAATGAGAAAAAGAAATCTTATGGTAAACACAAAGACGCTAAAGGAGATGTAGTAAAAGGCGTTAACTGGCGTAAAGAAATTAAAATGCTAAGCGGCAGGTTAACTTATGTGTTTGCAGAGAATTCTTTTGTTAAGTAAAAATTGAAGGGAATGGGAATAGAGAAAATAGATAACAAGAAAGTGGAGTGAAGAAGTGCCTTCATATGAAATGAATGCATCTATTCATATATGAACGGTATAATATGCAGATTTTTCAAATATTGCAAGGCTGATCAAGAGGAGAAAAAGAGGTTTTAATTTGGTGAAGGGATGAACGGTTTAGGGGTGGACAGCGAAGAAAAGGAGTAAAAATAAAAAGAGGAAAGAGAAAGAGAGAGAAAATAGAATGTTGCTTTTTCTTTCACCCAACCTGTTGGAATTTTGAGTTTGCATCTTCTTCTATTTTTCCCCCCTCCTCTCCTTTTTCCCTCTTTCATTTTTCTTTGCCCTATAGAAAAGTTGGAAAGTTTTACAAAATATGTAGTAACTAGTGCATATGCAGCCCCTATTTGTATCCTAAGTGGAAAGTTTTTTATACGCATCATTAAAAAATATGTATAATGACCTTTTTTCACAAACCAAGCAATTCGGCCAATCAGGAATTGAAGACCAGCCTTTTGAGATTGAGTTTGAAGCTTTTTTGTGATTCTGGAATAACATAATAGCATCTGGTGTTGTTTAATATTTTTTGCTTCTTATTTTCCAGTTTTGGTTTTTTATTTTTCAGTTTTAGTTTCCAATTTTGATTTCTTATATTCCAATTTTGTTATTTGATTGATTTAAGTGGTGCTTCTTCACTTGTATAACACAAGAAGACACTCTCTTCCTATCGGATGTATATAATTAAAATGGGTGCGGTGGTTTAATTGGCCAATTTTCCACAAGAATGCGATTGACATTCACGCGTAAAGCTAAAGAAAATGAAACTCACCATATATGTTATTATGTAAGTTGGATTGTGTTGGATAGACACACTCGAGGCTAAGTTCGGAAAGGTTGAGATGAACAACACTTAGTTGAGGTGCCAAAAAAAAAAAAAAAAAAAAAAAAAAAAAAAAGGATAAGTTTAGGGGGTTGCATATGCATTAAACCTTTTACAAAATATGTAGTAACTAATTGCTATTTGAAAGTCCTATCTACGTACATCACTTGAGTTTGAAATTTTTGTCACATTAATTTTTGGTAAAATTTCTCAAATGACTACCTTATTGTAGCTTCCTACCATTTGTAGCTACCATTTTAAATATTACCATTTGTAGCAACATTTTGGCAAAATAGTATATGTTTTCGCGTGTATTGCCAACAAATACATGAGAACAAGGTAAAAAAAAAAAAAAAAAAAAAAACAGGAACCTTGATTTTAGTCTTTAACGGTGGAGCTATTAAATTAGATATTAATATATTTTTTGATGTATTTTAGTGATTTTTTTTTTGATGTATTTCTATGGTTTTTTTTTTGCCATAATGTATTTCCGTGTCTTTTTTTTTTTTTTATGTATTTCGTTGATTTTTTTTTTTTTATGTATTTTTTTTTTTTTTGATGTATTTCGGTGGTTTTTTTTTTGATGTATTTCAAATACATTGTGTACATTCCAATTACTATGAAGCCAAATATATTCAAATTTTCGTGTATTTGAATGGATTTCAACATATACATTCGAGATACAAGACCAAAAAAATTTAAATACATGACAAATGCATTCAAAAAAATAATGTGTTTGGCTATTAACAAAATACACTAAAAAATGCACTCAAAAAATACAATGACAAATACATTCAAAAATAGTGTATTTGTGAGATGTAGATTTTTGAATGTATTTGTATTTGGCTTTTAACAAATACACATGGCCAGATACGAGACACTACCACCACCAAAAAACCCTAATCTCTCCAACACCACCAAAATCTAATCGAGACACCACCACCACCAAAAACCCAAATCTGAGACACCATCACCACCAAAAAACCCTAATCTTTCCATCACCAACAAAACCCTAATCTCTCCACCTCTACGTCATCTTCTCCGCCACCATCTCAAAATCAATCCATCACCGCCGCCATCAACAATGCAACGGCCGTAATTCCTTCAGTGAAAAGAGAGAAAGAAAGGGTGAGCACGGAGGGAGACGGAGAGAGAGAGAGATGGGCAGAGAGAGAGGGTGAGCACGGAGGGAGAGGAGAAGAGAGAGGGCGGTGCGGCCATGGTGGTGGTGCGGCCATGGTGGTGGTGGTTGAGAGAAGGAAGAGAGATTTTTTAAGATTTTTGAGAAATGAAAAATATGAAATGAATAGTGATTGAGAAAAAAGAAAGATATATGTGTTTGGGTATGTATTTTTTGATATAGCTACCATTTGTAATTTAGAAAAATTAATTAGCTACTAAATATAATTAAATAAAAGGATAGTTAATATTAATAATTAGGTCTTAAAAGAAGCTACAATGAGTAAAAATTCCTTAATTTTTTCTAATTTTAATTCAATTATCGCATATATGAGGTGTTAAGGTCATTTTATTTAATTATGTTTGGATGTTTCCACTATTTTTAATAATGGGAAGTTTGCAAGAACCTACTTTTTATTATTTTCAATATTGAATAATTAAAAGATATTATTTTATAAACGTAAGTTAATGAATTTTTTTATGACCGCGCGAAAAGCGCGGCCATATTCACTAGTTAGATTAAAGGTAGGAGTAGTAAATTGCTTCAACTCATGTATTATATGTACTGACGACTCTTGACATCCTGAATATACCTGATGCAATCCTTCATTTATCCATGTTAGGATACTAGCAGTCTAGCAGTGCCTTTTCCATGCGAATACTACTTTTATCCCAATTATGTGATGCATTTTTCCTTTTAATCTGTCCCAAAAATAATGATACATTTTTATATTTAAAAATAAGTTAACTTAAAACTTCTCTTTTACCCTTAACGAAATGATTTACAGCTACATAAATATCTATGATTTGTTTTAGATAACAAGTTTCAAAAGTCTTCCTTTTTTTCTTAAACTATGTGCCTAGTAAAATTATATCACATAAATTGGGATGGAGAGAGTATCAAAAAATATATATATATATAAAAAATAAAAAAAAGGGAAGCCAGACAATTAGTTATTTCCTGGTGAATATCAGGTCGTGCATGTGGGAGTTGTTGCTCCTACTAATGATCCTTGTTCATATTTTATAAGGCTAAAACCACCGGCAAGAGATTAATTTTTGAAGTAGGTGAAGAAATTGCTGTGATTCCACTCACCCTTCCCGACATCCCTAACTCACCTCATATTTTAAACAATTTTTTTCCTCCTCTTTTTCCATTAAGTTAATCCATTTCATGCCAAAGGATTTCATTCAGCAAACAAAGAACAATCACAGGAAAGAATAATTGAGTAAAAAATTAAACTTTTTTTTCCTCAAAATATTCAGCAACTTTGTTTACACCGAAAGCAAGAAAAAAAAAATACAAAAATACTTACTCTGTCTTTATCTGGTACTATTATTATTCAGAGTAAAACGGTTTTCTTACCTTTTCTTTTTTGGCATTTTCCGAACATTGGAGTATCTTTAACAGAGTATAATCTATAGTTCTTTCTAATGTAGTTTCTAAATATCTAACTTGTATTTCAAGACACTTTCTAAATATCATTAGATATGTTGATTGTATTTCAAGAAACTTAAAAAAATATTGAGAACAGTTTGATAATTTAGGTGAAAAATAAAATTAATCATTATGGGTGTCTTTCTTTTTTAAGCCAAAAAATAAATGTTAATCGGACACCTTTTTTAACCGGGGGAAGTTTATAGGAACCCCACGACTCCATCTACAACATCATGGTATCTCGAAACTAACAAATTGAGAAGGATTAATGCTTCTTTTCTGGTTTTCTTCCTAGTACACGAGTTATCTATACCGATTGTGGTAAACAGAAACTATGCAACTGCTCAATTGGTGATTTTACGGCTGAAAATCAAAGAACTTAGTATAACACAAAACACAAAAGTCGAAATTCTCAAACTTCATCTCATAACCTCTTCTCTAAGTATATGTTATTTACAAATTTAATATAATATAAAGGAGAAACTCTATGCAGACGTGATATAGATTCTTTTCCTAGTCACTACTGTATTAGCTAAAAAGTGACCCATTTTTCTACAGCAAAACACAACTCATCTTTAGTAGTCAGCACCTTCAAGCTTGTCTAATGCCGTCTCTTTAAACACACAAGAGCTTGATGGCAGATGCTTGTGTTTGTAAAGCAGTGTTGCTCCGGCGTTACACTATGCCTTAGCTGCCGTTCAAAGTGGAACTCACATCACCTTGGGAGTTGGGACAAAGATGTGGTTGATTTACTAACATTCAAGATTTACTTCTTCCTTTATCTGGAACATGGAGTTAGCAACTCCCAGACTCTCAAACTTCCCTGTCGGAACAATCTAAAAGAACATGTATATTGATTAGACATGGGACCTTTAAACCCATTATTTAAGTTTTGGAAGTGATAAGAGGTCAATGCACATTACTTGCTCATCTGCAGTATCCATCATGGCTGTCTTTAGCTTTTCGCTCCTCGAGTTTTCTTCAGAATCTTCATCCGCAAAATTCTGACCTGAACCTTCTGCGGATATATTTAAATTTCAGTATCAAAGAAACTAACAGAAGTATAATTCACATGAGCTATAAAAATAGCATTACCCTGGTTTTCCCAAAACCAGGAATCAAGCATTAAACAAATTCTTAGAACATCCTCCGCCCATGAAAGACCATGCTCACCAACACACCCCCCAACCCCAGAAAACAACAAAAGAAAATATAAGAGCAATGCCCCACACAGAAAAGAAAAACCTAAGAGAACTAATCGGAAAAAAAAAAAAAGAAAAAAAAAAAACGAAGAGGAAACCATACAATCAACACTGGCTCCCAGTGATATTTTCCACCTCAAGTTCTATCCAAATGGAAATGGTAATATAAGTGGGTATCGGCAAAATGATTACTGCAGAATTTGGATAGTAACTGCAGAACTTGAACAAGTGTTATTATACATATATCCTGTGCGGTTATGACTTCTGAGGGTTCAGAATGCATTAGTAGCCCCTTACTTTTCAAAACATTTATACAACAATCCTCTTTTCCTTCATTGAGCATGTTTCCAAATAAATTTCCTCATCAGTTATTCATCAAATGCAATGATTCATATCGTTAAGCCCAAACCTTTCAGAAGGTTGAAAGGAAGGTGAGGCCATAACTACAAGGTTCGAGTTAAATCTACAATAAGCAAACTATTCGAACTTAAATTGTTCTTTTTAGTCCTGGGTCACAGATGGATTTCAAGACCTGACCAAGTTTAAGCAAAAATTGCTCTAGAGCTTGCAAGAAAACAACATTAACACCAGCAACATCCACTAAAACATGGAGAAACAATAATAAGGAAGCCAAAGCATCTGTGATGTATTCATCTTTCCACTCGGGCACCGTTCCTCTAACTCCTCTTAAGACATACCAATTGAAAACTTTAACTTTAACTAAATGAATTAGTTTAGTTTGTTATCCTAAAGGAAAATGTCCTCTGCCACAGTCATCCTAACAAACTGCTTACTACACTAATAAATAGCTTGGAAAACCAAAAATTATAGAAGATGATTTAAGTAGCAGGTCAATGCATGTTCGAACTCAACCATTCTTGACCACATGCAAACAAAATATATACTTATTAAAGGGACTGTTAGCACATGAACTAATGCAGTGACCTTATATGAGCATACAAGGAACAGGTTTAGATGTTATCGATCAGTAAATGAATGCAAAACCACCCTAAACTATGCCTGCCTGAATGCTCATTTATGCCTCAATTTCAGAAAAATCCTTGTGATACAGAACAAGCAAAACTGAGAGAAAAATGCAACACAAGAAAATTATCACCTCGTTTGACATAAACGATATACTAAAATAGCTAAAAACCTCTAACTCCTGAAGTAAGAAGAATATGCATATAGATATGATGAAGAGGCTTACCAGCAATTCTGCTAACTGGTTTTTGAAGTTCTGCAGGGATGGGAAGGGGCAGATCCGATCTTTCTTCGAGTCCATGAGAGGAAATCGTCTTTTCTCTTCTTTGCTTTTCCTCGGTATAGATTCTAGAACATAATTGGAGATCCGTAACATGATGGTACTCATCACCCTGCCTGACCAATAGATCAGGTTGGTCACTCTCAATATTGATCTTCCAACATCCATCTCGCCAAGCAGTGAACTGAAATAGAGAAAAGAAACTCTCAAGCAAGGTGTTCTTTTGGGACAGTTGTGGAGTGAGTGGGAGGGGATCATTCTTCAAGTGTAGCAGCTAAATAATAGCATATCTTGTAGCTCTAGAAAACAGAGAATTTGAGTATCATTGGTTTTCTGACCTGCTTAGTAGCTTTATCATTGTTGGAGGACAGCTTTTTAGACAAAGTTCTGGAACTCCTATTCAGTTCCACACAACCAGCACGCAAGACCATTGATCTGTGCAACTGCTTAACAAACGATGTTTCAAGACAATCAAGAAATGTATTATGCTTTTCATTTGTCCATCCTGTGCACTCGTCCTGAAGTCAAAATATGAAACATGCAAATACATGAATTTTCTAACTTTTAACATATTAGTGAAAGAGAAGCATCTCAGTTTCAATTTTTAGCTTTCTATCAGCTTTGTTCCTACAGCTCATGATCATAATAACATTGGTGGTGCCTGTGTAGGGGTGAGAAAGAGATTAAAGAATGTGTCCTTTGATATTCCTGAAGATCAAAGTGTCAAATATCTCCAGTTATCTGCCAAATTAATCCAATAACGATAGCACCAGTTAAGGAAAATTCCAGGATATCATACCTAGCCACAGCTAAACTACGTAGCACCTTAAACAGATGATATATTTCAGGGAAAAGTACACGTATAAAAAATGAATGGATTAATCCAAGATAAGACTGCGAAAGAGAAGTGGCAAACTGAGAAGCTTTGACAAGTCAATTCAGATGTGTGGACATGGGAGGATCAAGAACATGCAGAAGCACATAGAAATGAATTAAGAGGAGACCAAACAACAAAATGCAGAGGGAAAAAGGATAACTTGTAGTTTAATGTGTCTACAAGAAAAATTTATGTGCAGTAGAAAAAAAATGTCCCTCATCTTTCGATGGGAGAATCTGATGAATTTCATGACAACCTAATTAATTACTAAAAAATAATATATACACTCACAGTAAATCAAAATAGGTCTACTTTTACCAAGTATGTCCAGTTATATATTTGTGATTACATGTGGAAACATTAAAACGTTGCTCATTTTTGTTAGATTGTACCATCTCATTTAAATTTTAAACTTAAGGAGAACACACTTCTATTCTTGGGCAAACAGGTCCCGCAATGGTTGAGGAAATAGGTTGTTCTCTCCTTATATGGTCTTGCTCATCCCAGGAGCTATCATTTGAGGTTGACTTAGGCCCAATGACTATTTTCTTTTGCATGGTATCAAAGCCAAAAACATCACTATACTTGGTTTTACCAATGTTGGGCTCTTATATTATGTTGTCCCTGCTAACCAGATACCCAGGTCTGAGTGTGTGGGTGGTGGGGTGGGTTAAGTCCCACATCTGTTCAAGGAATAAGCCGTTGTGTCCTTATACATTCTTGACATTTGAAAGAGCTAGCTTTTGACGTTGAGTTAGATCCAAGGTCCATCTTCATAACATAATATTAAAGCCATGTCTATTCTTGTTCTTGGTTTACCTAATGTTCAGTGTTTGGGCCCCCGATGTAATATTTCCATTATATAGAAGTCCAGCCAAGGCATGCCAGGGGGAGGGAAGGTATCAAGCGTCCTAAATTGCTTGAGGAAATGGCATGTTGTCTCCTTATACGGTCTTGGACAATCCTCACCTTATGAGCTAGCTTTTGAGGTTAAGATCCATATTTTTAACAATTTTCTATGACGGGTTGAACTTCAAGCTCCGGGATCATTATATTTCAATTCACACAGGGGTAGCACATGACAACAATGAAGCAAAGACAAAAATTCATTGTCATATATCATTGTGTTTTCATCCCTTGAACCGATACATCAACATTTAATCAGAACAAACACCAAGCTGAAGACATCACCTACTATGAGGGCACAGATACATGAAATTTGTCTGAACAAGTGAACTGAGCATACCGAGAACTCACTTTTTTCACATTCATGAAGCAGTAGCATGACAATACTTTCAATTAGCAATACTCCACTTCAACAGGCAAGTAATATGCACAGAAACCAGGAGCAGCAAGCACTTTTAACAAGACTTTTTGCTTCATAAGGGTGGGCCTGGGGGTCTGTGAAATGTTTGGAGAAACTAAATGCTTGACTAAAATGTTTGAAAATTTTGAGATCCTCTAAAGCTAGAACGGTTTAATACACAGTAATCTTTAACACTGGCATAACACTTAAAAGAATTCTAGTTCTAGCCCATTGCATTTTCTACCTTCCCACCAGCCTTTGCTTGTGCAGGTTATTGCATTTGTACTCTTTCTTCTTTTCCTGACAATCTAGGTAGTATGGAGAAAACACGTGAATATGCAATTTTTAAATAGACATACGTGATTTGTTACAACTTGAACTTATAAAAACACAATTTTTAACCTTATAAAGGATGAAAGAGATGATCACAGAGAATTCAAATTTGATTAAATTTAAAGTAGCAAAGGAAGACTATAGTGGAATGCAAAAGCTAAATTGGAAGACATTAAAATCATGTCAACTTAGAAACCTTTGTGAAAAAAAACTAGTGCTTGCATGATAAATTTTACAAAAAATACTAATACTTGCCGAGAGCAACAGAGGAACTTAATAACTTAATAAATAATGAATTGGGGAAATTAAGAAGAAATGAAAGGAAATTAGGAAGAAATGAAGTGCTGGGAAATATTAGGTTTACTACAAAATATATTTCTGACGCAAATTCAACACTTCAACAGTCCCCAAACTACTCTCTTTAGAGATCCACAAAGATCCTCTACTCCCAGAAACATCATTCACTATCTACACTGCATCCAACAACAAAAACATACCCAGTGAAATCCCACAAAGTGGGGTCTGGGGAGGGTAGAGCGTACGCAAACCTTACCCGTACCTCACACTGCATCCCATTTCCAAAACAGTACTTTTACTTTTGACTGTCATAATAATGTTAGGGCCAAAAAGTTTCCCCTTATCCATCAGCAGACGATGCTTTCGCCTCAGTTTCTCATCGCTGATATTGTTAGTCGTATTCCTTCTATTTCTTGATGTAGGAGTGAGGGTTCTATCCCCATGTACTCCCAAGAAGGAGGACCTAACTGTCTCTTGAAGTCAGAAAGACGTTCTTGAAAAGCGTCCAATGTGGCATTTGTTGCCTCACAGCCTCTATGCTTAATAATAGTTTTACTTTTTCTTTCTTATGGTTGGAATAGTGGTTCTCCTTTCTTCTCTCTATGATTTAGTGTCAAAAAAACATTTCACTTTCTCATGCTTCTCTTCCTCTCCTGTAGTGGAAATAGAAACAAAGCTAACTACAGACAGTAATCACCCAATCAACTAAGAAAACTTTATTAGGTCAAATTACTCCTCCTTGTACTTGGAACGATACTGTTGCATGATTGACTTGATAAGCTCATATATAATGTCAACTTTTATTGTGGCAGCTGGAACCAAACGGCCATATGTTAAAAAAAGTTGGTAGACTAGGTATCGCATAATTACTGAAAGCAGAAAGAAGCGCAATACCATTAGTTAGGGTACTGTTGCAGGTGGTCATATTAGTCAGCCCTTTAAAAGAAAGCATCATATATATCTGCAAGAAACTTCCACTATAGAGTAGTTGCTCTTAGCCGATATTGGAAGATAAGATAAAATTACTTCACCTTCTTAATAACATGTACCAAATCTTAGTAGAAATAAGTTAAATTAACCAAAGGAGGCAATACAACTAGATTTGCAAGGGAACCTAAGGTATTTGAGAAGTGCATTTTGTAGGAGTACTTTTTAAAAGTTTAATTCTATATAATTCCTGAGTTAAGACTAGGAAAACTTTGAAGTACTTCTTCAGACTTGGTAGGAGGATTAAATTTTGGATGGACACTTGGTGTGGAAATGAGAGCTTCAAGAGCAGGTTTCCAGACTTGTTCAACTGTGCTTCAAATAAAGAGGGTTATATTGTAGAATTTAACTCAGCAACTGGATGGAGTGTTACGTTTAGAAGAAATCTAAATGATTGGGAAATAGACAGTTTTTGCCAACTACTTCAACAATTGGACTCATGCTCAATAGAACAAGACAGAGCAGACAGGCTAGTTTGGGTCAACAGCAAGGATAAGGTATTCTCAGTCAATAGCTGCTACAAAATGTTGTTGAAAAAGTATAGTCAAGGAATTCCTAACTGGCCATGGAAGATGATTTGGAAAACCAAAGCACCTATGAAAGCAGCTTTTTTTTGGTTTGTTAATAGCTAGGGATGCTTGCCAAACACAGTACAAGTTACAAAGGAGAGGTTTTTCATTGTGTAGCAGATGCTATTTCTGCAATTCGGAGGAGGAAACAGTTGAACATTTTTTCTTGCGTTGCAGATTTTCAAGGCAATGTTGGGAACTCTTCTTTAGCATAATGGGCATATCTTTGGTTTAGCAAGAGAAAATTAGTAGCCTGTTGGAAGTGTGGCAATCTCAGGAGGTTAAAAAGATCTTAAAACCAATATGGAGAACTATTCCCAATTGCATAATGTGGACCTTATGGGTGGAAAGAAACAAGGCATGCCTTGATGGGAAGAAGTTACAGATTTCTAGAGTAAAAAACAAATGCATTAAAAATCTGTACTTTTGGTGTAATAGCAGTACTATAGATAGGATGGAGAAGTATTTGGACTTTTTACACTTGCTAGGAGATAATATGTAATATGGATTAAAGAGTTTGCTGCTAGGTCCTGTACTTTTTTTCTCTACCAACTTGGTACTTAATAAAATCTTTACTTATCAAAAAAAAAAAAAAAAAAGAGTACTTCTTCAGACTAAAGTATCCTTAAGCATGCATTGTGCTTTCAGACAAACCATCTGTGCAGCAAGTGATTTGAATGCATCTCCACTAGTATCCATAAATATCCAAGAAGTGCATAAAAAATTCTTGATAGATTTGTTTTGGACAGCCAAGAAGGATGGTATCATTTTGGATCAAGCTACAACATGCTCACAGGCAAGAGGAGTGAAAGACAACGGCCATGGAAGATGATATGGAAGGTAAAGGTTCCTCCTAAAGTGGCCAGGTTTGGTTGGATAGCCATGCATGAAGCTTGTATAATGCAGGGAAACCTTCAAAAGAGGGTGCTAAGCTTATGCAGCAGGTGTTTCTTCTGTAAAAAAATCTCAGAATCTGTCAGACACTTACAACTACTCTGTAGACTCATTTGGCAAACATGGCAGTATGTTCTCGAACCTGTTAGGAGTGGTGAGGATAATGCCTAGGAACTTGGTATCTGCAAACAAATCCTGATAGGGGACAGAGCATGGAAGCAGCAAAATAACCTGTGGAGAGTCATCCCCTATGTATATTTTAGACAGTTAGGTTAGAAAGAAATCATAGGTGTTTTAAGGATAAAGAAACATCCATCTCTTTAGTAAAGCTTAAATGTCTACAGAATCTGTATTTTTGGTGCAAAAATTAGGTAGTATATGAAAATGATAAACTGCTGGATTTCCCGGATTCCTTGCATTTTTGAAGGGTTGTGGTCCAGCTCTTCTTTAACTTTTTGAGGCACCTTCTGGGCAATAAACTTTTACTTTACTAATCAGAAAAGGTACTGGGCAATATTTAGTTAATATTGAATAATGATTGTCATAGCATTTAAGAAGACTGGGTTCTAAAAGCGACAATGTAATAAATGATATTCTGCAGCAATGAATAGTAATAATGATTAATTACTACTACTTAAAACAAATGAATCAGCATAGGTTAGTGCCAATTAGAAAAGACAATTCTGCCAGCTATGCCAAGTCTATTCTAAAGATACATCAGCTATTTAAAGCTAATTATGAAGTAATCAACAGCCAGCCCTCCATCGATTAGTTCGAATATCTGAAAACCTAACAAAAATGTGAAAGTGACTCATGTACAAGTAATGCACAATGGAAAATCCTTTATTTGAGAAGTAGCGGAAACGGCTAACCATGAAGGAAGATGAAGATTAAATTTCATGATTGATCCTCTACATGCTCCTAGTTTATTTTCAATTAGCTAATTTTGCAGCGCAAGAACTCCTGGTCATATGATTAAACCCCACCTGTTCCATCCAGTGGCGGAGCTACACTATACCAAGGGTGGTCAGTCGAACACCCTTCACCAGAAAATTATATCACACATATAGGTCAAATATTGTAATTTACAGATAAAACGTATAGAACACCCTTGGAACAGCTGAGTGCTGCAGCTCAGTAGCGAAGGGTGTTCAAATTGACTCTCGTGTCACGGGTTCAAATCTGTGGTAAAGAATTTTTGTTCTTTCTTTTTAATTAAAAACAGGCGGTTTGACCAGCATTGCATTTCTTCGGGATACACGGGTTATAGCTGTTTGGATCTTGCATCAAGCCAAAGATAAATTAATTGTTGCCAATACCTCTTTTTACTTTCTTTCCTTTTAAGTATCCTTTCTAATAAATGTTAGTCTTAAACCGGTAAACTAGAAAGGTTTTGCTCAGACCTTGAAATTTCAAATTACACCAATATCGTCTAAACATTTACCATCTTATGAAAGAAGAAAACTAAATATATAAATGTATTAACTATTTATATGTTAGACTAATAAAATTATGTATTAACTATTTATATGTTAGACTAATAAAATTATCTATTAAACCTTACCAAACCCGGTCAATTGATTTCGTAATCCTCTACAAATTTGTTTTTAGTTTTATGTCCCTTTTACAAGAGATTAATTTTTACACATACGAGATCTGAAAATAACACATAAAAGATTTGGAAAAGTCATTTTTTTCTATTCAAAATTATAAGTGGCGATAGGAGACCACTTTCCCGGACCCTGCTAATGCAGGATGCTTTGTGCATCGGGTTTCCCTTTTTGATAGGAGACCATTTCCTACCCCAGAGACACCAACAAAACCCAGTGAAATCCCACAAAGTGGGGTCTAGGGAGGGTAGAGTGCACGCAGACCTTACCCCTACCTTGGGAGGTAGAGAGGTTGTTTCCGGTAGACCCTTGGCACAAGGACAAGCAAAGGAGTGATGCAACACGAGGACTTCCCAGGGGGTCACCCATCCTAGTACTACTCTCGCCCAAGCACGCTTAACTTCGGAGTTATAAAAGTGAAAATTTCTTTTCATTTTTTTTTTTTTTTTTAATAAAAAAATTGATAATGAAAACACAATTCAGTATAAACTCTAATTCTAATAAAGATGTTTATATTTGTGGTTCCATTAATATATGCCTGAAATATTTCAACTAAATTTATAAAAATGTTATCTCAAAATTTATTGATGTTACTCACACCGAAGCACATATAAGAATGCTAGTTTTATTTAAAAGTAAAGTCCGTTTGACTTGCTTTTTAGTTAGAGTTTAAGTTATATACACTATCAATGTAAAGAATTTATATACACTATCAGTATAAAAATTCCTTACTATTTATGGTATGTATATAACTTAAACTCTTTAACTTACTCCAAGAAGTTTGTTTAAAACCTCATCATCTCCACCCGTCGGATGCCGACAAAGCTAGTAGCTGGTTCGTTCTTCTCTGTTTCTTTTTCTATTCTCTTGTTACTCCTTCCAACTCATTTTCTTTACTGGTGCCTAGTGATTTTCTTTACTAGACTCCCTTGAGTGGCTTTCTTTGCTTAACTACAATATTCAGTGAAAATAAAAAAAAAATACAGATTTCAAATTTAGTCCTTGAATGATGCTTTGAGGATAAACTATAAAGCAAAATGGCAAAGCTAAATATTATGTAGTTTGATTTAAAACTTTTGTTACACCCACTCATTATGAAAATTATTTACTTCATAAGTTTGAACACCCTTAGCCAAATTCCTGGCTACGCCACTGGTTCAGTCTCAATACCAGAGAAAGAGAGGGATCTAAAATGAGAAGAATAACACACAAAGGTGCGCTCTTACACAGGATGGTTAACATTTGTTACAACTCCGCTGCGGCTTCACAGAGACAAAAGTTGTGTGAGCAAAAAATTGCAGCCTGTAGCATTTGCAGTATTTGCAAGCTGAAATATATTTAGACCATCCCCTACCGCACAGAACTCTATTTTTGCCTTACCAAATTCAACAATAGAGTGCGCTTTTCTTTTCCAACTATACGTCACTTTGCACCCTTTTTTTGGATAAGTGAAGGTCATTTTCATCTTAAAATAAACCCACTTATGCCATGCAAGATGTTTTCGTAACGCAATCAGAAGCAGAACTTAATTAAGCATAAAACACCTACGTATAAAATCTTCAATCTGATCTTCACATTGTAGAACCGTCTGAAATTCCTTCCTCCAGTTTTTTTATACAAGAGATATCTTTCTTGTACTAGTTTCTCCTATGGGTTTAATAGCACAAGGACAACTAAGACATGGACAGTCACCAGAGTGAATTTTTACTTCTAGTAGAAGAAAAATGAGACTAACAATTATTAATTAAATCCCAAAAACATGAAACTTCAAATTTGGGTACTTGAGTACAATCATGTCAACTAAATGATTTACAGAAGATTATGTTACAGGAGCATCTCAAAATCTTCGAACTGAGAAAGAATATCCTAAGAAATACTTATCTGAGGACATAATATACATGAGCATTATATCAACTGATTAAAAAAATAAACAAATACTGATCTGAGTACAGTATGATACACAAAAGATCTAACAATGCGATTTTCAGAAAATTATGTTACAGTTGCATCATAACATGTTCAAAGTACCTATCTTATTAAATGAAGATACACAAAAATTGTATTAACTGCCTCTTCCTCAGATTTGACGCAGAGCTTTTCCGGGAAAGACACATACCACATATAATATTGTCAATACGATCTCTCAATTAGTGAATTGAAGGGTAAATAGTCTTTAGGTGCGGTTAGTTGATTAGCTTAAGTCGGTGAGTATTAAATAGCTAAGCTAGCTAGTTATTTGGTTAACTGGAGGTTGTAATGACTATATAAAGGACCACGCGTGGTGTATATTTTATTTTTTTATGAAGTAATGTATTTCATTAAAAAAAAAGGCATCAAGAAGATGCATATTTACAAGAAGATGAAATTCGAAAAACAAAAGAGATATGTTAGCCCCATTACAACGTGTCAATCTAAAAAAAAGGGAGCTAACCATGTCCAAAAGTTGGTAAGTACTAATTACAGGAGCTAACTTAGTCCAGCAAAAATGATTAAGCAAGCATTTAGCTTTGAGAGAGTCTTGAAATTCCATCCAAACACCTACGATCCCTCTGGATTCTTACACACGAAAAGATAACTGCAGGTGATGTATTTTCAGAAAACATTTAGTGAAGACAATCTCTACTTCTCAATTCACTCACATCGCACCTTCTCGAAGCCTCTCTACGATTATCTCAGTTGGGATCTCTGAAATTACAATGGACTAGTTTCAAATTTTTTCATCTAATTCTTCCATGCAGCAAATATCCTTCTTATATCCACTCTCAGTTTGCTCTGGCTATAATAGCATGCAGACTACGAAGATCACCAGTGTAATTTTTCTCTACTAGTAAATATAAAATGGAACTAACACATTATTAAATCTTGGGAACTTAACATTTCAAACATTATACTTGAGTTCAATCGACTCAACACTACTTGAGTTTCAGCAAATTGTGTTACAGATGCATCGCTAAATCTTCAAGAACTGAGAAAAATCTTAATACTTATCGAGTACATAACAAATTGAAGATACACGAAACTTTATTAACTGATTAGAAAACTCTAAACAAGTATCTAACTGTGTACATAAAGATACACGAAGTATCTTATCAACTACGTGACCTTCAGAAAACTGTGTTAACAGCTGCATCACAGAAGCATCAAAATTGAAAATAAAATTCTAATCAAATACCTTAGTACCGAAAGATTGAAAGATATACCAAAAATTATCAGGAAAAGGTTAATTCACAAAAAAAAAAAAAAAAAAAAAGAGGAAATTTTCAAAAATATACAGCCCAACATAATATATTACGCCACGGAGTCCAATATACAACATTATACCTGGGAAAAAGCATTATATATAATGTATCAACCTTGTATAAAAGGTGTTTATACACAACTATGAGCTAAACCAGGTAACAAACTCAAAGAATGGGCTACGTGTCATAAATATTTTCTCGGAGTAGACATAGAGTGTAATTTTCCCCAAAAAATGACTACCCTGGTAGCATTTCTACTCTGAAGCAAATCATCATTGAGATTCTCAAAATATAAGCAAATACCTTTCCGAATACATAAGAAAACACAAAAATATAATCAACTACGTGATCCTTTAGCAAATACTCCCTCCGTCCCAATTTATGTGGTACCATTTGACCAGGCACGGAGTTTAAAAAAGAAAGCAAATACTTTTTAAAATTTATAGTCTAAAACAAGCTTTAGATATTTGATACAGGCTAAAAAGGAAAGTGTGTCGTAGTAGGAAAAAAAAATCTAAACAAATCGTATCTGAATATATATAAGAGATACACGAAAATTACAAGGTAAAAAAAGGTGAAAAGAATATAAGATTACCGTGGTAGCATTATTTGCAGTGTGAATCAAATCATCTTTGAAATTCTCAAGAGTGAGAGAAGAAGACTGGCCGGAGTTTGACTCATCAGTGAAACTCTCAGTCACCGGCGCCGGCGAGTTACTCCGGTAGGTTCTCTCCATTTTCCGATGTGCCGTTAAATGTTAAGATCTCTCTCTCAAAGAAGAAGAAGAGAGAAAAGAACCCTATTTGGTGGGGGTGGTGGGGCCCGAGAAGTGCCCACGTGGCTACGCTTTTCCACGTGGTGGTAACGTTGCATATCGACACGTCAGCAGGATCGATCATAATATCTGAAGAGCCAATGATAGCCAGATATTTCTCCCAGGGACAGTTTTGGAAAGTGACGGACTTTCTGGAAACGTGGGGCATCTCAGATCTACGCTGATATTTTTCACTTTTTATTATTCCCTCCCGCATATTATTAATTATAATATAGTCGAACGAAAAGTTACTCCTTCCGTCCCAAATTGTTTGATATTTTTCTCTTTTTGAGAGTCAAATTTGTTAATTTTGACAGTGTGTAACTATGTAAAAAGTACTATAAGTTACCATGATTAATAATTTAAAATATATGAAAAAATTACAGTCAAAGAACAACTCGTTTGACTCTCGAAAAGCGAAAAGTGTCAAACAAATTGGGACGGAGGGAGTATTTGTATACGATGTTTTGTAGGCGCGTAGCAAATACTGATAGATTTTTTGTCCCAATTTATGCGATATAGTTTCTGGTAGGTATAAAGTTTAAGAAAGAAAGGAATAACTTTGAAATTTGTAGTCTAAAATAAATCAGATATATTTGTGTGGTTGTAAATCATTTCATTAAGAGTAAAAAGGAATTTTTTTTTTTTTTAAATGTGGTATCTAAACGGTTGTATTAATCACCAAATGAACATTACAAAACTGTAGCCACGTCAACTCAACTAGCTACTCTTCACTAAAAGAGAAGCAACACTAAACATACTACATAGCTAGCTGAACAATAAAGAAATCAAAATTTAAGCTGGTATACATATTGCCTCATGCCTTCTGGTGCTCGTACATTGCAAGTGTATGCAATCTCCTTAGCTATCAATTGTCATTCTCTCTTTTCTTTTCAAACACTCCCTGATTCTCTCTATCCACAATGCGTAGACAGTCTTAATGTAAACCATTCTGAACAGTTGCGCAGCTTGAGATTTGCCTTTAGCTTTCACCATAACCCCCTGAAGATGTTGTACCCAGTCTGTATTCATAAAGCATGGTTGGTGTATCCACATCAGTACTTTGTGCCATACTTTCAATGAAAATTCACAGTGAAAAAAGAGATGATCTCTGGACTCATTTTGAGTTTGGCAGAGAACACACTTTTGGTCCACATTCATACCCCATTTAGCTAGTCTGTCTGATGTGAGTAATTTACCTTGAAGCTGCAGCCAGACTATGAATTGTGCCTTTGGCCTAGCTGCATTATTGAAGATCATACATTTCCAAGGGATTATAGGTCTGTCTCCTATCAGTTGCAGAGAAATCTGCTTGATCACACTGTTATCACTTAACGGCTTGATATGAAGTTGTTGTAATATCTCTCTTGTCTCCATAAGTTTTCTGGTCATCCGAGAAGCTTGTTGTGGAATAGAAGCATTGAAAAAAGGTTGTTCTTTGATATAAAAAGCATGTATCCATGCATTTTATCCATAACTTATCTTGTTTATTTGCTAGGTCCCAGCAGGTTTTAACCAATGCTGTTTTTTTCCATCGATGAATGTTAATAAGATCAAATCCTCCTGTTGTTCTTGGTGTACAAACTTTGTCCCAAGCTACCAGACTTTTCTTAGTAATGACATTTGTGCCAGCCCATATGTATGATCTGCAATAAGCCTCAATAGTCTTCAATACTTTAGCTGGTATGACAAACAATTGTGCCCAATAAACTTGGATTCCAAACAACACTGGTTGTACTAGTTGAACCCTCCCTACATGAGATAACTTCTTTGTTGTCCAAGAGGTGATTCTTGCCACAATTTTTTCTATCAAAGGCATCCACTAAACTAAAGAGAGCTTCTTCGTGGACAAAGGAATGCCCAAGTACTTGAAAGGCTATTCCCCTACATTGAAACCAAGCTGTTGTGCAATAGTATTTCTCTCTTAAGTTGAAATTTCCCCAAAGTATATACGGCTCTTCCCCATATTTTCTTGCAGCCTAGAGACAGATGAGAACTTAGTAAAATAATTTTGTAAGGCAGTGATTGAGGGTAGATCCCCTCTAGCAAACAAAAGGAGATCAACAGCAAAGCATACATGAGTTATGCCCCGTTTCCCACATTTTGGATGATAATTGTATTCCTTATTCCCCTTAAGATCATATAAGAGCCTACTAAGATAGAGATGGCAAACAAATAAGGTGAGATTGTGTCTCCTTGTCTGAGTCCTTTCTTAGCATCAAAAGGTGGGGATGGTTCTCCATTTACTACTATTGAATAATGGACAGTTCTCACACATTCCGTGATCCAAGAAATGAATTGATCTGGGAAGCCTAGACATTGAAATACATGTTCTAGATAAGGCCATTCCACTGAGTCATATGCTTTTTGCAAATCTATTTTTAGCATACATCTAGGGGACATATGTTTCCTAGTACATCCTTTCACTAATTCTTGTGCTAGAAAGATATTGTATGTTATTTTCCTTCCTGGTATAAAACCAGACTAGGCCTGGCTAATAACAACTGGCATAACTGCTTGCATTCTAGTTGCTACTACCTTTGCTATCAGTTTATAGATAAGAGTACAACATGTTATTGGTCTATACTCTTTCACAGTGACAGGGTTGGGAGTTTTTGGCAACAAAGTGATAGAAGTACAGTTGAAGGCTTTAAACAATTTACCTGTGGTGAAGAACTGTTGAACTGTTCAAATGATGTCATGTTTAATGGCAGGCCAGGCTCTTTTATAGAAACAAGCATTAAAGCCATCCAGCCTTGGTGCTTTGTCTTCACCTATGGAGCACAACCCTTTGTGAATTTCCTCTTCTGCTACCTCCATACACATCTCCACTTTTTGTTGGTATGATAAAACAGGACCATTTCTCATTACCACTTTGTTTACTGCAGGTAGTGAATCTTTAGCACTTCCCATCAATGATTTATAAAACTCAACAATCTCCAGCTTTATCTCCTTTTCTTCTGTTAGTTTTGTCCTTGATAAAGATTGCAGTTCCACTATTTGCTTCCTGTGTACCCGTTCTTTGATTACAGCAGAAAAAGGGAAGTTTTACGTTAAATTATTTCTAAATATAAAAAAGTATCATTCTTTTCTGACAAACTAAAAAGAAAAATGTATCACATAAATTGGGATAGAGAAAGTACAAGGTAATATGTTTTTGTATATAGATTTTTATCATTTAAAAATAATTATATAATATGTATTTGTACTTTAATATTTAAATATTTAATTATTTCATTTTGTATAGATAATGAGTGTCTATTAGTAATTTTTATATTATAAATACAATGTGATATTAATTTTATTAATACTAGAAAAGTCTCTTCCACCGCATGTAGTAATCTAGCTAATTAGGAAATCTAAGTGTGATAAATGCTAATGTAATGCCAACTAAGTGGTTATGAACAAATAAAATCGTCTTCAGTTCAAAAAAATACGATGATAATAATCAAAAATGGAATTCAAAAGAAAATTCTAAATTAAAAGCTTTTCAACGAATATGAATTCTTGAAGTTTTATAAAGTATAATATAACTTATTAGTAGTGCTTTGGTAATAAGTATTTTGAAATGTCTCAAAATGAAGGGAAAAGAAGTATCATGTGAATTGGGATGAGTGAGTACGTATTTTCTTATTTAGTTTTGTATTGTTTTTTTCCCTTCAAGTGAATTTATAAAGTAACTATCGGAGTCAAGATTGGAAATTAAATTGAGGATGGCCTTTTTTAAACTTTCAAAATGGAGAACAATGAAAGATGAAACTAAAATCAAGAGAGGTTAAAATCAACAAGATGAGCCAATCGGCCGAAAATAATAATCGACGCAAGCCAAAATACACAATTTAATTATATGTATATTTTTTGTCGTGCGTGTGTGTGTGTGTGTACAATGTGTGTGTGTGTGTGTGTGTATATATATATATTGAAATACAAAATCTATACATTTGATGTTCATTATTGTTTTAAGCGATTCAAAATGTAATTATCCCAATAAATATCTAGTGAGATATTTTAGTGTTAAAGCTAGTTAATGATTGAAGCTAGCTAAGTTGGTGTGATTGAGAAATGGAGGGAAAAAAGACAATGGAAGGAAAATGAAGTTTAAAGCAAAGTTCCTTTGAAAAGGAGCTTTGTACCACATTGGTAGAAAGGGAAAGTTATGTCTTATTAAGAAAGCACTTCTTCTACTCTTAAAGGGTTGAGAAGAGGGACTCCCCTCGCGCTGTCATCATCGATTGGTTCAGCCTCGGCCTCGATCAAATGATTTGATTGATAATCTTTTTAGACAAAATTTATTTAAATTCAATTTTCATTTTCTGATATTATTTTTTATTCCCGCCGAAAATATTAATTAAATTTCGCGGAATAAAAATAAACCGGAAATTTTCGCATTCTGCATTCCTTTCTAAAATTAAAAAAAAACTATTGAGTCTGTGTGTGATTTGTTGCACGATTTTGAGTTCGACAAAGTTGTAGAAGTTTGAGGTACTGCTACATCTGCGACAGGTATATCCATTTTATCCTAGGAGGAAGTAATCCATAACCTCGGGTATAGTGAGGGGATAAAATTCCTTAAGGACACAGTGAATTCTGTGGTCTCGGATATTTCTGAATTTTTTTTGACTTTTCACAGTTTTTTTTTTTTTTTTTTTTTTTTTTGGTTTCGGTTTTTCCAATTTCTGCTTTTTGTTTCTAACTTTCTGAACACAGTTTACTAACAAGCTTAAGGAATTTAATTTATCTCTGTGTTAATCTTTTCCTGTTCAACGATTACAGAAGGTTACAAGAAAAGGAAAAAAAGAAAAAAACAGTGTTCTTTAACAAATAACAGTGCTTTCCAGAAATAAAGAGGAACTTGTATGTTGTTTGGAGACTAAAATCTTTGAATTTTATACTCGGTTGAGATTAAAGTTTTCATAACTTTCTACTCCTGCATTAGGTTTGAAGTATTTTAATTATGTTTGTGTAAACTTGATTCGGTTTGAAGAAATAAAATCTTCACCGTTGTGTATTAAATCTGTTTCTGTCAAAACTGATTCGGTTCGAAGATTTAAATACTTCACCGTTTATTAAATTTTTCTGTTGTTTCGTTTGCTACAGAAATGGGAGACTTAACTCCAAATCTGAATGCTACTGCTACGGCCACACCAACCCCCGCGGTTGGCTCTACGAGCAATGCTGTCTCCTCCAGTCGTGCTGCACCAGCACCGGCAGAGAAGCCCGGAAAATTCACCGGGATTGATTTCAAACGATGACAACAGAAGATGTTCTTCTATTTAACTACTTTAAGCCTTCAAAAGTTTATTAAGGAGGTCGTTTCGGTTCGTAGGAATCAACACCTGAGAATGAATGTTTTGTTGTAACTGAGGCTTGGAAGCACTCAGATTTTTTGCGCAAGAATTATATTCTTAGCGGACTGGAGGATGATCTTTACAACGTCTGTAGTAATGTGGGAACATCAAAAGAACTATGGGATGCGTTGGAAAAGAAATCTAAAACCGAGGATGCCGGATTGAAGAAGTTTATCGCTGCCAAGTTCCTAGACTACAAAATGGTAGATGGCAAGTCTGTTGTTACTCAAGTTCAAGAGTTACAGGTTACCATCCACGATCTCGTTGCTGAAGGTATAAGTCTAATTAATACTTCTGTCGAAAGTATTAAGTGTGCCATTACTTACATATTGTTTGTTGTAGGTTTGGTGATTAGTGGCGCGTTTCAAGTTGCGGCAGTAATAGAGAAGTTGCCTCCTTCATGGAAGGACTTTAAAAATTACTTGAAATACAAACGAAAGGAGATAACACTGGAAGATCTAATCGTCCGGTTAAGAATCGAGGAAGATAACAAGGCAACAGAGAAGAAGGCTAGTGGCAGATCAACCATAGGGGGAGCACATATTGTTGAAACTGCTCCAACGAATCTGAAAAAGAGGAAAAAGGCATTGGGACCAAGGAACTTTCCCAACAAAAAGAAATTCAAGGGAAACGGCCACAAGTGTGGGAAAATCGGACACAAAGCTGCAGATTGTCGTGCTCCGAAAAAGGAAAAGAAGAAGGGTCAGGCTAATATGGTTAAAACAAACGAGAAAGTTGATGACTTGCGCGCTATGTTGTCTGAGTGCAACCTAGTGGGAAATACTAAGGAGTGGTGGATTGACTCTGGCGCCACTCGCCACATTTGTGCTGTTAGAGAAGCCTTTGCTTCGTATGCTCTCGCTGGGCCCGATGAGACCATATTTATGGAAAATTCTGCAACGGCCAAGATTGAAGGTTATGGAAAGATATTCAAGATGACCTGCCGGCAAGGTGGTGACTCTCAACAACGTACGTCATGTTCCCGAAATTAGAAAAAATTTAGTATCTATCGGACTTAGTGAAGAACGGTTTTAAGTGTGTTTATGATTCGACAAGGTTGTAATAAGTAAGAACGAGATGTACATAGGAAAAAGTTACCTCATAGAGGGCCTTTTCAAGGCGAATGTAATGGTCGTTGCTAATAATAAAGTTCTCCTTCGTCTTACTTGCTTGAGTCAAATGATTTATGGCGTTCACGTTTAGGACATGTCAATTATAGGACCTTGCGTAAAATGATTAGTTTGGAAGTGTTGCCTAAGTTTGAATGCAATCAATCAAAATGTCAAATCGTGTTGAATCTAAGTATGTTAAACATGCTTATAAGTCAGTTGAAAGGAATTCAAGTCCTTTAGACTTAATCCATACATATATTTGTGACATGAAGTCAATCCCATCTCGCGGTGGAAAGAAGTATTTCATAACTTTTATTGACGATAGTACGCGATATTGCTACGTTTATTTACTTAATAGTAAAGATGAAGCAATTGAAGCATTCAGGCAATACAAAAGTGAAGTTGAGACTCAACTTAACAAAAAGATTAAAATGATAAGGAGTGATAGGGGCGGCGAATATGAATCTCCTTTTGAACAAATATGTTTGGAATATGGCATTATTCATCAAACAACTGCCCCTTACTCGCCACAATCCAACGGAATTACGAAAAGGAAAAATAGATCACTAAAAGAGATGATGAATGCCTTGTTAATAAGTTCTGGTTTACCCCAGAACTTGTAGGGGGAAGCTATCCTAACAGCTAGCCGAATACTCAATCCAGTGCCCCATAGAAAAACACAATCTATTCCATACGAAAAGTGGAAAGGAAGGAAGCCCAATTTGGAATACTTCAAAGTGTGGGAGTGTTTGGCCAAGGTGCAAGTTCCTAAACCCAAAAGGGTAAAAATAGGACCTAAAACTATTGATTGTGTTTTCATAGGATATGCCACAAATAGTAAGGCATATCGATTTCTGGTTCACAAATCAGAAAATCCCGACATTCAGGTGAATACGGTAATTGAATCAGATAATGCTGACTTCTTTGAAAACATATATCCGTATAAAAGGGAATGTGAGTCGTCTAGCAAAGAATCTAGATGACCTCGGGAAGAAACAAAGGAAAATGTTCCTGATGTGGAAAATCCAAGACGTAGAAACTGTCAAAGGACGTCTACTTCCTTTGGACCAGAATTTCTAACATTTTTTGTTGGAAAATGAGCCTCAAACTTTCAACGAAGCTATGTCTTCATCAGAAGCTCAATTTTGGAAAGAGGCAATCAATAGTGAGAGAGAATCCATATTGAACAACCATACTTGGGAATTGGTTGATCTTCCTCCAAGGAACAAACCTTTAGGTTCCAAATGTATTTTCAAACGGAAAATGAGAGCTGATAAATATAAGGCAATACTAGTTGTTAAAGGGTTTAGACAATGAGAAGGTCTTGATTACTTTGATACATACTCGTCGGTAACGAGGATTACATCTATTCGGGTGTTAGTAGTGTTAGCAGCCGTGTACGGTCTTGAAATCCATCAAATGGATGTGAAAACAACCTTCTTAAATGGAGATTTGGAGGAAGAAATGTACATGGAACAACCCAAAGGGTTTGTAGTTCCCGGGAAAGAGAAGAAGGTGTGTCGACTTGTTAAGTCTCTTTACGGACTAAAACAAGCACCCAAATAGTGGCATGCAAAATTTGACCATATGATGTTGTCAAATGGATTCAAGATAAATGAGTGTAATAAATGTGTCTACATTAAGAACACTACGAACCACGTCTTCTTTGTTTGTTTGTACGTGGATGATATGTTGATAATGAGTAACGACATTGCTAACATAAATGCTACTAAGCGCATGCTTGCTAGTAAGTTTAATATGAAAGACTTAGGAGTTGCCGATCTAATTTTGGGAATTAAAATCCGTAAGACTCCTCAAGGTCTTGCATTGTCTCAATCTCATTATATTGAAAAGGTACTTGAAAATTTCAAAAGTATTTGGACTTTAAAGTTGCAAAGACACCAATTGATGTGAACCTTGCTCAATAAAGGTGAAAGTCATTCTCAATTGGATTATGCCAGAGTGTTGGGAAGTTTGATGTGTATCATGAACTACACGCGACCTGATATTACATATGCTATAAGTAAACTAAGTCGCTACACTAGTAATCCTAATCAAAATCATTGGCTGGCAATGAAACGAGTTTTGGGGTATTTGAAACATGCTCAAAAATTTGCTTTGCATTATAACAGGTATCTTGTAGTTATTGAAGAATGCAGTGATGCATATTGGATCACCGAATCAACTGAAACAAAATCCACAAGTGGATACGTTTTTACCATTGGTGGAGGAGCAGTGTCTTGGAAGTCATCCAAACAGACATGTATCGCCCGCTCTACAATGGATTCTGAGTTCATAGCTTTAGACAAAGCCGGTGAAGAAGATGAATCGCTCTGGAATTTCTTAGAAGACATTCAGTTTTGGCCCAAACCGTTGGCTCCTATATGCATACATTGTGATAGCCAAGTGGCAATAGGAAGGGCCGGGAGCGTTATGTATAACGGAAAGTCTCGTCACATACGACAAAGACATAATATCGTTAGACAACTACTTTAGTGGAATTATCACAATTGACTATGTTAAGTCGAGATAATGTGTCGGATCCACTAACTAAAGGCCTAACTAGAGAGGTGGTTGAAAGATCATCGAGGGAATAGGACTATGGCCGAGGACAAGTCATCGTGGCGGTAACTCTCCTAAAAATCGGAGATCCCAAGATCTAGGTTCGAAGAGATCAAACAAAGTCATTGATGACGGCTCAACATTGTCAAAATAACCTTTTTGGTCCATTCTCGTGATGAGACAATGTTCGACCCGGGATAAAGCATTAAGGCTTTTTAATGGTTTCTAAGTTTGATACGGGGTATATCAAATAGTGTATCTACGGGATAACACATTTCGGAATCACTTATGTAAGTGTGAAGTGTAAGCCGCTTCTAGGAGAATTCTGTAAGGCTAATTCTCTACGCACTTTTGAACTAGGCAGTGTTCATGGCTGAAACGAACAAAACAATGAGAACCAAAGACGGTTAAAGGGTTAATTGTGTGACATGTGGCTGTCTAGGTATACACCAAAGCTCCACAGTTCAAAGATATCCAATCTACCGATTGACCGAGTATATCCGACATATGTTCACTACGGAAAGTTCAAAGAGAAATCTACTTATCCAGACGCGATTAATCCTTGCTTACGAATCACACAGTTTTTGTCATGCATGTTTTTCATCGTATAGCTATTCCCCATTCATGTGGGGGATTGTTAAAGCTAGTTAATGATTGAAGCTAGCTAAGTTGGTGTGAATGAGAAATGGAGGGAAAAAAGACAATAGAAGGAAAATGAAGTTTAAAGCAAAGTTCATTTGAAAAGGAGCTTTGTACCACATTGGTGGTAGAAAGGGAAAGTTATGTGCTTATATTAGAAAGCACTTCTTTTAGCTCTTAAAGGGTTGAGAAGAGGGACTCCCTTCGTCAGTGTCGTCGTCGCTCGACTTCGGATTCGGATTTGGTCAAATGATCTGATTGATTGATAATCTTTTTAGATCAAATTTATTTAAATTCAATTTTCATTTTCTGATATTATTTTTTTATTCCCACCGAAAATATTAATTAAATTTCGCGGAATAAAAATAAAAAACTAACGTTCTTATTTTTTTTTCCGGAAAAGGCAAGGCCTTTTCGAACAATCACCAACCTGTTCTGAACGTGTATTTTTTCAGGCTATATAAACTGAGGCAACGCCTCATTTTTTTGTACTGAAAATTTTCGCATTCTGCATTCCTTTCTAAAAAAAAAAAAAACTATCGAGTCTGTGTGTGATTTGTTGCCTGATTTTGAGTTCGACGAAGTCGTAGAAGTTTGAGGTACCGCTACATCTGCGACAGGTATATCCGTTTTATTCTGGGAGGAAGTAATCCATAACCTCGGGAACGATTGAGGGGATTAAATTCCTTAAGGACACACAGTCTGAAGTAGTTCGTGATCTCGGATAGTTCTTTGTTTCTGAAATTTTTTCGACTTTACATAGTTTCTGTTCTTTTTTTGGTTTCTGGTTTTTCCAGTTTTTGGTTTCTGTTTCTAACTTTCTCAACACAGTTTACTAACACTTAGTTGGTTGACTAGGAGTATCAGAATACATGTCAAGTAATAAATGGTTGCACAATGTTTAGTCATAGTATTCTTAGAATGACTTGTAGCTCATTGACTATCATATAAATGCAACGATCTTTTAGGGAGAATCTTTGAAAAACCAAAAAGAGGAAGGAAAAATTAAAATATGGAAGACTCATCAGCTCAGCCAACACAATTACTATTATAAATAAATAAAAGTTCCGCAGAAATAAGAGTTTGAAGAAAATACGTGACTAGCTCTATTTTCTTCAGGTTCTAATTTTCTTTTGTTGTGATTATGGAAATGCTTCTTTGTCAAAACAAAGTTTAAAATTATATACTACATTATTTTAATAATGCATGTTTTTATCATAATTGCTTTAAGGTGCATGAATTACATCCCATCCCTACAATATGAAGATATTATTAGTATTACTCAATAAAAAAAAGAGAAGAACACAATGTTAGATGCTCTTAATCAAAAGTAATAGAAAAAAAAAAAAAAAAGAGAAGAACACATTGTTAGTCCAAGATCAAAAAATTCAGGTTCAACATACTCCCTATAAACATCTTGTTATGGTGCTACTTCAGATGCAGCTTCTGTGTGAAAAAAAAAAAATCTGTTGTGGTGCTACAGGAAAGTCAAAACCTATATTTTGAAAAGCAACTAAAAGATTATGAGGGATGTTAGAGTCAATGCTCCGACCACATTATATAATATTTTCAATGAATTTTAAAACGGTGGTAGATTAAAAGAGAAGCTCTATTCGTATAGAGCAGATTGAACATGTTTGTCTTTGATTTGCTGCTGTTGAGTATATATATTATCAATATTTTTCTCCAGCCTGTCAAATTGTGCATGAAAAGCCGTAAGTCATGGCCGTGGTCGGTGTCTCTCGAGTGTTGGATGTGGTGCCTCAGTGCCATTTAATCTGACACATGGTCTTAGAGCACGAAGAGTATTCAGTCCAATGTTTGAAGGCAAAAAGGCTGCCATATCTATAGGTAAAAGGATTTCCATAAGGAGAGATCAACTTTGTTATGGTGGAGCTATATATAATAGAGAGATCTAGAAGATTATTTGGTTCGACTCTTTTTCCTGTTGGCACAAATGATTCGCCCAATGTTAATTGATTTTTCTTTTAGTAGTGTATACCACCACGCAGATCTCAAAGGTCGGATTTTATTTGTATTTCTATTTGGTACCAGCCTAGAATTGAGAATCAACAACCATACCTTTGCAACCACACTGAAATTTCTCTGCTGAAACCAAACTCTTCTGTCATTCGGATATGTGTGTCATTCCACACCAAAGGAACATAGTTCTTGCGATAGACATATTACATCCATGTTCGGAAGGGTCAAAAGCTGCTGGAACTCGGCATCATCTGGTCTTGGCAAGCCATATAACCTATTAATGACCGTCGGATCCAAAATACGCCCGCTGTCCCAATTTATGTGATACACTTAGTCTGTCCCAAAAAGAATGATACGTTTCTATATTTAGAAATAATTTAACTTAAAACTGTATACGGTAAAAACCGGGTCAATGAGTGACCGGTGAGACCGGAGCCGAGGATAAGTCCAAATGAGCACAAGCATGTTCGATCTTTTCTTCACACCGGGGTTTCATACCGGATGTAATGGACCCGAGACAAGAATAGCGTGTCCGTTGGTCCGGATACGCCGAGCCCAAATCAACGTGTCCGCTGGTCCGGACAGACCGAGCCTAAATCAAAGTGTCCGTTGGTCCGGATAACCGGTTGTGAGGTTGTCATGCGTCAGAAAACCGTTCTGCCATTTGCACTGACGATCGTACGGGTGTCAGACCGTACGGTCATACTTTATCTTTTTAGGGTTTCTCTATTCATAAGGCTTTTTGTATTACTTTCATGGCTCACAAGGCATACCTATAAATAAAGGACATTCCTCCCCTTTTTGAGGTTAGCTTCTTTTTTCCATATCTCAACATTGTAATAGTCAAATATATAAAGCTCTCACCCAAAAGATATTGGTCCGGATCTCCTGGTGTTCTTCATTAGTTTGCTTATCCTTTCAATATTACTTAATATATTTGGCATAAATCAATCACCATCACACGCATATACGCATATATATATCGCAAGTACCTATTCATATAAATATAGCTACAAACAAGTCCATTGGCACTTCACACTAACCTAATAGATTAAAGTTCATCCACATATCCTATACCTTACTTACAAATTTAATTGTTATCGAAATTCTAGGTAAACAGTTTGGCGCCCACCATGGGGCTAGGATAATAATGGTTTTTTAATCTTTGCTTCTTCCTTCTTTCACCCGTTGATTGAAGAATCTACAAATTTTCGCAAAAAAGGGACAAAATGGCAAGCAGCGGACATTCCGATCATGTGAACAACAACGAGATAGTAGCTGAAAACGAGAACAACAGCGGGTTACGAAACCTACCTGCAGATCCAATCGACCCAAACTCTGTTGACTCGAAAGAAGGCCTCAACCGGCAGAATACCGTGAATCAGGAGAATGCCGCCTTTCCAGCCACCGATCCCTTGAATACTCATAACTCAATTACTTTGTCCCGGGCTCAAGGCCAGAAAATACCGATACTCCGGATGAGATTAACTTACATTTAATATTTGAAATATTGCAGGAACAAGGGACCTCCATAGCCAAACAGGGGATTGCTATAGCTCAGCTGCAGAGCAATAACGACAAGGCAGCTTCGGTAAGATCAAAGGGGGTCACCGAGCCAAGACGGGACGAAGCACGGATAGTCGAGAGCAATGGATCCAGAGCCGGTTCTTCTACCAAAGTTTTGAAGATGCTCGAGACCTTGGCAAAACGGGTCGATTCAACGGAGAAAAGGGTGGAAACGTATAACTCTCGGGTGGATCAGATCCCGGGAGCGCCACCGATTCTGAAAGGGCCGGATTCGAAGAGATACATTCAAAGGCCTTTTCCTCCGAGTGCTGCTCCGAAGCTAGTCCCGAAGAGGTTCAAGATGCCGGATATTTCAAAATACGATGGCACAACAGACCTGCAGGAACATGTGACTTTATACACCTGTGCCATAAAGGGCAATGACGTCGAAGAGAATGAAATTGAAGAGAATGAAATTGAGTTCATGTTGTTGAAAACATTTGGGAAACACTCTCGAAAGGAGCATTGACCTGGTATGACCATTTGCCTGAGCATTCCAACACTTCTTTCGAGATGCTCGCAGATGTGTTCATCAAGGCCCATGCTGGGGCCAAAAAGGTGCAGGGCCGGAAGGCGGACATCTTTAGGATAGCCCAAAGGGACGATGAGTTGTTACGAGAATTTGTGCACCGCTTCGTGGAACGGATGGAGCTCCCCTCCGGTTCCGGAAGAATGGGCGGCGCGAGGATTTTCACCAAAGGGCTTAATCCTCGGAGCTCGGACCGTTCATTCAAACTGAAGGAAAACTTGTTGGAGTACTAGGTCGTAATCACAGGCGTATGTTCCCAATGGTGCAGTGCAAGATTCGGGTAGAGGATGACCAACTCGAACTTCCCTCGGGACCTATAAATATGAGCAAAAGCTCTAAGAGGTCGAGAAAGAATTACGAACCGGAGACAAGGCTATCGAGGGAAAGATACTGATCGTACTCTCAATCAGAAAAATCGAGGGTCGGCCCCAGTCACTTCTTTAGTAGGGGCGATAAACTAGTTGAGCGCTCGTCAAACAGTCGAGGCCTGTCTTTTAGAAGTGATCTTTGGGAGTTCAGTTAGCCACAAAGACGTACCGAGGATATCCGAATACAACTTCAACATCAATACCTCGGACCTCGTCTCGGCTATTGGCCGTACCACGGAGGCTAGATGGCCAAGGCCATTAAGATCCGACCCGAGTCAACGGGACCCAAACGTGGTGTGTGAGTATCATGAGACACATGGGCATAGAACTGAAGATTGTCGCCAGTTAAGGAAGGAGGTGGCTCGTTTATTGAAAAATGGCCACCTTCGAGAATTTCTGAGTGAATGAGCCAAAAACCACTACAAAGAAAGGAAGAGTCACAAACGAACCGAGCCGGTAGAACCTCGACATGTAATCAATATGATAATTAGGGGAACGGATGCTCCACGAGGTCCAGCGATAAAAAGAACAAAGGTCTCAATTGTACGAGAAAAGCGCACCCGGGACTACGTACCCGAGGGCTCCATCTCCTTTAGTAATGAGGATGCAGAAGGCATTATTCAACCGCACAATGATGCATTGGTAATTTCTATTCTTATTTTTAAATCATGGGTTAAACGTATTTTGATTGACCCAGGTAGTTCAGCCAACATCATCCGTTGGAGAGTGGTCAATCAAGTGAGGTCTTTCGACCAAATTGTGCGGCCGAGCTCGGGTACTTACGGGTTCAATATGGCCGGCGAAACTACGAAGGAGAAATTTCTTTGCCGGCCAACATTGACGCCACTATACAAAGAACGGTGTTCTACGTCATCGAGGAGATATGAAGTATAATGCTTTGCTCGTAGACCATGGATTCATAGCGTATGAGTAATATATCGTCGCACCGCCGTTGCGGTTCCCAACTCCGGAAGGGATAAAAACTATCCGAGGCGAACAGCCCGCAGCATGGACAATGTTCGCGGTCGAGGAAGCACTCCTCTTTTCAAAGAATCCGGATCAAAGAGATGAAGAATCAATCGAAGGCAAGGCCACCAAACAGCAATTAAAGAATACGAGTTCGGAAGCAGAGCAGAAGGAAACGGACACGGTTGGTGAAGAGGGCGATTTCGGCGTGCCTAGATCGTTCGTATCACCGGATGATTCGGATGCAACCAAGTCTACCATGGAGGAACTGGAGCAAGTCATCTTCTTCGTACATACACCGCGTATAGAAAGGTATACACGGGCACGGGGTTAGCATAGCAGCTCGATCAAGTTAATTAAATTTCTTCAAGCTAATGCCGATTGTTTTGCGTGGTCTCATATAGACATGACAGGTGTACTACCAGAAGTCACAACCCATAAACTCAGCCTCGATAGAAAATTCCCTCCGGTGAAGTAGAAAAGGAGACTAATGACCGAGCCAAAACATGCTTTCGTAAAAGATGAGGTAACAAAGCTTTTAAAAATGGGCTCTATCCGGGAGGTGAAGTACCCATACTGGCTGGCTAATGTAGTTGTGGTGCCGAAGAAAGGTAATAAATTTAGAATGTGTGTTGATTATAAAGATCTGAACAGAGCATGCCCGAAGTATTCGTTTCCGATGCCTCACATCGATCGAATGATCGACTCGACGGCCGGGCATGAGATGTTAAGTTTTCTCGATGATTACTCTGGGTACAATCAGATCCAGATACACTCGGAGGATCAAGAGAAAACCTCCTTTATTACCCGATATGAGACTTCTTTGTTATAATGTCATGCCATTCGAATTAAAAAATGCCGGCGCAACTTACCAACGCCTAGTTAACAGAATGTTCGAAGAACGGAGTAGGAAAACCATGGAAGTTTATATTGATGACATGCTAGTCAAGTCCCCGAAACAGAGGACCATTTAAAACATTGCAGGATACCTTTTTGATGTACTTTGCAAATACAACATGAAGTCGAACCGAAAAAAGAGGTGCACCTTCGGTGTCCGATCGGGCAAAGTTTCGTGGTGTGTCGAACCGGGGAATTGAAATCAACCGGACAGATCAAATCCATTGAGGATATTGAGGTGGTGAATAATGTCAAAGGCCGTACAGAGGTCTCATCGGAAGGATAGCGACTTTAAGCCGGTTCATTTAGAGGTGCGTCACGATAAAAGTCACCATTTTTTCACTACCGAGAAATAAGAACGACTTCGTCCGGACAATCGGAACGTCAAAGGGCAGGAATTGAAAAGGTACTTATCGAGCCCGCCCCTCACAGCACCGAACGTAGACGAGCGTTTATTTCTATACCTTGCCGTGTCCGAGGTAGCGGTAAGCGTGTTTTGTCCGAGAGAGAAGGTGTACGCGATTCCCGATATATTATGTGCGGAGTAGAACCTTAGGGATGCGAGACTCGTTATCCACACCTCAAAAGTTGGCTGGCATTAGTAAGTGCATCGAGAAAGCTAAAACCTTACTTTCAATGCCATCCGATATGTGTAATGTACTACCCGGCGAAAAATGCATACATAAACCGGGTTATCGGGGTAGACCGACCAAACGGGTCAGTAGAGATTAGAAAGTATGATATTGAGTACAAGCCTAGAACAGCTATTAAATCTCAAATCTTAGCCGATTTTGTGGCAGACTTTACGCCCGCCATGATTCCCGAGGTAGAGAAAGAACTTTTGTTGACATCGGGAAAGTCTTTGGGTATCTGGTCTCTACATATAGATAGGGCATCGAACCTGAAAGGTTCCGAGTTAGGCATTATTCTTAAAACCCCCGCCGGTGATGTCATTAGACAATCAATCAGAACTATAAAATTGACTAACAATGAAGTCGAGTACGAGGCTACGATTGCGAGTTTAGAATTGGCTCTGAGTCCGGGAAGCCTAAAACAATCGAAGCAAGATGCGACTCTCTTGGTCGTGAACTAGGTGAATGGCGTCTTCGAGGGTCAATGGGTTGAATGCAAAGTTAGTACTTAAAGAAAACTCGGAGGTGATATTACACCGGTTCAAAGAATGGACCATGCAATACGTACCCGGGGAGCGCGGAACAACTGGCCGATGCATTGGCCAATTCCAAGCCTTCGATCGGCGAGTGGAACTCGGCCCGGTGCCGTAGTCCAATTGATGAACTCGGCGGTAGAAAACGGTCAGGCCGAGATAAATACAATGGGTGTAACTTGGGACTGGCGCAATATATACATCGATTACTTACAAGATGGGAAGCTCCCGAGTCACCCAAAAGAATCACAATCACTTCGGACCAACGCAGCTCGATTCTGCTTGGTAGACGGCCAATTGTATCGACGGTCTTTGCTGACCTCTTGCCAAAATGTTTCGTCTCGGAGAAACAGTTACGTGATGAGAGAAGTCCATGAGGGTACCTCAAGGTAACTGGGGGCGGAAGGATCGGGTTCAAAAAATTATCAGAGCCGGCTATTCTTTGGAACCGGATAGAGGAAGATGCGAAAAATTTTGTTCGAAAATGTGATGGGTGTCAAAGGCATGCCCCGATGATTCACTAACCCGAGGAGTTGCTGCACCCGGTGATTTCCCCTTGTCCATTCATGAAGTGTAGGATGGACATCGTCGGTCCTCTTCCCGGAACCGGTGTCTATTTTCGTATGTTTGGCGATGACCGACTTCTCGAAGTGGGTTAGCGCAAGCTTTCGAAAATATTAGAGAAAAGGAGGTTACCGACTTCATATTAGGACTATATTATCGAATGCGTTTTGGCATCCCGCCGAGATAATGTGTGATAACGGCCCTCGGTTCGTTGGCGACCGGGTCAATAACTTCCTCGAATGGTCAAGATCGAAGAAGATAGTGTCGGCTCCATATCACCTGAGTGCAAATAGGCAAGCGGAATTCACGAACAAAACAATAATTCAAAATCTAAGGAAAAGGCTTGAAACATCGAAACATAAATGGAGAGAAGTTTTGCCGGAGGTATTATGGGCTTACAGAACGACGTCAAAGTCTAGCATAGGAGAGACACCATTCTCGTTGGTCTACGGGGCCGAAGCTCTAATTCCGGTAGAAGTTGGTGAACCGAGCCTCCGATTCCAATACGCCACCAACGGGTCAAACGAGGAGGCTATGTCCATCAAGCTCGACCTGGCGGACTAACTACGCCAAAATGCGTTGGTCCGTTTAGCGGCTCAAAAACAGATAATGGAGAGGTACTACAATCGGAGGGCCAATCTACGACATTTTCGAGTTGGGGACTTGGTGCGGAAAGTTACTTTAATACCAAGAACTCCCAATGATGGAACAGTCTAAACTCGGGAAAGACTGCATAAGATAACCGGAGAATGCTTGGTCGCACTAACCGGAATCCATGGACGGGCAACGGTTGCGCAATAACTGAATGGCTCATTTGAAGAAATACTATTTCTAAGGTATGGATACCTACCCTGTGATCATCTTTTATTAACCTATCCTTTTGCGGGAAGTGGTATCGAGATAAACCCGAGAGGGTGGAGTTAGGTCCAAAACATGTGTTGCACTCTTTCCTTAGTCCGATTTCATTCCGAAGTGGGTTTTCGAGTAAGATTTTTGACGCAGGAAACAAGTACAACGTGTTACTTTTGCGGAAACAAGGCAAAGTACCCGAAACGGGATGGTCCGTCTCTTCACACTTAATAGATGACCATCATGCCGATAACACTCAGGACTATCAAACTCACATCAAAGTTTCCTTATCCTGAAGGTAATGAGTTCAACTCATCAGTGCTGCATGGTGTTAAACAAAGAAACAAGGCCTATCCGGAAAGGTCTTCTAAATTTTACGCTTCTTATTTTTGTGTAAACCCGACCTTCTCCGTTGAAGTTTCAATGTGGTGACTAAACGATCAAAACATCATATCCAACTAGTATTTGCTACAGCAAAAACAAAAGGAAACGGATGAAATCCTCATATTATGTACGCATAAACACTCGCTATATAAAGAAGCGTTTAAGGAAAGCATACGCCTCGATACACGCTATTAAATAATTCTATAATTGACTATTATCAAAATTTGGCAAAGGCAAGAGTCGAGATGAATCCAGCCCAAAATCTTTTAACACGGAAATAGGGTAAGACTATTGTCTCAAAATTTGACAAGCGCAGAATTCATCCGAACCTAATCTATTATAAGTAGATGGTCGGGAAAGGTTCAAACAAATTAAAAACCTCAACTCCAAAATGTCAACGTGATTTAGACGCCTCAATTAATAAAAGCACAAATAAGCCCCCCGTAGTGAACCACTCGATAAAACCTCGGTCAAAACATATCAACAGAGGAAAGGCCAATACATCAATGAGTTAAAAAGGCTCAATTCGGATAATAAGGTGACTCCCGGACCGCTATATCCCATACGATACAGCATTTTAGGCAAAAATCGTGAGATACGTTCGAATAAAAGAATGAAGAAAACAACAGACGAAAAAGGAAAATATGCATTTCATAAACCAAGGCTTTACACTTAGACTTTTAACACAAGTCAAAACAAAAACAAAAATGGCTTTAAATACCGAGCCCTAGTCTCCCGGTATGGTTGGAGTCAGAAATTGACGAAACCGTTTGCTCCGAAGTCTTCGTCGGCGTCGATGGCTATCTTAGCCACGCCTCGATTTCTTTGGCTCGAGTATCCGGCTCCGGATGATCCTCCTAACCCTCTTTCAACTTGTTCGAGGGTAGCACGTCTGGGATTTCCACCATTTGTGCCTCGATCAAAATGGTAGAAACCGAGCCTCGGCGACTTCTCCATGTCTTTAAGAGGCTATTTCCAGATCGGCCTCGACTTTTCAATCTAGCCTCCTAGCTCGGATCTCCCTTCGCAAGAACTATTCGAATTTGATTGGCGAATTCAAGCTCGTTCCAAAGTGTATCATGACCTCGATGGACCCCGAGCTTGCTCGAGGCTCATCACCGATCCGAGCTCGAGTCTCGGCTTTCTCTCCTCCTCGGTTTCTCCGGGCCTTGTCATCGGTACTCGATTCAAAGCCGGTGATGCCTTTCTCGCCATCTTCACGGCATTAGCCTTGACCGATTCGATTCCTCCAAAGTTGGGGAAAATAGTGACTTGAGTTCACCAAGCCTCATAGTAAAATGGCGTTGTCTGCCAAATCGGCCGTTGTCACGATTTCTGTGAGCCGGTTTTTAATCATATCTACTAACTCGGCCTTTATGCAAGAGTTCCTGGCCTTGCCGCTTCGAGCCTCGGATTGAAGGTTGGGAAGAACATCGGCCGACTCAAATTCGATCTTCTTCTCTCTGGGGAGGAGTTGGAACTCTCCGTCTCCTCGACCCTGAGAATCCAGCTGGGCCTTTAAGTCATCAACCTCGTGTTGGGCTCGGATAAAGCCCTCATTAACGAGCACAATACTGAAAGAAGAAGCAAATCAAGTTAGGAAATTAAGTAAACAAGAGTAGAAAAATCGCACATCAATATACATGAGAAAGACGGCGTAAAGAGTTTTTGGGTTGCTGCGTGATTCATGCCTTCGTTTAGTGCAGCACTTGTGAACCCGAGCCATTTTTCCTTATCCAAATCAAATAAGAGGCCTTAGATAACACATTACATGGATAAAAACTACAATCCTCGGGGACGGTGACCCGACCGACCTCGTCTGCTCGATTACACGGGGGCTAGGAAATACCCTCTGAAGAAGTTTCGATGGACGGATCACAGTCAGCCTTCGTGGCCCGAGGAACGGGAGTTGTCCAAACCTGGACAGCTCTTTGAGGTGAGGATGTCCGAGAACATGTCCATTCGAGGTTATCGGACCTCGATGCGGACAGAGAGACCGGAACGGCTCAAAGAAATTTCCGATGATGCGGGTACCTCGGATATGGTAGCTTGGCCGCTTTTGCCGGGCAATGGTAACCATTATAATCTCATCGGGGGGTCGATCTGGGCCACTGATCGGCCTCGGTGTCCCGAGCCGGATCTTCTAGGCCTCTTCACGAGGGTCTTTCTTGCCGGCGAGGCTCACCGAAATGTCGATAAATTCAATGGACCTTAGAGGAATCGGAAAAGAACCGTCTTCCCCACATGTGTTCGGGGGTTCGGAAACGGCGCTTCCTTCCTGTTTGTGAACTAGGGCGGTGTGGTCTCTTCTCGGGAACGGCAGGCAACGAAGGGCCTATGAACCTTTGAATAATAATATCGTCTCTCGTATTCATCCTCGTGTCCGAAATTCGCTCCTCGACCTTTTTTTGTTCTCGCTCTTTAGCCGAGGGTTCTTTTGCCTTTTCGAGAATTACGGGGCGCAATAAGTCAGACGATGCGCCATATCAAATTCGAGATCTCTTGGGTATGTGGCTCACAATGGGTCAAGTTCGAACCCATGGCTCCATTGCAGCCTCGGGCAAGCCCGAATATCAAAAGAGTTATAGAAAGACAAGGCAAAACGGGACGAGCAATAAGTACCGAATCGCGGGGAAGATTACCATGATTTTGGGCAACCCACCAGCCCACGGGACAAGTCTCCCCATGTCCGCTCGTGAAGGTGTTGGCTGATGATTGCCTCAACCCACTGCAGCAAGGTTCCTGACAGCTGCCAGTATTCATACCTTAATCGAGATAATTTTTTTTATTTTATATACGGTCGGGGGTGTAAGAGAGTAAATAAAGACAACTATGAGGAGCATATCGAGGAACTTACGACCGCATTCCACTTTTTCGAAAAGGGCATATAATCCACTGAATGATGTCCGGGTCCTTACCCTGACATTAACGCTCCAACCATCCTCGATCTCTATCCCGGGCGAGTTTGAAAAGAATCGGGTTGACACCTCGTTTGGCTTACCTTTATCACGCCCCCTCGAAGATCTTCACTATACAATCGATGAAGTGTGCCAACGTGAATTCCTTGTTGGCATTATTAGACAATAGACGGAGGCAGGCCACGATCCTCCAGATAATCGGCCCGATTTGGGCTAAGCATACATTGTATGTCCGGCACATCTCGAGAATAACCGGATCAATTGGGGGATCGAGTTTGAGTGTGAACGGGTACGTGTAAACGTACAGGAACCCTTCTTTGTAGTCGGTAATGGACTCGTCGGGGCCGGGGGCGAACACTTGCACCGGATGCTTATCCCATCCACAATCGGCCGAACCCCCGGGAAGAGATCCTGCAGCAATTGACGAAGGTACGCCTCGCGTCGAAACATTTATCCGCGATTTATGCCAGGTTCTCAACAGTAAACTCGCGATTATAGTGGGTTTAGACGGTATTATGTCTAGGGCGGTTGGTTCACGAAAGGTTTGCCTTCGGGTTAGAAAGTAGGCTCGGCGCCGAGGAAGAACCGAGGGAACGTCTGGAAGCGAGAATCGGTATTGGCTGACATTTTAAAGATAAAGGAGTTGGTATGAAGATTTGAAGATGCAGATGAAAGTTTCAAGGCAAGAACGAAATAATGAAAGAGGAAGATTAGAAGGATTGAAGACTCGGTTTGAACTTTGTTGCGTAAAAAACGTTGAAGATTCAAAAGCGAGGAAGTTAACGAAAAAGCTTAAGACCAAAGAGGTAAGAAGTAGGAAGTGAGAAGTGAAAATGGAAAGTAAAAAATGAGCAACTTTGGCTTACTTATATAGAGGTTCCTTGTAGTGGTTACGAGAGGATGGCTAATCGAAAGACGACACGTGTTCCCGAATTAATAGGGACGTGACTTGAAGCGACGTGGGTTAAGGCGGTTCTGAAGTGGCCACTCGGGGGTGAGACACGTGTCGGGTCGGAGAAGGACGTGACATAACGGTTCCCGCCTAATTTGAAAAGATAAGAACGAAAGCTTGTGGAACCACGGTTTGGGACTTATCCACTTCCGTCGCTCCGATAAAGCTACGATCTAAAAAGTGTGGGGTATATGTCTGATACGGTAAAAAGGTCAATGAGTGATCGTTGAAACTAGCCGAGGATAAGTCCAAATGAGCACAAGCGTGTTCGATCTTTCTTCACGCCTAGGGTTTCGCATCGGATGTAATGGACCCGAGACAAGAATACAGTGTCCGTTGGTCGGATACACCGAGCCCAATTCAACGTGTCCTTGGTCCGACAGACCGAGCCTAAATCAACGTGTCCGTTGGTCCTGATAACCGGACATGTGAGGTTGCCACGCGTCGAAACCGTTCCATTTCGATCACGATCGTACGAGGATGTGGCCGGAAATGGCCATACTTTTATCTTTTTAGGGTTTCTCTAGTCATAAGGCTTTTTGTGTTGCTTTCATGGCCCACAAAGCATACCTATAAATAGAGGACATTCCTCCCTTTTTGAGGTTAGCTTCTTTTTTCCATATCTCAACATTGTAATAGTCAAATATATAAAGCTCTCACCCAAAAGATATTGGTCCGATCTCCTGGTGTTCTTCATTAGTTTGCTTATCCTTTCAATATTACTTAATATATTTGGCATAAATCAATCACCATCACACGCATATACGCATATATATATATATGCAAGCACCTATTCATATAAATATAGCTACAAACAAGTCCATTGGCACTTCACACTAACCTAATAGATTAAAGTTCATCCACATATCCTATACCTCACTTACAAATTTAATTGTTACTGAAATTCGGGGTAAACAAAAACTTTCTTTTTTACCCTTAATGAAATGACTCACAGCCACACAAATATTTATGGTTTGTTTTAGACCAAGAGTTTCAAAAGTCTTCATTTCTTTAATTTCACAAACTGTTGCCTAGTCAAATTACACTACACCAAAGAGAGGGCTTTTAGTGGCAATATTCTTTCCTTTTAGCGGCAATAGTTATTACAAAAACATTTACCAAAGAATTGGTTAATGCTATTAGATCAGTCGAGTGCAGTTCTTTAGCCATTTTATTGTTTGGGCTAAAGTTTGGTATTCTGCATTAATAATTGATTCTGAATCATAATTAGCGGCATTTAAGCTTATTAATAGCAAATTAATTCACGCTTAAAAAACATATTTTGTTGTAGTGTTATACCACATAAATTAGGACTGAGCAAGTAATAGTATTTGCTTGAATCGTGAAAGTATTGGTTTCGACATCCATGTTCGCATAGAACTCACGAACTAGGAATGAGACAAGTCCTGGGTTTTCGTAAACTATATCCAGTTCATCCGTTCAATCATTTCAAGGACGTGTCGAATCTCTTCACGTCCCCTTCAGTACAAGTCCTTTTTCAATTACGGAATGGACTGGGGCCTTTTTCTCCCATGCATCAGCTTCATAAGAGACAAATTTGTTGGTATCATACGTGAGAGTATTGCACCTTAGTGCCATTTTTAGAAATTAAGAAAAACGGGTGAAGGAGAAAAAAAGTCAAGAGATCAGAGGAGCTAGAAAAAGTTCTTTTCTTTTTCTATTCTAGGCACTTGTTTATTTGCTTGTTGGTGAAATTTCCTTTTATAGGTGAATGAATTGTGTTTACAGTATTAGTTCGGCAAAGTAATTTGGTCGGTTAAATCCTTGGACAGAGTGAGACTTCAAATTGGAGTGTTCTTCACTTGGTTTCTTCTTTTGGTGCCAACATCATTGCATATATTCTTTGATGAGTACTTGAAAAGTTTACGTGTACAGCAATGTAATGGATTTGACAATACGTATTAAACCAAAAGCAAGGATTTAAAGTCTTAACTGCGGAAAATAACATAAAGGCCCTTAAAATTGGTGCTACAAATCATGAGCAGCTAAGAGTATAAATACATCTAGTCTCAAAATATAAACATTGTTTCAAAAGATAGAAACTGTAAAGACATCAAACGAAGGAGATTATTGGGTTTTGCGAAACAACATCTCGCCACGGTAGTCTTGAAATCAGCTCCTAAGGCTGACCAGGTGCTTCACTAGTGCAGGGATCGATATTTGTACTAAAACTGCAACAAAGTGTAACATGAATATAATAAACAACTTATATCTGGTAAGTATCATCGGCCGCGCCCCCAGCAAGATAGTGGTGAGAGTAGGCTTCAACTGTTAAGGGGTACAAGTTTTAAAAAGAAAAAGAAAAAAAGATGCAATGTAGATAGTTAATGATGTTTTTGGGAGAAAAAGATATTTCGTGGATCTCTAGAGAGAGTAGCTTGGGAACTTCTAAAGTGTTGAATTTGTGTTGGTAATATATTTTCAGTAAACCTAAGATTTCTAGCAATTCATTTCTTCTTAATTCCATCGATTCATTATTCATTAAGGGGTCATTTGGTTGCTGGTTAGAGTTATATGTACTAGTTATGCAGGGATTAGCTATGTAGGATTTAATAATTCATGTAGTAGTTATTCCATCTTCGTGTAAATTGACTCGCAACTTATACATGTTGAAGTTATGCGCGAGATCATAAACTGATAACCAAATACCGTACTTGGTGTGCCGAATTTTATACATAGCAGCTAAAAAATTACTAAACATAATATTACCCATGCTAGTTTTAATACATGAATCATTCCTTTCCTAACCAGCAACCAAACAACCCTTAATTTTGTTCATGTCAATTGACATTATGACAAACATCAATTTTATGTTAAAGTTAGAAGTGCACCCATGATTTCAAAATCCTAAATCCACCTCCTCATGAAGTTGTACTTACAAGGTTCTTAAAAAATTGAAGCTTTAAAAAAACTAGGTGAAATATTATCTTTTAAGTTTTGTAAACCCTTTTTCAACGGAAGAGAACTAATGAGTCCGGAACCTAAATGACCCAAAAAAAGAAGAAATGAACCAAAATACCTCAAGAAAAAATAGTGATACGAAAATATCTTTAACGCGGCTTTTTTTATGCGTTATATAAAAGCAGTTAACGTCCCCCGTTAAAATCCATTGCCCGAATTTTCTTTAAAAAAAAAAAAAAAAACACAATTACATAACGCACTATTTTAGTGCGCTATGTAACCAAATTGGCCCTATCATCTATACTTAATGTATCCATTCATTACTATGCAAAAGTTTCCATTAATTACTAGGCAAAAGTTTCCATTTCTAAATATATATATATATATATATATATATATATATATATATATATATATATATATATATATATATTTATGAAAGTACTTATTCTTATAAAAAATATTTATTCTCTTATTTTTTGATAATTATATTTTTTAACAAATTTTTTAACCTCTTGTTCATCGACTTGGTGCTCCCTTTTCTTAGTTAGTGTTTGTTTAGCTAACTCTAAAAACAATCGAGCCTATGATCTTTTTATCAAACAAAAGTAAACAATTTTCTATTATAATTGAGGGTTAATTATTTAAATACTCATGCAATAAAAATTAATTCGAGATACATCCCTTATATTTAAAAATCGGACATTTACACCATTTATAGTATGAGAATCATGCACATACACTCTCTATGGGGTATAGTCGTAACTAAATGTATTTATTAAAAGATAAATTAAAATTATAAATAACACAAATTACCTAATAAAATATACCAACTATTGTTATTAACTTTCTCGCACATTAAGCAACAAGTTATTTTAGTTATAATATTTTATTATATAAGAATTCCTCATCTTTAGTTTATTTATTCTTCCGCTTTAAAACTATTTAAAAATTATTTATTCGATAAATTGTCATTTGTGTAATATTTCTTAAGAAATTAAGTTTTTTGTTTGAAAATTAGGAAACATCACTATAATTAAGATTTTTTAGTTTTTTTTTTTTTTTTGCCAAATACGTTAAAATTCTAGTTATCTTTCTATTAAATACTCATGTAATAAGAATTAATTCGAGATACACCATTGTATTTTTAAAATCAAAGATAGGATTTTATAAATATAAGTGGTGTAAATGTTCGATTTTAAAATACAAGGTATGTACCTCAAATTAATTCTTATTTACATTAGTATTTAGTGTAATTAATCGTCACTTATAATCAAATTATTAATTTTTATCGGAATAGATCTTAGACTTAGATTGTTTTTAGAATTAGCTAAACGAACATTAATTAAGAAAAAAACCAAACAATGAACAAGAGGATAAATAATTTGTTAAAAGATAATTATTAAAAAGTAAGAGACTAAATACTTTCCATAAAAATAAATGTTTTTCATAAATATCAAGAGAAGAGAATACATACTTTGGTAACTTGTTAAAAGATTCTTATAGTATTAGAAGATAAATTAATACTCCTCCGTTCACTTTTATTTGTCCCACAGAAATAATAAATGAAATGCATAATTTATCACGATATTCATTTAATTGATGTAAATTTCTCTGGACTTGAAAATGATTTAAAATGAGTAATTATTACATGGGTAAAATAGGGAAAAAATTATCCTTAATATGCTAAAAGTGATAAGTAAAAGTGAAAATGTAATTTTAAAACACAAATAAAAGTAAACGGAAGAGTATTATAAATATTTTAAAAGATGAAAACTTTTGCATAGTTTTTTAAATGGATACACAGTTGGATGTTGGATTAGTTAAGTGAATTCATCTCCATTTATGTCATTTAGCTTTTTTTTTTTAAAAGAAAATTCGGGTAATGAATTTTAATAGGGGACGTTAACTCACTTTTATATAACACATAAAAAAGCTACGTTAAATATACTTTTATACCACTTTTTTTTTTTTTGAGGTATTTTGGTTCATCTCTTCTTTTTTTGTATCATTTTGGTTCTGGACTCAAAACTAATAAACGCATCTGACCTAACCCAGCCCCACTTGGAGTGCCACAGTTAGCCAAGAGCACGCTCAAACCCCATCTCTTTGCGTACTCCCCGTCTTTCATAAAGTCCCCTTTAAGACAAAAACACAAATAAAGACGAATCAACTACCTTGTCGGGCACCATTAGATCTCTCCATTTTGCTCAATTTAATTGGCTAAAAATCACATCAAAAATTAATACTCACTCCGTTTCAATTTATTAAGATAACCTAAAAAAGAATAATAACCTCTTTCTATATTTTAAAAATAATTTATCTTTATACAATAATTTATAATCACACAAAATATATGTGACTCATTTAACGTTATAAGTTTAAGAATCTTCTATTTTTTTTTAATTTCCTTCTGGTCAAATAGATTCACATAAATTAACACAGACAGAGTATTCTCTTATTGGCCCACGTGTTGAATCCATCACCTATCTCAATTGAAAAAAAATCCAAAAAGTGAGAAACTCTAAGGTTTAAAAAGAGAGAGACACTTGTCGATTATACCAAAGCCTTAAAGTTAGCGAAGAAGAAGAAGAGATCGACACGCTTGCTCTCTCTCTCTCTCTACCGTAGAAAAGGTAAAATTGTGTTTTGTACTGTTGTTTCTCTTCATTTCCAAACTATCTTATTTTGTCTTGTTGTACTAAGTAAATGTTTGAACGTGCGATTTGAAATTATGATTTAAAATTAATTTTTAGACATGTGATTTTATCTCATAATTTTAAATTATGAAATAAAATTTCAAATTATCTAAAAAGACTGAATTTTAAATTATGGTTTCAAACCATATCCAAACGACACCTAAGAACAACCTAATAAAGATTTTTTTTTTCATTTTGATTAATCTTTGTTAGAATATTACCATTAGAAAACATGAAATTAGTTATGAAATTTATCGCTAAATAACTCCTATCTAATTGAATTTTTACATAATCCGTAGTTAAATTGGATTAGGATGGGATTTTTTTATCTTTTGCTACAGAATTTTGTCCGTCACTAATTCTTTGCGGTTTCTTGTAGTAATTGCGTATTCTTATTGAATTCGAATCAAATTCACATATTCTATTGTTTGTTCTGCTAAGAACTACTTAATAAAGATCAAACCTGTTCTCTTGATCTTGCTTTGAATTTGATTTGAATTTCTTATTAGAGTGGTGTTGTAGTAATTGCTTATTCTTTTTGGGTTGAAATGAGTTTGTGTTTTGCCATATTCTATTGTTTGTTCTGTTAAGAACAACCTGATAAAGATCAAACCTTTTTCTCGATTATTTTCTGATTTTCGGTTCGGGTTCTAACATTGAATATAGTAGTAGTAATTGAGTGTTCTCATTTTTCCAGGGTATATCTGAAGTTTTTTTTCTTTTTCCTGATTTGAAATGAGCTTGCACAGGACTAATTAACTGTCCTGTCCACTATTATTTATTTGCTCCTGGATATTTTTGACATATTCTTTTGTCTGATACTGCTAAGAACAAACATAATAAAGATCAAGCCTTTTCACTCACGAAAAAATAAAAATAAAGATCAAACCTTTTGCATATCATGTTTTGGTTTTGATTTGTTTTTGAAATTAGAATATTGTGTTAGTAATTAGTATTCTTATTTCAAGTTATTGAATCTTTCTTTTCGGATTAAAGATAAGCTTGCAGAAAAATAATAAATCGAGATTCTTTGTTTTGATAAAACATATGCTGTTTGTCTTCGTTGTGGAGTTTATTTCACTTACAGCTGACACTGGTTGAATGAGTTTGAGATTGAAGTTGATTCTTAAATCAACCTTTGGTCTTGAAGTTTAGGGTGTTAGACAGGACATGACACAGCTTTAACTGACCGAGGACATGACTTTAGATAGGAAGATTTGGAGGTCGAGGATCAGTATAGAAGGTTAATAGGTAGTTGAGTTTTGTTGCACTGTGTGTGAGAGAGGTGTGGGGCTAGCCTCTTCATCTCCTCTTCTCCTTTTCTTAGTAGTATTATTTAGGTATCGCGTAGCCTTATGTGTGTATTACTATGTGTTGCTTCATTTGTTTTGTATTCTTGATTTTTTGCTCTCTTATTTTTCTTGCAATCCTACATTGACTATGTTTCTTTTGAGCCGAGGGTCTATCGGAAACAACATCTCTACCTTACAAAGGTAGAGGTAAGGTCTACGTACATCCTATTCTCCCCGTACCCCACTTGTGGGATTACACTGGTAATGTTGTTGTTGTTGTTGATCTTGAAGTTTAGGGTGCTGTTAAAATTTGGTCCGCACTCATTTGAAGAGTGCCCTGAAGTGAGTTGAGGTCAAAACCGTGGTCTGTACATATAGCTCTATATTCTTTACTGCTGTTTTCAGTTTTTCACAGCTATAGTGAAGTAAGATCCTAAAGGTTGCATCTTTATTGTAAGTCAAAGAGTCATCTTCAATTTGGCAATGAGTTATGTGAGTGAATTTGGGCCTAAACCTCAAGGGTCGTTTGGTTGCTGGTTAGAGTTATGCAAATATTAGTAATACAGGGTTTCGTTATTCATGTATTACTAATTCATAAGTATTAGTTATTCCATTTTCTACCCTGCAAAAAATAATACATAAAATTGACTCATAACTTATACACGTTTTAATTATGCGGGGTTGTAAACTGATAACAAAACACCGTACTTGGTGTGCTGAATTTTATACATAGCAACTAAAATGCTACCAAACATGGATACTAGTTGGTTTTATATGCAGGAATAATTCACTTCCTAACCAGCAACCAAACGACCCCTCATCCCTAATCTTCAATATTATGCATTTATATTGAAGAATAAGACTCGAATTCGTCAGAGATTTGTGCCCATTCAAATCTTCTATTTGAATTGCGGTTAAGGCCTTTAATAAGAAGCTGGAGTTCTAATTGAACTACTAAGATGCTGAGGATACATAGTATCATACGAAATCTAGTTTTTCTGATAATGTTCGTATTACTGAACTTTTGGTCAGATTTCAATCTCCCCTGAGAGTTCTTGTACAATGGGATCTTACTTGAACTTCAAGAACTTTACTGACACGCCACATACAGAAAGCAATGGTAGGAAGTCAATGGGAAGTGGTAATTTTCCTTTAGCTAGACAATCTTCCATATACTCCTTGACATTTGATGAGCTCCAGACTACCTGCGGTCTCGGAAAAGATCTTGGATCAATGAATTTGGAGGACCTCTTGAAGAATATTTGGACAGCTGAAGAGTCGTCTCAAGGCTTAGCATCTTCCACTGGTGTTGGAGATGTGAGTATGGCTGCGGGAAATTTGCAGAGACAAGGTTCATTAACACTGCCTCGGACACTTAGTCAGAAAACGGTCGATGAAGTATGGAAAGATTTCCATAAAGAGACAACAGTTAATTCAAATATTGGGCAGAAACGATCTAACTTGGGTGAAATGACATTGGAGGAGTTTTTGGTAAAAGCAGGAGTGGTGAGAGAAGATACTCAACCAAGTGGAGCCTCAAACGATGTTGGATTCACGGGTGTTTTTGGTCAACTGAGTACTGACAACAATGCTCTAAACATCGGGTTTCAGGAACCAACTCAAAGCCCTGGACTTTTGAGTAATGAATTTGCTGAGAATAACGTGTTGAATGTGGTTAGTGGAAAATCTTCCCAACAACAGCCTAAGCAGCGGCCACCTCTTATTCCAAAACAAACGAATGTTGCCTTTGCATCTCCTATGCAATTGGAGAACAATCACCAGCTGGCTAGCCCAGGGGCAAGGGCTCCGGTTGTTCAAGGCGGTGTTATGCAGGGTGGAGTTACACTTACACCAGTAAAAAGAGGATCTGCTGGAAATCAACTGTCACTCGACATGATTGCTAAGAACAATCTGGATAGTTCATCTATTTCACCTTCACCTTATGCATTTAGTGAAGGTGGAAGAGGGAGGAGATCGTGCAGCTCATTGGAAAAAGTTGTGGAAAGAAGGCATAAGAGGATGATTAAGAACAGAGAGTCCGCAGCAAGATCAAGGGCTCGGAAGCAGGTGAACTAATATGTCAACATTTTACATATTGAGTTATTTCAAAGTTTCTTTTGCTTATGCTGTTGCACAATAAAACTGACTCATACAATTGAGAGAAAGATAACTGAACTGTTTGCCTTTCGATGAGCATCTATTAGAGAAATGCATTTATATTATTTAACATCGGTAAATCTGCATTCAACAATGACGCACTAAATGTTAAGTGAAGCCGATAAGCACAACATTTTCCCAGGAAAACATAAATACATAAAGAACTTTGACATAGGGATTTATTATCTAATTTATGAAGCAAATACATTTAACTTTGCAGGTTGACTTGTGGGAAGTGTATATGCTTTTCACTAAAGCTTTAGAATCTTGAATCTCAGTTGTAGTCAAATTTTGAGACTGAACATGTTTATACAATTGGATTTTGTATGAATGACTCCATTATGATATTTCGTTATGGCAGGCCTATACTTTACAGTTGGAAGCTGAAGTGGAGAAGCTTAAAGAAATTAATGAAGAGTTGCAGAAAAAACAGGTATGTTGACAATGAATTGAAATTCACAGCACCACTACAAGAAAGTAGTTGTGATAATTGCTTGCTTTTGAATGTTTCACGCAGGCTGAATTTATCGACATGCAGAAAAATCAGGTAGTAACCTCTTTTACAACTGACAAGTACCTCTTGTTGTGAGTCAATAACTATCTATCTTTCCTGCTTCATTATGGACTGGATACAATGATGGTAAGTTAAAAGAATATGATCCATAGGGTAAGCTAATGAAATAAATCCTATAGTATATAACTTCAACAATCAGAAGATAGACTAATATTTGGGATTTTTTCATTTTGGCCCGTCAGCCGAAATTAATTACGGCGCCAGCCAAAATATACACAACTTATACATTGATTATGTTTATTGTATGTATATTATATGTATATTTTGTGCATACAATATGTATAATTATTATAATACTTAATTTACAAAACCTATACATTTCCTGGCTATTATTCTTTTGAGCGGTCCAAAAATGTAATTATCCCATAATGTTTCAAGGAAACTAGCAATGGTTTTCATCATGTTACTTGAGTGAATATCATAATCATACGTTCTTGTGAAAATGGTATCACTTAAAGGTGTCGCAATTTTAAAAGTGAATGTGTCTACGTGAGAGATTGAGACAAATGCATGTGATTAGTTAAACATGATTGCCTGTTCGAATGCCCCTGTCATTTGTTAACTCTTCTATTCTATCAAAATGCAGTTATTGGAAAAAACTAATATGTCATGGGGAAATAAGTTAAGATGCTTGAAAAGGACACTGACAGGACCTTGGTAGACCTCCACCGGCGCCACATCCAGCATACAATTTTAGAGAATAGTTAAGAGTTGTCGAAAGAGTTGTAATATGTGAGTTATGATCTGATTTGGATCTTTTTTCACCATATTGTTGGTAGCTATACGTATATAAGTGAGAGTGGCATGTCCTACTGTATGTATGTATTATTATTATCATGTAAATGGCAAAAGAGTTGTAATATGTGAGTTATGATCTGATTTGGATCTTTTTTCACCATATTGTTGGTAGCTATATGTATATAAGTGAGAGTGGCATGTACTATATATATGTATTATTATTATCATGTAAATGAGCTTCTTGCATAAAGTTTCTGCTTTGTCTGCTTTTTGTTTGGTTCAAGAACACATCACAAGGGTGTCAAGAATACCATCTATCAAATTATAGCTCAAGAAAGAAAGACTAATACATGGCTTCTAACAACTTTAAGATAACACACTGGGATAGAAGTATTTTTGGGCGTTACATTTTCTCATTTTTCATGTATAATGAAAAGCTTAGAACAACATTAGCTCAGTTTTTCTGCATTATGTATCACTTTGCAACAAGAAGGGATACCCAATTCCTCTTCTCCTGGAAGGAAAAATCACAAAAAGAAGACTAATGACAAATCCAATCACCAATGGAACGGTATTGATGGCCTTTCTTGGAACAACAAAATGATAACACTGCAGCACATCACTGTGTGATGCTGCAAAGGTAAGAAAAGCAATCAATGAAAGTGACGCATGGAAGATATCAGACCATCTGAGTCTATAATCTCTTGGCACACAAGGCTTAATCCTCCTTCCATTAAAAGTCCAAATGCCACTAAAAGTTGCCACCCCATAATGCAATCTCCCAGTAGCCGATTTGAAGCTATCAGTGAACGAGAAAAACACGCAAGAAACAGCCGATATGACCAAGAAGATCGCTGTCATCCATTGCTCAAACTTGTTGCATTGGCCATCATTGGTTAATATAGGTGCAAATATGGTGAATGCAAGGATTGTGGCAGTGGGTAAGAGGACGTTGAGACGAGCGGTGCCACTTAAGATTGTGTTGATGATGTAAATGAAGTTGGAATCATCCTCTTCTTGATCATCATAATCTGGGACATAGAAGTCACTCTCACTCTCATCAGGTTCCTCAATTTCAGCTAAATATTGGTACATGAAGTTGTTGTCGTCCATCTTGAATTGGAGGGATTGTTGAATTCTGAAGGTGGTCCTAACATTATATCAAAAGCTTTACTCAAAGAAAATGATCTTGAAAGAGCTTACTTGCTGAGGTTTAGGGAAGAAGGCATTCCATTTCTTCTCATGTTTACTTCCTTTAGATCAAATTCTAGGAAAGGTATCATTCTTGGGTTGAGTTTTCTTTTGTTTTAAGGTGGACGGTGGCGTAAGAGGGAATCAACATTTTCTCCCCTTCTTTTTGGTTTGTGTGTGTTTTTTCTTCTTTTTTTTCTTCTCCAAAAAGAACCTCAGCTAATAAAAATTTATTCGCACTTGACGTTTACACCAAATCAATACAACTTCCATGGTTAAGTAATTTAACGATGTAAAAGATACATGTTATGGTTGTAAAAAAGTCTCTATATTCAAACACTTAGTGCGGGTAAGGTTTTACCTAAACAACTTATGCAAGAAGATGAGCAAGAAATAAAATGTTCTTAAGCAGAGCTGAAGAGCCTAATCCAAAAGACTAACCTATTAAGTGGGAGAGTTCATTCAGCTTATAACTCCATTATTATTTCTCTTTCTAATCAATGAGGATAATTAGTACACAGCACATTATTATGAAAGAAAACACAGAAAATAGACAAGTGACGTTTAATATTTTATTGAGAGTTTAATGTCTCAACATAGCAATGAATCCCTCTCTTCAATCTTTAATTATGATTTCGATTGTATTTATTAATTAACGTGAATGTGATGCAAAAGAAGGAAGAGGAGAGAAGTTCAGAGCAGAATTTTTAGGATAGGAGGTCAATGATGTGAAATTAGGTATTAGGATTTAGGAATCCAATGACTGAAGACAAAAGGAAATTGGTCCAATCTCATGGACGAGAAGTCAGATCATTATGTGTTTGTTATGACTTGTGACAAAACTCATTTTTTCCCAAAATGGCTTACCTTTCGGAAAAGGGGAAATTTCAGAAATATACAATTTGCTCACTTACATCGCAAAAAGTAGCTTAAAATTTACATTGCAAAGCTTTAGCTCAAAAACACTTTTATACAGTGTTATACACTCATAGACAAAAGATAGGTACATTATGTATATAGGTGTTTGAAGCTGTATGATGTGTAGGTATAGACACTAAAAAATATAACTATACAATATTATACATGAAAATACGCACGTATAAACATTTATACACAATTATACAAATATTGTATAATGCATAGGTATATACAATAAAAAATATAATTATACAATATTATACACAAAAGTACGCACTTATACATAATTATACAATATTGTATAAGTAGGTATAAAACATAAATCTGGACTGATTAAATTATGTTATGGGTGTATAAACATGTATAAGAGGTGTGTATATACCCGTATACAATATTATACACTATTATACACCCACTACCCCTGCACCTCTCGATTTCTCCACCTCCGACGAGTTCCCCACCGTCAGCGCGACCCGAGATTTCTCCCCGGAATTCATCATCAGAGCTCTGTCGTGCAAAAACCACAATGCCGGCGCCACTGCTCCATCTCCGGCCAAATAACTTGAACCAAACCCAATGCCACCAGTGGTAGATGTAGGAGGCGGAAAAGAGAGAGGAGGCGAACTAGATCTAGGGTTTGCGGAGGAGAGAGAGAGCGAGAGAGAGGAGGAGGATTTTTCGGATGCAGCGGATGTGCAGTGGTGGGGGACGGCATGGGAGAGAGAGCGCAAGAGAGAGAGGAGGTTGGATCATTTTTTTGTAAGATTTTAAAAAGTGGATCAATTTTGGTAACATTATTACCCTAACTAGTAAATTGGTCCGCGCTTCGCGCGACACAAAGCACTTCAGTTACGAACTTTTTTATTTATTTATTGTTGAACATCAAATAATTAAAAAAAAATACATCAACTAAACATGTTTTAATATTTACTTAGAACAGATAATCTAAAATACATGTTTATAATTTCAACTCAGAGATATTTCATAGAACTTTTATTTTAAAAACGAAGCTAAAAATTCAACCCATGACGTAATCTTATGAAAGTAAGTACTATAACAACATCATCATAAAAAATTCTTTTACATCATGAATATTCTTCCTAAACAAATTTCAAATTCTTCCTCTAATTTCATTATTTAGAAATATTAAAGTTTACTAAATGTTTAATTTTAGGTAAAATTACTTTTACATTCTTTTGTAGATGTATATATGTAGGTAATTATATTATTGTAGATGATTGTACTATGTAATATATTTGATATATGTCGTAAGTTAAAATATAATTATCTTCAAAATGTTTTCTTAATATAAGAATAAAATCAAAGGTAAATGAAAGGGAACACAATAAGGAAAGAGCACTCAGCAATATTTATAAATTTTCCAAATTAAGTGAATGCACATGCACAAATTTTGACCACAAATAGACTTGGATGATGAAATCAAGATGGAGATTCTGTAAAATTTATCTTCTTTCCTTTCTTATTTTTCCTCTTTTTCCTCATTTTTTTTTTGTTTATACCATTTTCATTTCCTTCTTTCTACTCAAAATCACTACATAACCTCTTCAAATTGCCACCTTATGTTACTTTTACTTCATCTTTTGTAATATTCTCTTAATTTACTCATCCTGATTTTAGCGTAAAATAAATAAAATCCACATTTTACTCCAAGATTTATGCAAAATTCCTACAATTCTTCCTCGTTCATTTTATATATTTTTTTCCTTCTAAATACATCCACAATTATCCTATAAATGTATATATCACATATAGTATAATGTTAAGGAGTTCAGAAAAAGAGGAGGAGAACAGAAAAGCAGAGAAAAAAAAAAGTATCTCATGAAATCCTAAATACACTCTTTTTTCGCTACCCTATGAGACTCTTCTCTAGCTTCCTTGACAAACCTTTTATTTCATCTCATATTCATCGATTAACGTTGACGCAGCAGGGTACGAAGGTAGACATTCAAAAAACAGTGGCGAATCCGCTGAACGATTATTTTCCTATCTTCTTGCTAATCCTTGAAGATGTAGATTCACAAAAAGAGAAGGCGACAGAAATCTCATATGTATAAATCCGGAAACAAAGCTGGTTTCAAAGTGGAAGAGGATTTGTTATTCAAATCAAAATGCTACTGCAGTAATATTTATAGGCTTGACTCTAGCTGCAATTATATTCATGTCATCAATGGTGAAGTAATGGAATTTAATGTCAAAGGAAACATGGGTATAGAAAAAGACGTAAATGAGTGATAATCATCCATTTGAGCCGATAACGGTTGTAACTAAACCGTGCAGCAATATTGACATTCATTGATAGGTGTAATGGTTTAGGCCTAAGAATTTCAAAAGCCACCTTAGCTTTTAAACCCCTTAACTTCCTTCTCTGTTCCTTTTCGTGCTTCCTCTTAGTCCTTACATTTGCCATTATTTTACATTTGACTTTCATTCACTGCCTTCCCATAATTCCCTTATCCAATTTAACATCCTTATTAAGTGTATCAGTTACAAAATAAACACTCTCTCCATTTCATAATAAGTGACTTTTTAGGCTTATGCACCTATTTTTTGCGCGGAGTGCCCTTCTTTTGGGCTGGTCTTTATATTTTGCCCCTCATTTATGCCTTCTTTAACTTTTGCCCCTGTCGCCTGTTTAATGAAAGTTTTTTGACGAAATTACCCTTACCCCATTAAAACCTTTTCTATTTCGTTATTTGTCCTTTTCTTTTCTTTTCTTGCTTCCTCATTCCTCCTCTGTTTGTGTCTGTCTTATCTGTTTGAAAATTTAGGTACGAATTTGGATCTTTTGCTCATTTCAATATTTTTTTTTTATGTTAATTTGTTGTTTGTTGAATTGATATCTTTGTCTTCGTCGTTTTTTATATTTAATTGATCCTTTTTTATTTAAAATTATTTTTTAACGTGTTTTGTTAAAGTGTCTGTATGATTTTTTGAACTTTAGTTTCGTTCCCCATGTTATATCTTGGTTTTTTGAATGTTGTATTATGAATGTCGCATTATGTTTTTGTTGATTTTTGATATGCGTTTTGGTTTTCTCTGTGTTGAATATTTGAAGTTGTCACACCCTAATTTCCGATAGGGCATGATGGGCACCCGACCCTTACTTAGGGCCGAGCGAACCCGCAGACTCTCGTAATACTCATTGCCATACTGGGCCCGCAAAGCATAACATAGGCACATAATGAAAACTTTTTTTTTTTTCCGACAAATCAAACATGCTTTTCATCTTTTTCAAATAAAATAAAACCCGTAACCATAACAAATCTGTAAACACATGAAATTCATAACACAATGCATAATGATACATCGGCTTACATAGCCGCTTACAAACGGACATCCCGTACACACGACAACGTACGCAAAGTCTCTAACATGAAACAAACTTTCATAACATAAATGCTCGACTCGGCGACCTCGAGGGCGGAGCTCGCCAATCCAAATGGCACATCTTCTACTAACATCCTCTACTCATCTGTTCGTACTGCGCGGCACGAAACGCGACCCCGAAGAAAAGGGGTCGGTACGGAGTATGTCCGAGCATGTAAAGCATAGCATACAGAAAAACGAGATCATAACCGAAGTAAGGAGTACGAACGTAAGCATAATAACGAGAACCAAGGTGCTTGCATTCGAAACACAAATCTTACAAATGAGGTACCGAAGACAAATATAATAATCGAATGCCGAAATGCTTACCGTAACACATCATACATCATAACTTATCATCGAGCGGACATTAAACCGATCATAATCCAGGACCGTCAAAATCACATACACACATACCGCGGTCAAGTACCCGTGCCAATATCACACATACACATACCGTAACGCATCACAACATCACGACCCGGTCATATGAGACGGTCATTGAGATGTGGGATTAACCGATGTGGGATTGGCCCTAAACCAATGTGGGATTGGCCTAAACCAAAGGTGGAATGTTACCTCACTACCGGGTTTGCCCCATCGGGTTTGCCCCACCACCGCTCCGATTCCAACAAATCACATATTCCAAAAATCCATACATATAACATATAACGTAGCATACATACACGATTACCCGATCGAAAGGGCTCGGCGTGCACGGACACATCATAACGAGGAATAATATATATACGGTTCCGGCCAAAAGGGGCGCGGCGAACTGAACACATCATACCTCAGAACACAACATTGTGCACACAATAACATAACCGGCCCGAGACTTGGCGAACAATGTAACCACAGAATGCATGAACAGAATCGTGAGTAACCAAATATAGTTTAAAACATTTTCAAAGACTCAATGGGTTAATCAAAACGAACCGTCTTTTATAAGCCAAAACACTAGTTAAATCAGATTTGCTTCCGAATATCACTCGGGGACATGCCAAACCGAACTTCAGAAACCATAGTCACGTACCAAAATCATGTGCATAAGATCATTATCACAAACTTAAAAGGTAAGTAAACCGATCGTACTTGAAATCGGGATCATAGTCATATCATGTCCTTTCAAAAGTCGTTAGAAGTACATAAGGGAGAGTCGCGGGACCCACGAACGGGTGTCGACCCGAGCCGGGCCCGCCTATGGAAAACATAGTTATCATACATCATGGAATCATTTTTGAGCATATCGAGGCGATCCGGTTCTGTCTGTGAAAGTTACGGACTTTCGTAGTTTTTCGGAATCATTTAGGAACAAAACTCTTTTAAAAACCAAACTTTTATGCAACCTTTGAAACTTATTCATACAAAAGACATAGGGCCAATATTTCATCATATCAAACATACGAGGACTAGGAAACAAATAAGAATCACAGACATGGTCGGATCGCGAGAGTAGAATTTCCTCGAGACTCGTATCATAGCCTAATTACGACTAAGGCATGCCAAAAGAAAGAAGGGTTGCGCTTTACATACCTCGTCTGCTCTCCAAGCTAATCCAAACTCCAACCTATGTCTCAGACTTCCCAAGGTCTACAAATAAGTCAACGAATATCAATTATTAGCTATAGCCATTTAGGCATTTAATTCCAAATTAGCCCTTAATTCTACAGAAATTTGGGCAGCATTTCCCCTGTAAATACACCAACCCCGAGAATTCAACTCGGCCAAAATCAACAATAACAACAACAACAACCAACCTAGCAACATCATTCGGCAACTTTCAATATATTCGATTCAACGACTTACGTTCAAGCCAACATCACGCTTTTACATTCAATTACCAATCCGAATCCATACTAGCAATATTTAATAACATTTCAAACAATTCATACAATATTTCCAACAATCCAACAAGGCTCCAATTTGCCCGAAACTCGTCCCCAAACCCGAGACACAACTATGATCCATTTCTAACTTCCGAATCATGATTTGTATCAACAATCCACACTATAACGATATCATTCTCATAAATATACAAATTACATCAAATGTACAATAACCTCCAAATCAGTCCACAACAATTACAACACCAATTTGAGTCATTAAACTCTCATTCTCATCATGAAATTCATAACGACAACAACTAAACGTTAAGTAGAATTAATCCATTCATCGCCATATCATACGACCCATATTCGGCCAACACTACACATGCACATATTTATGATTCTCATTCATTTCTCCACTCTACCACAATCACCACATGCTAACTAGACATTAATTCATTGCTTCAACACAACACACACACACCTCACACGGCTATATACTACACACACCACCTTCACTCCAACATGCCATATTTCATGATTTTTATCCATATTAACATACTACAACATACATACAACCTTTATAACACATAAGACATGATTAATTCTTACCTTTCTTCTTCAACTTCACAAGTAAGCTAGGGTTTGCGATCCACACAACGGATGGTTGGATGACTCGAACAACACTTCCACGTTACTTAGGGACCTCAAATTAGTGGATTTGAATCAAGGAAATAATTTTGGGATGGCTAGAATTTGACTTCAAATTTTGTGGTCTTGGCCGAGAGCCATAGCTTGGAGGTTCTTCAACTTCTTATTTTTTTCTTAGGCCAAACCCATCGCCAACCCCTCGTGGTCGTCCACTTCTTTCACTTGAACACCTCAAGTGACCTTTGTTCCATTTAGACACTTCAGGTGGACAACCCATGTTTCATTTAGGCACTTTTTGCACAATTTCAGAATTATCGGGCGCGTGTTGCCAAGCGCCTCTTACGTGAAAAATAAATGAATTCGTATAGGACACGTGGGAAAAAAAATTTGCAATTTTTTTCACCTCTTCGTTTATCTCTCCTTCTCAAACTTCCATCCCCCATCCACCACCACCAATATCCAACCTTTCACTGCCATTTTTTTAACGCATCAAGTTAAATCAATAAACAAATTATGTATCCAAAAAGAA
>NC_081344.1:20759209-20835795 GCF_029784015.1 Lycium ferocissimum
AGTATGGACGAATATATATAGTCCTCGGGAAAATGCAATTTACGTCCAACACTGTCTGGCCGTATTTTGATTTACGGGTCGTAAAGCGCTATACGGGCCGTATTTTGCGATATGGACTGCACTTTGCGTCTCTTCAAGAAATGGCCATAACTCTTTACACAGATGTCCGTTTGACCCCCGTAAGATACCGTTGGAAAGGTATTTCAATGTTATACAACTTTCATCAAGGAAGTTTTCTCAAATTCCAAACACTTTTTGAAATACGGTCCGTAATGTGAAATACGGTTCGTATTTAACCATATGACCTCAAAATGTCAAATTAATGTTCGAGAAATTCTTGGTTTCGAGTTTACGGGCACCGTTCATGGGCGTAAATTGGAATACGACCACGTTCAGCGGGCGTAAACCACCATATCACGGACCGAACGGAAAAATCTCAATTCCCACATTCTTTATCCGATTTTCTAAGTCTAGGATCGTGGTCAAAACTTTCATTAAAGGTACGAGGTGTTACAATTTCACTCACAAAAGATCCCCCAAACACTACTTAAACTGGCCCTAACTCTAGTGCCGTGAGGCACTTTCTTTTTCTTTACCCGATACCGTCCGCCGGCCTACGCGACCTTTTAAGATTTCCCGCCTACTCGGGATATTCTAGATCCCTTTAGACTACTACACTTTCCATTGCTTCTTATAACTAAAGTTGTGATACTTTCGTAAACTTCCTGAGGGGGTTACCCATCCTGGAATTTCCACTTACTCTGAAGACGCTTCAACCGGAACTACAACGAAATACGGTGCTCTAACGTTAGCATAATCGCGTTCGGTACCGACTACGGGACCTTCGTCACGCACTTTGGAGTAAAATAAAGTCTTACGTATTTCCGACGCCTTCGTAGTACAATTACCGTTTTGCCCCTCTCTCGCTTTTACCTATTCACGGTCACTTGTGGGTATTACCACTTTCCATCCTAGACTCCCGGGTCCGTAATAACAATAAACACACCTTAACTACCATTGTTTATTAATACTAGATTACTAACCCCTGTGTTTTCCATCTACCGCTATTACGCAAAGAACTATATCACGTACACGCACATATAAGAACATAAATTCTAGTGAGGGTTCATGTACCTACAGCCCGCATCCGTGGTGCCTCCTCCCGATCCTCGCCTCCTCGTCAAAGCAAATACGCGGTTCGAAGGACCGCCGGAACTCGGGACTCCGCCGCGGCCTCTACCACGGCCCACCGGGCCGGGTGCCACGCCCCCGCAGGCGCATACCGCCGAGGAGGACGAACCGGCAACCGACCCAAGAGAGGCCGGACCACATCCCTCGACCACCCCTATATGGGCACTCCCTCATAATATGGCCGACGGCCGCAAGAAAAACGAGCACCGCCGCGACGCATTCCCCAAAATGAGGTCTACCACAACGAGAACACTGCACGGGGTAATGGGGGCCTCGTCCGACCGAACCTCTATCCATCCGCGCCCCGAAGCTGCGGGAGCTCGACCGCTCTTCCCGAATACCCGCACGATCGAAATCTCTCTTGCCCGGAACCGTGGGGGCTCACTCGTGGCCGGGCCGGGTCGAATACCCCCCCGTACGCCGCCGAGGCCGCCCACCTCGAAATTCCCCCGAATATCCCGCCGATCTAGCCCTCTTCGGGGCCGGCCCCTATCGTGATCCCCGTCGGCCGACGCCCTCCGTGTCGCTCTTCCATGCCCTCGGGCATATGCCGCACCTGATCGGCGATGTCCATGCCTTGGGCCGAGCCGGCCATCGACATACAATCGTCAATCAAATAATCATCCACCCCCATAATATGCTTGGTGCCACCGTCATCCATATCCGCCACAACGTGAGGAGTGTATCACAGCTAAGGAATCAAACTCCCGTGCCGTACTTCGGACGCTCCTACCACGTCTCAAGTGTATAAACCGTGTACCCCGGCTCGTCCGATCTCAGGGGTAGAAAATGGGCAAGGAAAGCCATCATGAACTCATCCCATACACTCGGGGAGCCCCTCACCTCCGGATAGCTCCCACTGACTCATACCAACCGTCGCAATGTCGTGCGGCCGATACGACGCGAACTCAACGTAGACTCGGTCTCGTGAGGCCCTAACAAGTCGCGGCGACGCCGCATCTCTCTAATAAACTCCCGAGGGTCCTCTCAAGCTTTGACCCGAAGAACTCCGGATTACAGTCGGGAAATATCGAGCCCTCTCGCTGCCACGTCCACCAAAGATAATCATCTCCAGCCCCCGTCCCTCTCGGGACACCTCGCTACCCCGCGGTCATCACCGAACAGCATCCCTCATAGCCTTGTCCTCCGCCCCGGGCTGAGGAGCTGAAGGCTCGGGCACTCGAATCTCGGGGGCGGCGCGGGGGGCCGCCGTCCCTGCCTGCGCCGCCGCCCCGTGCCCCTCGACGGTGATGGGGTGGCGAACAAGCCGACCGGAGGCACAATATTCGCCCGAGCCGGGCATGGGCCCCGGTCACTCTCTGCGGCCCCGACTAGTCTCTCCCCGCAAAGAGGACTTGCCCTTCCGGGGCACTGTCGCCTTTCTCGGTGGCATCGGCTCGAAAACATAACAAGTTCGTTGGGAGGAGTCATCCGATAATACGCTCTATCGCACGATCTAAGATCGAAGGAAAGGTAACATCCTAAATGTCCGTAGCCTCTCGTTTATAGATGTGGTGCACAACACACCGATAAACGGACTCTACTAGACACGGCACGTAGACATTCCAAGGACTAGCGCTCCGATACCACTTTTGTCACGACCCAACCCCGCAGCCGTGACTAGCGCTCGAACCGGGCACCCGTACGTACCAAAAGCCAAAAATAGTAACTCGGGCATTTAGAAAATTTGGGCGAGTTTCCTCGTTTTTCTTACTAACCAAAATTTACTCATTACGTAAAATACCAACAAAGGCCACACCGGGCCAACATATCCATATATACATATATAGGCGAGCCGACAGGGCCGCCGCGGTGAATAAACCGCCCAAACATACAATACGTACATATAGTCGTGCGATTATCGCCACACCTACGTACATGTCTGAACCTCCACACGAGTAACAAAGTCATATGACGGGACAGGCCCCGCCGTACCCCGAACAAATATACACAAATGTAACAAAAGGCCGTACCAAAATCTGGGCTCCCGGACAAGGGAGCTCTTCAAGATAGCCGAACGAGGGGAACCTAAGTCGCGCTCGCTCAAACGTGTATCAGCACCTGCGCGGCATGAAACGCAGCCCCCGAAAAAAAAGGGGGTCAGTACGGAGTATGTACTGAGCATGTAAAGCACGGAATATAATAAAGAGAACCATAACCGAACTGGAATTTATCAAAATAACTATAGTAATCAGGGAATTAACAACTTGCCTGTGAATCATATATCATGCATAGCTGTATCATATCATCAAATCACTACGTACACATAGCATACCCGCCCTCAGTGAGGGGCTCGGTAAATAAAGTCATGTAAATATCATATATAGTAAGCATGTAATCATATGCATATGCCGTACCCGGTGTCACACCTAGATCTTACTAGGGTGTGATGGGCACCCGACCCCATATTCGGAGCCGAGCGAACCCGCTGACTCTTATTGCACGTACGAACTACACCATTTTTTTTTACTAGCATTAACATAAATAGCACAATTATGAACATAGGATAATAAGCTTTGCGATCATACTATACAGCGACGGGGACAATCAGGAGTACAAGTAACTACTGTGCATATCTGTCTACGAGCCTCTAAACATAGTACACATATACATAGGAAGGGCGAAACCGCCGTGCCCGAATATATACACAAAAATAGTACCAAGGAACCGGGGCTCGAAACAATCGGAGCACCGCAAAAATGTCGGGGAAACTCTCCTAAGGATCAAATCCGCTACTCCGCCGACTGCGCGGCATGAAACGCGGCGTCCACAAGAAGGGACGTCAGTACGAATAGTGTACCGAGTATGTAAGACATGGAAAATAGCATAAACAAGAGCATAGATTATAAGTAGCAATATCGTGGGGTCATGGATATATACTGAGATAAGAAAGTAACCTGTGCATAGGAACACCCCTTTCAGACCGGATACCATGCATGCTTGTTTTTCCTTTTTAGAAAAAGAACATTTCTTTTCATAGACATAGAAAATAGAGTTTATGTCGTATCACGTTATTTCATAGCACATCATAGTATATCATAGCATAGCATAGTAAGTCATAGCATAGCACCGAACAATGTCAGCTCGCCCACATAGCACCGAAATACATCGGCTTGCCCATATATCCCGCGTCCGGGCATCCCGCGTCGGGATGATAAGCCGGTGTGTGGCAATGAAACATAGTTTCCTTCCCAATTCCCAAGTATCCCTACCCCCACCCCATGTACATATACATTTTTCATATACATATATTATATAAGCATGCGCAGAGAGCCCAAGAAAATCATGTATCCATCGGAGTGACGTAAGGTCGGAAACCTCCGATTATATTATAGAATAGCTATGGGCGCTTGCCTCACCTTGGAGGAACGATTAATATAAGGCGAGACTATTAATGAAAGGTAATATCACGAGAAAATATAAACAGGATCATAAGGCATCATTTCATATACTTGGAATCTTTAAAGAAAAACATTATTCATGAGTAGAGTTGAGAATTCAAGAAATAGCTTAACGTTCTCATCTCGTCACTGGAATCATAGACTTGGAACCTTTAATCATAGGATCCTCATGGTCGTAGTAATCATGTAAACATTTTCTTCCTTGACACCATCCATGGCATTGTAAAGCATGTTCATCGTCGTTGTTATAAAACTTACTTTGCCATAAACCTTTGTTCTGGGAAAATACGAGCACTTTGGAAAATATTTACTAGTTATCGGAGGAGAAGATTCATGCTTTGGAATCAACGGATTTAGTAAAACAGCTATGATTGAGCAATCGGAATAATAACCAAAGGCTTTCCTTAACTATAGAATGAAAATAAGCCAAATGGGACAATAGGAGAGAGTTCGGGAACAGTGGGCCCACCTCGAGTCAAATGAGGCGGCGTATCAAATTTACGTATATTACAATTCATGGCGTCACTTGGGAGGGTCTTAGGGTAATCGAGTCCTATTTGTGTAAGTTCTGGATGTTTAAGAAGTTTTTCCGACATTTCACGCAAGTTCTAATTCAATTCTACTGAATGAATAGTAGTTAGTTTCAATTTCGGATTCCTAGGAAAGGAATTATCCCCGAGGCCCGTGTCCAAACCTATTACGTCTAAGACATGCCAAGAAAGAGAAGTGAAGCCTTACATACCTCTTTTCGCTCCTTATGCCACTCCAAATTCAAGTCGCAAATCCGCCGTAATCTACAAATTGGTCATGTTTACCAAACATGATTAGTGCCTTTAACCGAATTCTTAAAATAACACTTGGCTACGAATAAATTTCGGCAGCACTTCCCCTGCAAATACATCACTCCCCAAAAATCATCTTAGCCAATTCTCATCAACAACAATCCGGAATTCAACCCGGCCAAACCATCAATCATAATATCCCAACCATATTAACAATTTCCAATTTCAATCCAAGATACATTCTAACAACTTAATCAATGTACTACTTCCTTCAAGACCTTCCAACTCCAATGAAAACAATAACAACCTAATAATTCATATACCAACAATATCATACTAGTCTCATAATCTTCCATGCATGCAAGAACATTATATTCCATTTATATAAACTTTACACAAGAAGTCTCCAACCACCACAACTTCACTAACTCATTAAGCTTCTATTTGCAACATGAAACCCATAATATAACAACCAAAATATTCAATAAAACATGCTCACCATTCTTTCATAACTCAACACATATACACGGCTACACACCTAACATACATCACACGGCCACATCATATATATATACACAACTACGACCTCTCCAAAATCATTCAATTTCCATTATCCACATAGCATTCACAATAACAACAACCATATATTAGATAAAATAGTTAAATCGTCATTCCTATACACCCATAAGTACACGGCCACACCTAGTTTTTTCCCCTTCCATGAATTTCATCCACTTTTACATGCTACAACATATAAAATCATCCATAACACATAAAAAGGGATTAACCTTACCTTTTTCTTCAATTCTTTACTTGGCTAGAAATTTCAACTTGCATGAATAGGTGTTGCTCTTGCTCTAACAAACACTCCAACTTGCTAAGGACCCTCAACTTAGTAGGATTATCACAAGACAACAATTTTTGGAACAAGATTGAAAGCTAGAAAATTTTTCTTTTCTTTTTCTCCTCTCCTTTCTCTATGGCCGAAGGCCTTCTTCTTTTTTTTCTCTAGTTTCTTTTGTTTCTCTCTTGAATTCTCTAGATGAACACATGGTCCCTTATTTATTTACCACATGGAATTAATTTTCCATGGGCTTGGGCTAGCCATGGCCGGTTGGGCTTCTCTCCTCCTTCTTTTTTTTTTTTTTTTGTTTCCAAGCCCAATTATTCCATGTCCATGTCTTATAATTCATGCAACTATTTTCCAAGTTCCAAATTTACCCTTCGTCTTCCTCCATAATTCCACGAGGCATATTGCGAGTTTCCTTCGTGCCCTTGGCCTTTCTTAATAACTCTACTTCTGAGTGCTTCATAAACCATTCATATACTTAACAAAATAAAAATAGGGCCTTGCTTGTCGTCCTCCCGCAATTGTTTTGAATTTTCCGATTGCACAAAATGCGGGATATAACACCCGGCCTCTCTAGCGAGGGACTCGGTGAACAGGATTATCGACGCCATCCTCGCCGCCATTCCCATGTCATCACATCATCACCTCATCAGCGTATATATATATATATATATATATACATAGCGTACCCTACTTCCCTCTAGTGAGGGACTCGTTGAATAATGCAACAACCGTGCACGAATACATACCCGGCCCGAGACTCGTGAATAGATTTATTAACCTTGCACGAGCAGAGTAGTGAGAAGCCATATGCATGTAACAAGTAAACAACCAAATTCCTTTCCAAACTCAAGGACCAACTATGTTTACCGACGTTTGAAAGTGCATAAGCAAATCTCAAAGTTGACCGAAACTAGTAAGTAAAACTTATGGACTTCCGCGGTTATTTTACGTGTCAAAAACATATCATACAACTCAATGAAATAGTTAAAACAACTATCTTTTAGGTAATCAAGACGATAGCCAAAAGCTTTCTTTAAGTTTCGTAAATATGTCAAACAAGCCAAGGCCATAAAGAAATCTCTAACGATGGCCCACCTCGGTCAAGTTGAGGCGGCGTACCCAAATTATGATCATTAGGCCTCAATGGAGTCATGCACTAAGGAGTCAAGGCCATCTAATTCCATTTCAAGTAAAGCATTAGATGTTTAAACGATCATTTAAACACAACATGAATTTTTTAATTCAATTCTATCAATGAAAAGTGGTCAAATTCAAACTCGGTTTCTAAGAGTGTAGCTCGTGCCCCTAAGCTCGTATCTTGGCCTAACACACTTAGACATGCCAAAGGAAGGAAAGGAAGTGCTTTACATACCTTATGGCTTCTTACGCCACTCCAAACTTAAATCCCAAACTCTCCAAAATCTACAAATGGTCACATTTACCAAACATTAATTAAAGTCTTTAAAAGTGGACACTTAAGGTAACACTTGTCTATAAAGATTTCAGCATTTCCCCGTAAATGCGCCATCCCCGAGAATACAACTCGGCTCAGAATATCAACACAACACCCATAACAATATCAAAAGCATCAACAATTACTACAAAACACATTCCAACATAAATAGTCTTCCTTTCTTCATAATGTCACACTTCTACTCCAACTTCGTACTTCTAAACTATTATCAACATTTTCATATTCATGCACTAACTCAAAACCATTCAAATGCAATTTGGAAGCATTTCACATTATTTTACAAAATATACAAAAATTCCATCAAACCATAATCTACCCAAAACCTCCAACCTTCAACATAAACATTCATAACACATTTTTATCTTCCAATTTCACTTACAAGAATCACCATTTGCATCTTACAACTTCATTTCCTCAATTACACAATTTATAATAAAATCACATACTTTTCCGACAACAACTCAACAACAAATTTTTCATACTAACTTGAACTATTACTCTTTCATTTACGTCACAAGATCACAACAACACAATTAACATAATAAATGAATCAAATTTTGTTCCTCCCTCACTTAGAACCACACGGCCACACTTCCATGCACACACAAACACACAAATTTCATGCTTTTCTTTCATTTCCACATACTACAACATACATACAAGTCTTCCATAACATAAAAGGATATAATTCTTACCTTTTCCTCAAATTCTTCACTTGCCACCAAAGTGACTTTCTTGCTAAACTAATTACACCACCTTGAAGAGAGGCTTTGAGCTTAGTAGGAATACTAGAAAATTATGATTTTGGATCAAAGTTGGAAGGCTTGGGAATTTTTTTTTCTTTCTCCTTGCTTGGCCGAATTTCTCCTTCTTTTTCTCTCAATTGTTTTTGGTTCTTTGGTTGTTCTTGAAACTTCATGAAAAACGAAGACTTGGTGCCCTCTTTTTATTAATTATCACATGGAGAAAAATAAATCTCCATGGACTTGGACCATGGCCACTATGGCCGGGCCACCCTTCCACTTGGGCCTCCTTTTTTTTTTTTTTTTTTTTGGCCCAATTATTTATGACTAATCATTGTAATCCCCGAAACTAATTTCCGAAATTCCCAATTTTTCCCTTGGTCTTCTTCCATATTTCCCCCATCAACATTTTCACAACAACATCTACATACTAATAAAAATCAAAATATGGCCTTGTCTCTTAAAAGTCACAATTATTTCAAATTTTTCGAATATGCAAAATTAAGGGATATAACACTTAGGAAGCGATCGAGGTATGTAAGCTTCACCCTTCTTTCTTTGGCATGTCTTAGTGAAAAGTAAGTTATGACACGTACCCCGAGGTAATTCTACTCTTGCGGTCCGAGCATGTTTATGATCCATATTTGTTTCTTGATATTCATACTCTTAATATAGTCAAATTATGGTCTTTATGTTTTCGCATGAATGGATTTCAAAGATTGCATAAAAGTTGTTTTCAAAAAGAGTTTGTTTCCTAAACGATTCCGAAACTACGAACGTCCGTAACTTTCGCAGAAAGGCTCGGATCGCCTCGATTTGTTCGTAGAATGTTCTAAAGTGAATAAAGTTTGTAACTTTCCGAGGCGAACTCGGATTGGTTTGACGTATGACTACAATCCCTATGGTTGAACATGACTATGACCCTTATGGATTTGTAAATACGTATGATGTATGTTATGTTTCCGAAAGGTATTTGATATAACTATTGTCCGATTTTCAAATGACATTCCGCTTAGACTACTTCATTGAGTCTCTGAGTATGATTTTATATGCATATGGTTTGTCACTACTCCGCTCGTGCGCCTCAATATGTCTTTCACCGCGTCCCGGCCGGGTATGTATTCGTGCACGACTCTATTGCATTATTCACCACGTCCCTCACTGAGGGCCGGGCACGTTATATATATATATATATGATATGATGATGATGTGATGATATGGAGATGGTGGCCGGGATGGCATACCGAGTCCCTTGCTAGCTGGCCGGACACGCTTATTCACCGAGTCCCTCACTCAGGGGGGCGGGTACGGTATGTATATATGTATATGCATGCATGATGATGACATGATTTTACTTACCGCGTCTCTCACTAGAGGGACGGGCACGTTATATGTTTATGAATATGATGATTTTTACCCTACCGAGTCCCTCACTGTAGGGCGGGACACGCTATATGTTTACATGATGATTATATGATTTGATATGCATGATAAACGTTTTCAAAGGCAAGTTTTATGATTTTCTGTACTCATTATTTCAGTATGATCCCGCTTATTGTAATTCATGGTTTACATACTCAGTACATATTTCGTACTGACCCCCTTTCTTCGGGGGCTGCGTTTCATGCCGCGCAGTACACCTGCATGAGTCGAAGATATTGTAAGATGTTCCAGCGGGATTGGCGAGCTCCATTCTCTCCGGAGTGCTGCCGAGTCTGAGCATTATGATTTGGATTCATGTTCCATATTAGAAACTTTGCAGACAGTGTCGTGGGTATAAGATGTCGGTCATGTAAGCGGCTATGTAAGCCGATGTGTCGTTATGCATTATATTATAAGTTCTATATGTTTCTATACGTTACGCATTTTATTTGATTCGAAAAGGATAAAAAGCATGTTTATTTCCGAAGAACTTTCATTGTGTATTTATGTTATGATCTAAAGGTCGCCTCCGATTATGAGTATTACGAGAGTTGCGGGTTCGCTCGGCCCTAAATAGGGTCGGTGTGCCCATCACACCCTATCGGATCGGCGTGACATCTCACCGCGGCTCGCCTGCTCGGTGTCAAGGTACCCCGCCCCATAGGGCGCATAGCTACGTCGAGGAGGTGAGAACCAAGAACCGACCCTAAGAGGGCCGTGCCGCACCACCCGGACTACCCCCAAGCGGACACCCTATAAGGTGGCTCGACCGCCATAAGTAAACAAGCACCCGTGGCACGAATACTCTCCACAGGTGATTGCCTCCCACAAACAGAACATCGAGGTAGCGGGTGGCCTCGATCGACCGAACCTCTCTCCGTCCACCCGTGAACCTTCTTCCGGAGCTCGACCTCGCTCCCGAATACCCCCCATCACTCGGCTCCGGTCTCCCCTCGCCCGAGAACCGTGGGGGGTACTGTGGCCGGGCCGGGACTCGGGACATTCGCTTGCGGCCGCCGCCGAGGCCGGCCCGCTTCGAGGCTCCCCGAATATCCACTGACCCAGCCCCCCTCGGGCCGGCCCCCGTCATAGTCTCTCGTCCGGCCGACGCCCCTATGTCGCTCCTCCATACCCCCGGGCGTGTGCCCTCCGTACTCGCGCAAATCCACCCCGCCGGGAAGCCATCACCAGACAGCTATCAACCAAATAACGATCTAGCCCCATCACGTATCGATGCATCCGATCAGTCATATCAGCTACATAAGCGGACGCATATCTAGCCAATGAATCAAACTCCAGACTATACTCCCGGACGCTCCTGCCCCTCTGTCTCAACAGTAGGAATCTGTCTACCCTAGCTCGCCGCAGCTCTGGAGGCAGAAAATGGCCAAGAAAGGCCTCTGTAAACTCGTCCCATACGGCTGGAGGAGAACCCCTCGCCCTCAGACATCTCCCGAGACTAGTACCAATTAGCCGCTACATCATAATCGATATGAAGCCATCTTCGTGCACTCTTAGTCTCGAAGCCTTAATGAGCCGCAACGTACGCCGCATCCGCCGAATAAACTCCTCGGGGATCCTCGTGGGCTTTGACCCGAAAACTCGGGGGGGGACCACAAGTCTGGAAATCACAGGCCCTCTAACTGTCATACCTGTCCGCACGATCACCTCCTGATCCATGCCTGTGAACCTGCCCCGCCACCAATCTAGTCAATAACTGGACCGCCTCTCGCATAGCCCCATCCTCCGCCCACACGGGCCGGGAGCCGGAGGCCGGGTCTTCGGGAACCGCGGGAGCCGGCGGTGGAGCGCCTCCCCTCGCCTACGGCCGCTCCAAGTCCCTCCGATATGGCGGTGTAGCGAACCGGTCGGGCCGGGGCACAACCTCGGTACAAGCTCGCACGTGCCCCTAGTAACTCTCCGGCCCTCGTCGGTCTCTCCCCGCTCGTCGACTTTACCCTTCTCGGGGGCGTTGCCGCCTTTGGAGGCATCGCTAAAAACATACAATTCGTTAGGGAAGGAGTCATCCCGATAATACGGCTCTATCGCATGATCTAGGATCGAAGGAAAGATAACATCCTAAATGTCTCCGTAGCCTCCCGTTTATAGATGTGGTGCACAACACACCGATAAACAAGACTCTACTAGACACGGTCTGTAGACATTCCAAGGATGAACCGCTCTGATACCACTTTTGTCATGACCCAGCCCCGTAGGCCCTGACTAGTGTCCGAGATGGACACTCGTACACATCCCATTAACCGAATCAACGTACAAATGCTTACACATATTCAAAGAACACACGTAGTCCCAAATTATCGCATATATAAACATATATACAGGCTTCGCCACAAGGCTATCATAAAGCAGCACGACGTCCCAAAATACATACAAACGCAAGCCGACAAGGCGCCACGGCGAATGGGACCGCCCAAAACATAAAACATACGAACACACACACGTACAAAGAATAAACACAACCCACATATATGTCTACAGACCTCTAAGAGTAACACAGAATCATATGACGGGACAGGGCCCCGCCGTACCCCTGAATAAATATATACATATGCAACGGAAGAGTATATACCAAAATATAGGCTCCGGACAAAGGAGCGCTCCAAAATAGCAGAATAGGTGTCCTACGTGGCGGATCACCGAAATGGGCGTACGTACTGCGGCAGGCATGAAACTCGACCCCGAAGAAAGCGGGGGGTCAAGACGGAATATGTGCGAGTATGCAAAGCAAGAAATACAAGAAACGTAATCGAGTCAAAATCGAAACAGAAGTACAAAAAATAAGTACAATATCCAAAATACCAAAATGTTTACTTTTAAAACACAAATCATGCATGGGGCTCAGGAAATATGGTCGCCCACCCGTCATTGGCGCCATAACACATCATACTCCAAAAGATTTCATATCTCCGAAACCCGACATATCACATAACACATCATAACGCCATAACACATCATAACACCAAATATACACGGTACCTGGCCCTCTAACGAGGGGCTCGGCGAACCAGACACATCATACTCCGGAATATAACATAGTGCGCACGATAACATAACCGGCCCGGGACTAGGTGAAAGATACAACAGGATGCACGAGCAGAGTCGTGAGCAACCATATGCATAAAAATCATCATTACAGACTTAATAAATAAGTAAGTAATCAACACTCAGGGGTCGGGTGATAGTTGTATTAAGTTCTGTCACAAAGTCATTGGAACTATACAAAGGAAAGTCGCGGGACCCACGGACGAGCATCAACCCAATCCGAGCCCGCCTATGGAAGGTATAGTCATTATACGCTACAGAATCTCCTACGAGCATATCGAGGCGATCCGGTTCTGTCTACGAAAGTTACGGCCATTATTAGACGTAGAATCCTTTAAAGACAAAATCCTTATGCAATATTTGAAATCCAATCTTACCAAAGACATAGGGACCATAATATTATTGCATTAAGAATGCCGACGTTAAGAGGTGAATAAGAATCGTAGACATGCTCGGATCATAAGAGTGGAGTTTCCTCGAGGCTCGTGTCATAGCCTATTTACAACTAAGACATGCCAAAGGAAAGAAAGGTTAGGCTTTAATATCTCGTCCGCTCTCAAAGCTAATCCAAACCTACGTCTCGGACTCCCCAAGATCTACAACAACATCATCGATACCAAACATTAGCTATAGGCATTTAGGACTTCAATTCCAAACTAGCACTTAATTCTACGAAAATTTGGGCAAAGATTTCCCCCTATAAATTCAACACCCCGAGAATTCAACTCGCCAAATCATCAACAACAATACCAACAACCACGTTTATAACATCAATAATCAATTCAAAACGCATTCTAACGTTAGTAACTCTTTTATACATAATTCAACAACATTCCATTATATTCAATTAACCACCTATAATCAAACTAACACCAATGCTCACACGTTCAATTACTAATCCGAAACCATTCAAACAATATTCAAGAACACTTTAAACAACCCACGCAATATTCAAGACAACCCAACCAATACTCCAATTCACCCGAAATCACCCCCAAACCCGAGAACAACAACACCAACACATTCCTCTCTCCCAAATTCATGAACTACACCAACAATTCACACGTTAACAATGTTATTTCCATAAATATAAAAACTATATTAAAACCACGTTAACTTCCAAAACAGCCCGTAACCATTACAACATCAACTTGAATCATTAAACTCTCATTTACAATATAGAACTTAGAACAACAACAACCAAAATACCACATAAAATCAATTCATTCTTTGCTACACAAAGGGAGCCATATTCGGCCACCACCCTACACACCAAGTTCATGATTTTTATGCACTTCTACACACTACCACATGTACAAATCATTCATAACATATGAAAAAAAGGATTAAACCTTACCTTTTTCCACCTAACTTCACAAGTTAGCTAGGGTTGGTGCTTTGCAACAAGGAAGGTTTTGTTTGTTCCAACAACTACACCACGTTAAAGAGGACCTTCTACTTGGTTGAATTGCTAGAAGAAAATATTTTTTTGTTCAAGATTTTTGGACCTCCAATTTTGTAGCTATGGCCGAATGCCTTCAACTTTTTTGTCTCCAAGTTTCTTGAGGTTTCTAAGTGTTGAAGATGATGAATACCCCTTACTTAGTCATCTTTTATTTCCTATATCAAGCATCCATGTGGCCATGGCCCACACCCCACATGGCCGGCCACTAGCCCCTTTTAATTCATGAATTATTAACTTTCCAAAACTAACTTTTAATCCCCAAATTTCCTTAATATACCATACCAACAAAATCATGAACAACTTATGCTTTAAAACAAATAAAAGTCTCTACCTCGTATCCCGAAATAGTCTTGTCCCTAACTTCTCGTAGTTGACTCGGATTGTCCCAATGTGCAAAATACGGGATATAACAGTTGAGGCTGAATTGCCTTCGGTAAATTTACATTTATACTTTGTTGTTTTCTAAACCTCAGTTGCCTGGCACACTTTTTTGGTAGTTAACAGTTTGTGTGCTCTTTTTTGTTTTGCTTATGCAAATGATAGTTTTGCCCCTCCTGGCATAATCCCCCCTTTTATTGCAAACTCATGTTCTGCTTACTCCGGCATACTACCTTTTTTTGCAAAGTTATATTTCTGCCTACACCGGCATACTTTTACTTTTTGAAACTTAGCTCTTGCCCCATCCGACATACTTTCACCTTTTATTGCAAACTCATGTTCTCTCTCCTCCTGCATACTCATCTCTTTTGGAAAGTTATTTTCTGCCCACTCCGGCATACTTTTACTTTTTGAAACTTAAATATTGCCCCTTCCGGCATACTTTTCCCTTTTTCAAGCATAAAGTTTGCCCCTTTCGGCATATTGTTCAAAACTTGTTGATAAATTTTCCTTTTTGTGAACCTAACTTCTGCCTGTTTTGACATAATTTTTAATCTTTTACCACTTGCAGAATTTGTTAATTTTTTATTTTATATTTTTGCTTCGATGATGGACGTAGTGTTTCTTAATTTGTTACTTTATATAGGTTGTTGTGGAGGAACAATTGGGCGGTGAACAGTTCCGTGACGTCAAACGCGAAGAATCTAACGTATCTCCACCAAAAGGAGATATGCCTGAAAATCTTGAGCAAACAACACTTAAAAATCTTGAGCATATAAGACGTGAAACATCTGAAGCTCAAGTTTCTAACGAGGGTGATGAACGCGCTGTTGTTCCTCATATTGGTGTTATGCCGGCCGTTGAGGAGCAAACCTGCCAATGCAAACCCGGTTCAAGTCAGTACTCCAAGGGAGTCTGCTGTTGTTGATGGAAAGGGTGATAACTCTCAAGGAATGGAGGACAATTTTCGATATGTGTCTTTTGAAGATATCGTAAATGTCGCTTCTTCCGCTGTCAAAGAGAGTATTGTTATTCAAACCCCTCCTCTTGCTATCTTCCTTAAAGACAAGGCGCCAGAGGAAAAGGAAAGCAGTGGGTGATACCCCGGCACCCGAATGGATGATATATTCTGGACGTAATGATCTTCCTTTTGGGTCATGGAAGGACGAAAGTGACTGGAATGAACAATACAGAAGGATGTGCCCATTCCATTACTTCAAAAGAAAATTTTCCGTGAACTTTTGAAAAAAATTTATCAATCCTCTAAATCTTCCACCAAGTAAATTTCAACCTACTAGGTAAGTTTTTAGTTATGTGTGTGCTTTCTTGCATTTTTCTTCCTTATTTTGGGTTTATGTTTTTTTCTTTTTCAGTCTTTTAAGTACAATCTCTGTATTTTTATAATTTTTGTTCCCTTTTCTTTAATCAGGGCAAAAGACGAGGTAATGTATCTTGGAAAGTTGAACCAACTCAGTGAAGTTTATAAGTTGGGTGATGTTGAGCCAAAATATAGGATTTTTTTTAGAGCTGTACCATGATGTCTATGCGCTTAATGATGAGGTTCGTGATTGTCTTCTACTTTTTCTTTTCTTATTTTTCTGTTAGTTATTGCTTCTTGCTTCTTCTTTTTTTCTTTTTCGCTGAATCGCTATATATTTTTTTTTTCCTTAACACAGCATATTGATGTGATGCTATATTATTTGAGGAAGAAAATGATGTATCATCCTCCAGCTGCCAATGCTGTTAAGTACACAACCGTAGATATGATGTTTGATCAGCTCATGCAATTTGACATCAATAGATACTACAAAGACCCGGTTAATTATCACTGGTTTGGTGGCGACAGTGATGATGCATTTTTGCTTAGTAATATTGTGTATGGGAAAAGAGAAAAATGTGGTATATCATGGGAGAATGTCGACAGGGTATTAATCCCTATTCGCCCAGGAGATGATGATCATGAAGCAATTTCTCACTATGTACTTGTTGTTTTCATCATTGATGAGCGTAAATTGGTAGTTTATAACTCACTCAATCATAATGATGATCATTTGGTTCGCATTGTCGAGGCTCTTGTGGTATGATCCCTAAATTGTTGATGATCAATGATTTTCAATTATTCGAGCCATCATACAATAACTTGATAATCCGACATATACACGGGGCCGCCGTCCAAAGCAAGGATCGTATGTTTCATTCTTATATTTTTTAGCTTTTTGTTGTTTTTTTGTTGATTTTTTTTTTTTTTTGCTTTTCTGTTGTTCTAAAACATCTCTCTTTTATGACTTTCAGAGATTATAATTGTGGTCGTTTTTTTATCAAGTTTGCTGATATCTTTGATTAGTGGTCAAAATCCCTGATTGGAATGGTTCTGGATTGATGAACTACATGAAAGAGTGGTCAATTAATTTGGTTTGTCATGGGCAAGATAAGCTGAAAAAGGGTTATGACACGCCACCAGATACAGCTGAAAGTGATTATCATGAGCATAATGATATGAAGTGTGAGTAAGAGATGAAAAAGAGAGCAAGATCTGTGAAGAAAGGAAAAAAAAAATAGTTTGTTTTAGTTATTTTTGCACTATGTAATCTTTTTTAGCGCGCCCTTGTGTTTTTTGTAAATGTTATAAGATTGTATAGTTTGTTTGTGTTATAAATTTCAACTTTAAGCCCCTTTGTAATTTGATGGTGTTCATTTTTAATCTCAACTTCTCCGTTCATAAAAGCTGTTATTTTGTTGAAAACCCAAGTTATGCCCTTTCCATCACAACTTTATGGTGGTTATGTAATAGAAGTTTGCCGGGGTCGGCATAGTTTGTCATTATGTAAACAGAAGTTCTGCCCATTCCGGCAGAATTTAAGTTCAGAAAACTTGCCACAACCAGCAACAAAGACAAACCCTTTGAAGTTATTGACCAGTCAAAATGCATTTATTGGGGATTATTTGTGACGGAAAACTGTTATTTTGTTGAAAACCAAAGTTATGCCCTTTGCATCACAACTTTATGGTGGTTATGTAATAGGAGTTTGTCGGGGTCGGCATAGTTTGTCATTTTATAAACAGAAGTTCCACCCTTTCCGGCATAAGTTCAGAGAACTTGCCACAACCAGCAACAAAGACAAAACCTTTTAACTTTTTTGACCAGTTAGAACACATTTATTGGGATTAGTTGAGACGCCAACTTTTTGGGCAGTCAAACGCATTTATTAACTTTAATTAAATGTATTTGACTATACTTATGATTTTACACTATAAATTAGACCATTTTTACATTCACTCACATTTTATCTCTTTCTTATACAACTTTTGCTGCATAACAATGGATGTGAATTTCGAGAAAAGGTTAAGCAGGTCCTATGTCCGTAATGATGACTTTGTATGTGTAAATGTTACCATGAAACTTTTTTGTTTTCATCTAGGTTTTTATTCCATTCATCCTTATTTTTAGTAATAATTTGTGTGTTTATTTCGTTGCAGATCCTTCCAAATGACATCTCAGACAGTCTTCCGGACTCTGAATGTGAAGCCTATGTGCTTTATGGTCGGCATTACTACAAGATGACTTACAAAGTTGGTGCATATCGGCGCCTTTACCAGGGGTGGAAAGACTTTGTTGATTCCAATGGGCTGCAGGAAGGAGATACTCTATGCTTTAGGCTTGTTGAGTGCAATGTTGGCATAGGGATTATTGTTGAGAAGAAGGAGGAGATTGTAGTTATAGACTAGATCTGCTCATAATTGTTGTTTTAGTATGAATGAATTTTTATTTTTAGTCTATGTTGTTTTTTTTTTTTTTCCTCTCCAAAATTTGTATGAATGAAATTTTGTATGAATGAATGAAATATTTTACTTAGTGTTAATTGTGTTGTGTTGAATGTTTTTTCCAATTTTCCAGCATTTTAAAATTTTTTATAAACAACAAAGCACATAAGTATGCCCCTAACGGCATACTTATTTATTTTGTAAGCGGAAGACATGCCGGTTCCGGCATAAATGTAAAACTTGAAAACAACAGAGAGAAAGAATATTGTTATGTCCCAAGGCATACATTTATTAAACTTACCAGGATGTAGTCTTTGAGATACCAATTTTGTTTTGCCATTTTTCCCGGCAAAAACTGTTATACCTGCCACAGGAGGCATAAATTATAAAACTGGATAATTAAAGTTGATGATTTTTTTTCTTTTTCCTCAATGTTTTATGGTAGAGAATTGTAGATTTCATGTAGGGCCATTTATCTCTTGCTATTATATAGTGTTTTATTATCAACAAGAAGATAACAACTTAATAAAAGAAAATAATAAAAGAAAGAATGGACGAAAGAATAAATGTGTGATAAGATTCTTGAAGTCTCAGTCTTAGTAATACCAAAGTTTTGCCATTTCTTTCAGGCAGAGTGTGCATTATGCGTCAAGAATCATAAGATAAATTCATATAAACCATGTATAATAGTGTGATGTTATGATGACAATTTCCTCTTCCTGTATCTTCTTGAATATGGATTGAGAGCTGGACTGTGGTTACAGGTTGCCCTAGTGTGTCCAAAGAACTTGCATCTACCACATTTGTATGTGTACTTTGTCGATTCTCTTCTTGGACGATATCTTTTTGTTTGTTTTCTTCCAGGTCTTATTTTAACATCAGGCGGCGTTATTTTAATATCCATAATGTTTTGTGGAATAATCCATGAGTCTTCATTTCCAACTGATAGTATTTCACCTTTGTATGTCTCTTGCCAGGCTTGTTTCTTGAACCAGTCCGTACAGTATGTAGATTTTGGCAAACTTCTTTTGTCTATAACTGCCATGGCATGTGTGCACGGTAACTCGTTAGTTTGGAACTCCAAGCACTCACAAGTCATATTCTTTAGGTCTACATTGTATTGATATCCTTCATCTTTCACAACAAATTTGACGGGAGTTATGTTTTCTACCTGTGGAAATTGACAATATAAATGAGTGATATTTTTGTGGCAATTTTCAGATTATGTGAGAGTTATGCCCTTTCCGGCATACTTCCTGTACAGTGAAAATAAGAGTCTGTCCCTTCCGGCAGAACTAAGTATAAAAATAGGGTCATAGTTGTTCCTTTGTCTAACATAACTTTTGTGTTTGGTTAAATTTAAACTATGCATTGCTCACAAAACTAAGATTGAAGTGTGTGTTGGTAAAATCTACTTACTTTCATTGTGAGCATAAAAACAGTGTCATAGTTATGCCCTTACCGGCATAATTCCAGGCTAGTTAAAATAAGAGTCTGCCCCTTCCGGCAGAACTAAGTATAAAAATAGGGTCATAGTTGTTCCTTTGTCCAGCATAACTTTTGTGTTTGGTTAAAATTAAACTATGCATTGCTTACCAAACTAATATTGAAGTGTGTGTTGGTAAAATGTACTTACTTTCATTGTGAAGCCTCTACTTATCTTTTTAGGCAAAATCTTTTCAGCCCAACATGTCAGGTCATGGGACGGTCCTGTTGCATCCAATCTTCTCTGGTAAAACCAATTTTGCAGCTTGTTTTGGATGTAATCAATACATGCCATTATTGGCAACTCCCTTGCTTTCCTCAATACAGAATTCATTGTCTCTACATTATTTGTTGTGAGCATGTTGTAATGTTGTAACATTGTTAGTGTGGAATGAACGTGCCCATCTTTCCGGTGGTTCTTCTTCTATGTTCTTTTGGGTCGATTTGTTGTATCTGTGACATATTTTGGGTAGTTTGTTGTAGAACGTTGATAGGACATATAGGTACGAAACTCTCCTGTTTGTAGGTAGTTCTGCATTGATAGAGCGAAAGAATTGATAGGATCGCTTCGGATGGGAAATATTTCGCAAGTTCTTCTCCATGTGGTAGATGCATATTCCATGCGGGTATCACCTCGGATTTGATTTCAAGAAGGTTCTTTGATTGCGTGTTTTAAAAGGCAATTGATGCGTGGCGATCGGAAAGAATTGATAGGTCTTGCGCGTGCCAAACACTTTTTCACGTGTACTCGAAGAACCACCTTTTTTAGGATTCATTATTCTAATATCAATTATTTATCTTGTCTTCTACTATCTCAAAAAAGCAATTCCAAATGCGAGAGGAATATATATATATATATATATATATATATATATATATGTGTGTGTGTGTGTGTGTGTATATATGCTTACGCTATCTATATATATATATATATATATATATATATATATATATATATATATATATATATATCATATTTATAGACGCTATTTCATCTGGTATTTTGATTTCTAAAAGTTAAAAAAGGTTGCATCCACCATCATTACTGGTTTGTAGTGTTTCCAACCCTCAATTGATGCTCCATAAGCAAAAAAAGCATACTTAAACTTATTGTCAGGGGTCCATTTGATGTTAGCAACTGTTCCAGGATTTCTTAATTTCATCATGTGAAGATATTATGGTAGAAGTGTGTAGTTATTTTCTGGGCTTCCTTTTATGACATTATAAGCGTGTTGGAGGGAACGCCATGCTTTGTGGTAACCAATGTGCAAGCCATATCTGCTTCTCATTTCTTCAATCATAAATTTGGGTGTTATCTCTTGTAGTGTATGGCGTACTAGGTCTGTAATGTATTCCGCTATGACTTTTGAAGTTGCATTCCTCATGTCAGAGGTGATGAAATTTATTGAACAACTATGTCTCTTTTCAAAGTTAACTACTTTGAAAAGTTCTGATCCTCTGAACCTTGGATTGTGGAAACGCCAAATGCGAGTTGGTCAACACATCTGATGTAATACCGTTGCGTGCATGACTTTTCTACCTTGTACTGTTGATGACGAGTAATTGCAATGTTATTCATGCACTTTTTCACGGCATCTTTGTCTTTGAATAAAATACCAACTTCTATTTGATCAATCGATGCACTAGGTGTCAAAATTTGTGTATCATTTTGTATCCTCTTCCTCTTTAGTGTCTTTCTTTTGTTGGATGGCTGTATTTGTGTTTCTTCAACTGTCATGCTCGGAGTAAGTGATACAACATTCATTGAAGTTGGATCCTGAGAAAGGTCATTGTTTACAACTTGTTCAATGTTTGGTGGTTGCCATTGTAGCTGCTCAGGTGTCTGATTAGGAGTTACTATCTCGCTCTGCTCATGTGGAATCCCAAGTTTATGTCCAATAGGGCTATGTTGTTCGTCATCCAATCCAACTTCAAACATGTCTTCTTCATAAGCAATGTAGAGTTATTTGTCAATTTCCTCTATGGTTTTATTTGGATAGAGTCATTATGATGTTCTTGTAATCGGTTGTTCTCCGCATCAGTTGAATTGAACTCTAATATGAAACGGGAATTTCTGAAGTTGTCATTGTTGTTGAGCAGGTACAAGCAAGTGTGAAGATCAATGTCATTTGTTACACGCATCCTTTTGGATGTTTTCTCACCGGTGTCAAACCATATGTTGGCCTCTTTTTGCTGAGTATCTTGTGTATGCCCCGCAAATATCTGTTGAGTGAATTGTTGAAAATTTACACCATCGTTGACAAGTATTAGCTTGGTTTCATGATTGACATAATTGTAGGCGGCGTCCCATTTGCCGTTGAAGGCTATGTAGATGCATCTTGGTGTCATTTTTTGTTAAACTTCCTGCATAAAGAGAGATTCACTTGAGAAAAAATCAAAATGCAATGTATTTAAGTTGTTATTTTTGAAAATTTAAGTTCTGCCCTTCCCTGCAGACTTTGTATGTAAAGTCATGAAGTATGCCTCAAATGGCATACTCTACCATTTTGTAAACAGAGGTTCTGCCCCTACCGGCATTCTTCAAAAATGGAGTAACTATTTCTGCTAAAAACAAAAATGATAAACGAAAAAAGCTTATTCCAATGAAATTACAATAGGTGCAATTATTTCCATGAAACTGAAAAACCTCCTCTATCTTTATCCAATTTAAATCAAATCCATGCAATAGTTATTCCAATTTAAAATGGACTAATTTATACTTCTATATAAACCAACACAACTTTTGGAAGAAGAAAAAAAAACACTTTACTTCTGAAAACCAGATATAATCACATACAAAATGAACCAAAATCAACATATTGTACATGGTAATGGTGGCCACGGGCAAGCACATGAACATGCCCATCTTCATAACCAAATCCATCCTAATATTGCAAATTTGCAAATTACTCAAGAAATTGCTGATATCAAAAGAGACAGAGATTTTATGAGGGCTCTTTACGGCGCTCTAAGTAGAGAAAATGATGATCTACGAAGAGAATTACGATTTGTAAGCCAGAGGTTATTCCAGCACACTGATCAAATTGACGATGGGGTAATTTGGAATGGGTACACATGAAATTAGAACTGGTGATGGTAGTTTGGTACTTATGAAGTTAGGATTTTATGTTTTGTGGACATATATATTTAAATGTATGTTAATGAAGTCTAAGTTTCTTTAGGTTTGTAGAATTTTACTTTAATGGCTTCTAAACAGAAGTATTGCCTTCTCCGGCATACTTGTTCAGAAGTTTGTTCAGAACTTTGCCTGTAACGGCATACTCTACTCCTTTGTAAATTGTACTTTTGCCTCCTCCAGCATAAGTACTTTTTGTTTTGCTTATGATAATGCAGTAACTGTTTTTGGTTTAAAAAAAAAAAACTGAAAATCTCCTCTACCTTCATCCAATTTAAATCAAATCCCTGCAACAGTTATTCCAATTAGAGGATTGACGCAACTGGACTAATTTATACTTCTATATAGACCAGAACTTTTGCCTTCTCCGGCATACTTGTTATGAAATTTTGTTCAGAACTTTGCCGGTAACGGCATACTCTACTCTTTTGTAAATTGAACTTTTGCCTCCTCCGGCATAAGCACTTTTTGTTTTGCTTATGATAATGCAGTAACTGTTTTTGGTTAAAAAAAATGAAAAACCTCCTCTATCTTCATCCAATTTAAATCAAATCCCTGCAACAGTTATTCCAATTAGAGGATTGATGCAACTGGACTAATTTATACTTCTATATAAAACAGAACTTTTGGCTTCTCCGGCATACTTGTTATGAAGTTTTGTTCACAACTTTGCCGGTAACGGCATACTCTACTCTTTTGTAAATTGAACTTTTGCCTCCTCCGGCATAAGTACTTTTTGTTTTGCTTATGATAATGCAATAACTGTTTTTGGTTAAAAAAAAAACTGAAAAACCTCCTCTATCTTCATGCAATATAAATCAAATCCATGCAACAGTTATTCCAATTTAAAATGGACTGATTTATACTTCTATATAAACCAAAACTTTTGTCTTCTATAGCATACTTGTTATGAAGTTTATTCAGAACTTTGCCGATAACGGCATACTCTACTCTTTTGTAAATTGAACTTTTGCCTCCTCCGGCATAAGTACTTTTTGTTTTGGTTATGATAATGGACTTTGCCTCTAACGGCAAAATGTACTCCTAAATAAATTGAACTTTTGCCTCATTCGGCATACTTGTTCAAAATTCGTACACAGTTTACCTTAATTCAAGTTTAAATCGATAAACATTGCCTGATTTAAATTGAATTTAATATAATTACAATTTCAAGTTAATAAGCATTGTATACTAATTTAAGTAAGGTATAAAGCAATTAAAATCAGAACAAAGCAATAAATCCAATCAATTCTATTTTGCTAAGTAATTTTATCATGCGCAATGTTCAATCTGAACTGTATATCAGTTGTTTCCTAATAATCAGGTCGTAGATGATGATTTTTTTTTCTTTTCAAATATTAACAAATCTAAATTCAATAAAATCGTTAAATTGAGTTGAATTAAGATTCATACCTTTTACTGATGTTGTAGCAGCAAAATCAATGGAGAAATCTGGCTTGAAACAACGATTTGAATAATGTAAAAAATTGGGAATTAAATTTGGGTTAACGATATGAAAGAAGGGAAGGATTTGAATAAGGGTAGATTTGAATAATGATATTTGTTTATATGTAACGGTTAGGGGTAGTAATATCTTTGTACTATGTTGCTTTTGCGCGGAAGGGCAATAATTAAAGACCACCATTTTGAGGGGCAAAATCTAAAGACCAGCCCAAAAGAGGGGCATTCGTGCCAATTGCCCCTTATGCACACCCCTTAAGAAAGTTCTCACTCCTAGGAAATTAGGAGTGTTTTTACTAACTTATCCCTAATTAAATGCCTAGGAAAAAAAGCTTAATAATTCTTAATTATGTAAATAAGGGTCATTTTAAAAGAAGAAGGTCAATTTATTCTTTAAATCCTAAAGCACCACTTACTTTGAAACACAATGAAAAACTTAAAAAGTCACTTATTATGGAATGGAGGGAGTAACTATTGTTTTGGGAAGCAATTGAAAAATTCACATAAATAAATGCCTTCCAAAAGCATTCAAGTGCTAGACTACGTGCACTCCTAAACGTTAGTCAGAGCCATAGAAAACCATTGCGGAGTAATAATTTGTTAATGACATAAAGGAGGTGTATTTATTTACTTATTTTTTGGAGATTTTTTGACTATCAAATAAGGGGAAAATTTCAAAAAAAATGAGAAAAAAGATAAATAAGAATGATGGTCATAGAGAGGTGTCAGATCACCTTGTTTATGCCTAACTTTATATTATATATAAATTAACATACAACGTAATTATCTCTTTGGAAAATATGTTTCACTGTTTTGGTCAGTGGCAAATATTCTAGTTTAGTAACAAGAAATGATACATTTATTAGAGATTGATAATAATATCAGCAAACAACATAGTGTGTTGATGAAATTTTTTAGTAATAAAAGTTAATAATAATATCTAAATGTTGGTTAAAAAGGTAATATGATGTTTAGAATTTACTGGTCGGAGATATGCAATTGTGTTACATGAATCTTTCAAAAATAATAATGTAAATATTTTCAAATAATGGACATCGAGCGTAACTTTCCTATCCTTTCAATAGTCTAGACAGACGTGTTGAATGTTTGACATTAGTGAGGATTTAAAATTAATTTACCTAATAGGCTGAGGCACTCAAAAAGCACCCGTGGCCTAATGGATAAGGCGTCTGACTTCTAATCAGGCGATTGTGGGTTCGAGTCCCACCGGGTGTGTGCCTTAATTGCAATTTTTTTTCTTATCTGTTTTCTTTAAAGCTTTTTCGTTAACAGCACTTTTGGTTTCTCAATTATTGATAATTCTTTTGGATAAACACATTTAACCTTCAATTAATAGAAATATGCACTTTCGAGTCCACCGGGTTGTGTGTAGAATTACCTTTTATTTTTATTTTTCTTTAAAGTTTTTTTGGTGCAAAGCAAAATGCTGGTACCTTGAACGTGCATGTTTTCTCTTTTCAAGCCAAGATGCTTGTCTAGTGGTCCATGTTTCCTGTCTAAAATTTGTTAAGAGTTAATAACACTTCTGGTCCCTCAATTATTGATAGATTATAATTTTTATTCCTATAAAATTTGACTAAGCATACTTAACCTTCAATCAATAAAAATGTGTACTGTATATTCATTTGCTTGTGAAGAATTAGTCACGCCGCCACTTAATTCCTCATTTATTATGTTAAGCTTGTACTATTACTCCTTATTGATGGTAATATAGTTTTAAAAGTAGTTTAAAATTTCAAATACAACATACTTCTTACACAAAAGAACAAAAAACGAACATTTCGACTAATTGAAGGTTAAATGTGGTTCATCAGATATCACAAGGACCAAAATCAAAATATACCTATAATTTAGGGAATAAAAATGTTATTATCCCAAAATTCAATTACTTACCATTTTCTTAAGATATTCAAAAATTTCAGAACTCATTAATTTTCTATTACAATAATCAGCACTCTAATATTTCGTTTGGTAAGGACTTTATGAACTCAGTATATTTAAAGGGCTTTCTCCTCTTTTGATAAGCAAAGCACATGTCAAACTAAAGAGTGAAGAAAACTTCTTTATTCTTAATCTGCTCTTGTTTGTACTTAACCAATGGATTCTGCAAACAAGGGTTCTTGTTCAAAGAAAGAATTTATTATGTTAGTTTCTTCTTCATTTTCTTTTCATTTCTCCTTTTTTTTTTTTATCCACTAACAATGTAAAGATATTTTACACTTCAGATTAACTTTACTTGTTGTAACAGATTTTTTTTTTTTTTTTTTTTTTTTTTTTTTTTAAAAAAAAAAAGATTATAACTTTTGCTTTTTGTGGAGGGTTTGTACATATCTTCTAAATGACCTGACTATGTATAGTTTTTGTTACACTTATGTTGTATATAAGTTAAACTCTATTTATTTTACATTCTTCGTGATGTTTTTATGCTATTTTGAATTCTTAGAGAAATCGAGAAAGAAAACAAGACACTTAAGCTTGAAGACAAAATGCTCTTCTTGCAACACAAATTGCTGAGTGGGAGGATGGAAAATCAAACTTGCTTAACTTGCAGTGAAGACCAAAAGTTGTCTAAGAAGATTGACTAATTGAAAGTAGAGGTCAGTTTTCATCTCATCGCATATATTAGAATTTCAATTCTATGCCCTAACAGGTGAAAAAAAATACAAGTATATAATCATGTCACTTATTAGGTATTAATAACTAAATTTTTTTAAATGCTCAAACTGATAATCAGATAGAATGGTAACTAATATGCTATAGCGTAAAACGTTATTTGCACTGTCAAGATAAATAATATAAATCGTATAGATTATTGATTTTGTTTGTCTCTTTTCATTTGCAAAATGAAAAACTGTTGACTTTGCCGATTTTATTAAGAAATTACATGATGAAGAGTAGAGTTAGGCCCAGAAACATTCAATGAGAGCGGATATTACAAGTTTATTGCAGTAAAGAGGAATAAGAAAAATATTTTTGTAACTCTCTCTGGAGGAGTAACATTAGTTATTTTTACCTGATTATCTTGAAATTCTAGTGATATTGCAATACTCGTTTTCGGATTAAACTGTTATTATGTTTCTCTTAGCCTTTGTTGAAATCTACTGTAGTTTATTTGATATAAAGGTATGAAATATCAAATAGAAAAAAATTAAAATTTGGAATTTATTGTAGGCTTTAGCAAAGCAATAGAAATGAAGATATTCTTACTGAAAGGTGATCGAGTAATTTTATCGCTAAACATCAAAAAGTAGTAGTTAATCCTATTTAACGATAGAATATCAAAAAATCATGTTAGTTACGAATTATTTAGCGATGAATTTTGTAACTCAAATTCCTTTTATTAAGAAGTGTGGGTTGAGCATGGTTAAAAATTTATAACCACGTAAGAGATCATTTTCCTTCATGGTTTACGTAATTGTGTCAACCTTTTTTTTTTTTTTTTTTTTTTTTTTTACTTTATCAAAAATTTAGTGAGACATGTGAATCTGTTTTTATTCATATAGAAAACTAAATATCAAACAAATCAGATACATTATAAGAAAAGAAAAATTGCATCCATGATAAATTTAAAAATCATATCTCAAATAATCAAGATCATTTTTAAAAATTTAAAACAAAAATGAAATAAGAACATGATTTAAGACATATATCTTAAAACCCTCATATCGATGCACAACAAAGACCACCACATATAAACAATATCATGAATAAGTAAAACATAGAAAAAAAAATTAAAAGTATAAAAAGTGAGACACAAAATTATTCATTCAACAAACTCACTCTTCTAGTTTATCAATTACTTATTGTTTAATAGAATGTCGATAGATTAATTCTTTTTCATCATTTTGAGAATCCATGACACAGAGAAAAATGAAACAAGAGAGAAAATAAAGAAGTGATGAACAAAGTCAATTCTTAGCTAAGAAACCTAGAAGGTGAATTCTTCAATAAGAATTGATTTGTTTATCACTTTTTTATTTTCTCTCGTGTTTCATTTTTCTATGTGTCATGGATTCTCAAAAAGATGAAAAAGAACCAATTTATCGACATTCTATTGCACAATAAGTAATTGAGAAACTAAAAGAGTGTGTTTGTTGAATGAATAATTTTATGTCTTGATATTTGGCACAAATATCTATATTTCGCGTCTTTTTCCCTCTATTTCTTTGTACTTTAATCGCATCTTTGTGATATAATCATTGTATTTGAGCTTATGTCGATGTGTTTGTGATATTTAGATACAACGAGAAGGAACGAATGAATTCCGAGCATTTTGGTGAAGTTTTGGAAGAATTGTGTTCAAGAAAAGAGACGGAATGTTGAAAGAAAAGCAGAATCACTGAAGAATTCGCGGCACCTGTGGACAGGTGCCGCCGATGGACACTGCCTCTGAACTTTTTTCGCTCTTTCACGCCACCTGAGCAATGCACATGCGCATGTCGGTGCAGTTTTTCCTAGTTCGATTGAGATTTGGTCTTACTTATTCCAGACTTAACCCTAGACTATAAATATAGGTTTTTATTGTATGAATAACGACTGGGACATATCTTGAGCATTGTAAGCCGTCATTTTTAGGTTTATTCTCTTTTCCTCTTTTTTTCATCACTAAACCCTATGTTGTTCATGAATTCTTGCAACTCTTCTCGAATCATGAGTAGCTAAACTCTTTAATTCTTGGGTTATGGCAAAGACATGGTAGTTGGTTTGACAACAGTTTTTATCTATTGCATTTCCATCTTTGGGTTATTTATTTATTCTTGTGCTTAATTGTTTGATTATGTGATCAATAGTTTAACACTATCTATGGTTAGTGAATTGAACTTGAAAAAGGGAACTTACATGCGTAATAAGAATAAATCGAGCTTGTTCGAGATCCCTTAGGAGTTAGGATATTCATTTCGTTATTGAGGATAGAGATATACCCCTTAGCCTTGCTAAGTTTGTTGCAGAGAGTTAAATGTATTCTTGTTATTTTCTGACAATCATGGAGATATAGAAGTTAGAGTAGCTTGAATAGACTTGTGAGCAATTCGAGAGATACTTATAAAGTAAATATTAACCCGTCAATTAGTAACCCAGAAAATAAAATAGGTACAACGACCATGACCCTTAAACTCTTTCTCATTTGATAAACCTTAAAGTTTTCGTCCCAATGATGTTTTAGGAGTTTTTAACCTATTCACTCAAAATTCTTTTCGCATGTATGGCCGGTTAGAACTCTTTGAAGGAGCTTTTGGAGGGTGTGATGTTCACGTAATATGAGGAATGTTTTACTATGAGTTCATGATAGTTCAGACCAGTAATTTACGTATGGAAGTCCATAATAATTTTTCAAACTATTCAAGTTATTTAAATCCTGCCCTTCGCAATATAAGCCCATTAGAAAAATCACTTTCTGTGCTTGAGTTATGGTTGAGGTATGTAATGAACTCGCTATGTAATTACCAAATCAACAGCTCAATTCAAACTATAATTCGCCTCAATCCAACACAATTACAGTTCAGTTTCGCAGAAACACGAACTAACAGCTCAATTCAAATAACAAAATGGAAATAGTTCGAATTACGACAGCTAACAACAACTACATCAACTAAATGAAATCGAAAGAGTCCAGCATTAGCTCCCAGCTCAACTCGTCACAAACATAATGAAATGGGAATGAAAGCAAGCTTATGACGATTTCGTTTTCTAATTCAACTCAGTTATTTTTTAATTAGCTATTTCGTTTTGTCATATTTAATTGTAAATACATTAGAAAGCAAGTTCTTTTGCGTCTCATATTTTAAACTAAGAAATCCCTAGGCAAGTGTCGCAAGGTTCGAAATTCGGTGGATACACCCCGACCTTTACCTTTTTTCACTTAAATACCATTTTTTTGGTATATGAGAGAGTGACATCTTTGTGACATGCGCCTAACCCACACATCTCGTGTTGCGCTCTCACCACTAGATCAAAGTCATGTGGACTTCTTTTGTGTCTCATTATTGTATCAATTTATGAAAAGAAAAAAAAAATTAAGGGCCTTTTAATATATTTTGGATTTAGGTCACCAAGTCTGTTGCGCCGCCCCTATAAGTCATAATAATTAACAATTCAAAAATATTTAAAAGGTATATCAGTAAATCGCGGTCAAGAAAAACTCATTTGACTCTCGAAATCCGAAATATACCACATAATTTGAGACCGGGGAGTACATACTTAGTCAGTTACTGTTAGAATTACTCATAGTTATTGGCAGAGTGGTAGAGGATAAGAAGTACTACAAGAACTGGATACTTTTTTCAATCTTTTATTCCGAAGGCTAGACTTCCGACACTAGGACAAATAATTCTTCATTTGTCAGGCATTTTATCAAACAGCTAGGTTACAACTCAGACAACCCATGTAATATCAACTTTTATTCCTTTTCTGTCTGGGAGCCTTTCTCAATATTGTACCAATGTTTAATGATCCACTTAGGAAGTGTTGATTTGCATGTTTTGCTCAGAAAGTATAGAGAAAGAAAAGACCAATCAAAGTACACTACATATAGTTTAACTATTCACGAATCTAACAAATGCTAATTGAAAGATAAGGACTGTCTAGCTATCCCACATCGCTGAAATAGCACAACAGAAAGGTCTTTTTTATCTTGAGCACTGCAAGCAAACGTCACGACCTTACTTGAACGGGATCTGTTCTATAGGCTCGTACCACTGTGTCCTTGAGTTCTAAGGAGACCAGAAATTAAGTCTGGTGGATGAACAAGGTCCATTAGATCAGAGAGTGATTAACAGCGGGCCAGGTGCAGTAGATGATTGTTCTTGGCTCCAATAATGGGTGCCGGGATGGTCTAATGGCTATTTGACAGACGACTAGCTATCCTTATTCTCCTCCCAGGATGGTTAGGAGTATGGGTGCGGGAGGCTGAGGGACGACCACGATGAGTACGCGTTTTTATATAGGATCAAACGGCTTTTGTTCGATCAAGTAGCAGAGAAATTAAGTCTGGTGGATGAACAAGGTCCATTAGATCAGAGAGTGAGCGGGCAGGTGCGGTAGATGATTGTTCTTGGCTCCAATCACGGGTCTTGGGACCTCCCGGATGGTTAGGAGTATGGGTGCGGGAGGTCGAGGGACGACCACGATGAGTACGCTTATATAGGATCAAACGGGGGCTTTTGTTCGATCAAGGAAGAGAAATTAAGTCTACGGTGGATGAACAAGGTACAAGTCCTGCGTAGATGATTGTTCTTGGCTCCAATCATGGGTGCCGGGATGGTCTAATGGCTATTTGACCGACGACTAGCTATCCTTATTCTCCTCCCCGGGGATGGTTAGGAGATGCTTTCGAGGGACGACCACGATGAGTACGCGTTTTTATATAGGATCAAACGGCTTTTGTTCGATCAAGGAGCGAGAGATAGATATGAGCTACGACTTTTGTTTCCGGTATTTTGTTTTGGGTGAGATGTACACCAAAAGGAATTGACGCTACAAACACTTTTCTCCGGCAGTCCCCGATCGAATTTTTCTTACTCTTAAGTATGATCTTTCGCTAGGAGCCTTAGCAAGAATGGTTGGAACCGGTCTGACCTATGAGCTTACTCGAAAGGAGGCTTCCTACCAGCACTAGAGTGGGATAAGTAAACCTTGCCTTAGGTCAATCCCTTCCCCAAAATTTTTTGGCTGCACCATCAAGGCAGCAATTAACTAATATTAGTTTTTAATGAGAAGTTTTTATAATCGTAGAAATGTTACATGTTTAACAGTTTAAGGCCACAAGTCTCAAGAGTTTTTATTTCTTTTTGAACTCTATACCAATTCAAATTATGTTACATAAATTAATACGAAGGGAATACTTGCTAACCACCTCTAAAAACAGCACACTACCTCTAAATCAACATACTGTTCTATCTAAACAACCAAATGAAAACATGTATAACTCATCAATAAGGTAATTTGCAAAGAAATTAATGAAGTAAATAAAGGAGTAAATGGTGGAGTACTCGTAGACAAAAAATTCTAGTAGTTGGCAGTAAAAGAAGAAAAACAAGTATCAAGTCATAGGCTATCCAACGACTTATAATTTAATTTTTATAAAAAAATAAATTTACAAGTCGTAGGCTAACATACGACTTACTAATAATTCATTTTTTTTTTTGCGCGGATTGCCCTTCTTTTGGGGTGGTCTTTAATATATTGCCCCTCAAATTGCTGGTCTTTAATTTTTGCCCTTCGATTAAAAAGGTGGCCGAAAATATCCCGAGGTTCTGGGTTTGAACCCCCGCTCAACCAAAAAAAAAAAAAAAAAATCGCAAGGCAATGCTTTTGCAAAAAGTCTGCCTTATGCGGCAGACTTTGCCTTAAGACATAACTAAAAGTCTACCGTCGCCGGTAGACTTTTAGTTATGCTTTCAGGCAAAGTCTGCCATCTCTGACATAGGTTCTATGTAACTTCGCCCGAATAGGCATAGGTTCATAGAAACTCTGCTGGGTTTCAAACCCAGAATCTCGAGGTATTTTCGGCCACCTTTTTAAGCGAAGGGCCAACATTAAAGACCAGCGAATTGAGGGGCAAAAATTAAAGACCAATCCGTATGAAGGACAATCGTGCAAATTGGCCCTAATAATTTCTTTTAACAAAAATGCAGGGCAGACCAAACATCCATTTGGTTTGGTGGGCCGTTGAGAGTGTTGTTAGTCGTAGCACCATTCGAGACAAATCCCTTTTGGTTTGTCTCATTTTTTACAATCCCTTCTGGTTTATTTGCTTCAAAAATATGCTATTTAGGCTCCGAACTCTTTAATATCACCTTGAATATTATGGTGTATTACCTACTAAAATAAATAATTTTACAAATAATCGATATGAATGGTTTTGGTAGATGCTTAAAGTTATCAGAACTTATGACGAAATATATGATATTAGACTAAGAATATGTTAGGTCTGCTAGGGTGTCATAATGCCAATCGCCTAGGGTGTCATAATGCCAATCGCCTAGTGATCCAAGTTTTGTAATCATGATAAAACTAGAATCAGAGAGTTAGGTTATTCTGTAACCAATGAAGCAACGGTTCTTAATTATGGTTATGTAACTAGCTTCCACAACGGTACCTACAAGGTGTTTTCGTTTTATTCGTCTAGTACAATGTGTTGATTAAAGTCATCATTCTAGGTAATCTGACATTCGTCGCCCCTTTCTCATGGTAGCAAAGATCAGATTGGTGGCAGTGGACTCAAAGTGGGACAATGGGTGTGTTTGGTATGAAAAGAAAAAAAAAATTAAGAATTTTTTTTTCAATTTTCTCATGTTTTGTTAGTCAAAAATTCACAGAGCCAAATATCAGGACCAGTCAGTTAGTTCCGCGAACAGGGCCAATGATGTAAAGGCATTTTTGCCCAACATCAAGTTCCTCTCCATCTCCCTTTGCCAAACTAGAGTGCAGATCACTTCACTTTCTCGTCAATCGATTGGTATTGTTGAGAAACCTAACGAGTAGGTATGTGCTTACTTGCGATAAAATCATTCCATAGGACTATTGACCCCTTAAATGTGTCGTGTTACAATCCCACAACAAACAAAGAAATAGGCAATACCACCAAAGCCAATTATTGGCCTAGTGATGTATTACTCTATGCAAATGTCTGTAACACGAATAAGATTAGGGTATAAATAATTCCCTCAACACAGTCAAATCTTTTTACTTACAACTCCTTCAGTTCCATCATGAGTAGGATTTCATGAGCCATAGTATACAGTATGACTAGGTTGACAAGAAGCTCCCTTATTTTTCTTTTTTCGTTCACCGTCTTTAATAGAAGAAAGACAAAAATATAGTTGTCGCGGGTTATTCTTTCAAGTTTCCAAGGCAGTCATCTTACATATGGGACATGTATTCTTCAGCACTAACCACTGCTTAATGCAATTAGTATGGAATTCATGCCCACAATCCAACATGCCCATGATATCTCCAGCTGTGTATTCCTCCTGATTTAATCGCAAGAAATAGGACAAACTTTAGCTACCAAATCCGCCAAAAAGTTTGTTCCAGGACAACTATAACTCAAAGTTATGTAAAAACATGAGATAAGATTCTTACCTGACATATAGAGCAAGGTTCCAAGTTGGATGAGGACCGTCGGCGTACAGACTCATGCTTCCGCTGTTTCATGTTGACCGAAATGGTTTCTTCACTCAATCCTGTGTTTACATTTCCTATACGTTCTTCCAATGCCAATAGTTCCTAATAGACGAAGCAATCAGTGAGACCTGCACCTAGAAATTTAGCGACAAGAAAACGAAACCACATTACCTCATAGGACATATTATCAACGTCCAGCCTCATGTCTCTATGCCTATCATGGAACTCAGCAACTCCATTGATAAAAGGATCAACCAACATAAGATCCTGAGAAAGGGTCCACAAAAGTCACCAGAAATTCCATTCAGCAGCAAGAATTCAGCATAAAGTAGCCAAGACAAATTCAGCTATTCTAATTGGCACTCAGTAACAAGTTCATCAGTTGGCAGTTGGATCAGGTAATGAGCATTTTTATAAAGAATGTAGGGTTGAAGAGGACCCTGTCCAATGAGGAAGTCTGGATCAAGGAGCTCTCTTCTAAAAATGAACGAAGAGTTAGAACCTTGATGATGAAAAATCAGATGCAATTAGATCTTGTCATCGAGACTTAATTAAATGACTGGCTCCCAAAACTTAAAACCTCTTGGTAGGAAAACAAACGAAAAAATAGAGGAAGTTGGAAATATAACTTAATAGAAAATGCTGACATATATTATCCATCCAAATTGCAATCAGAAAACTCAGACTTGTTTCTTTTAATATCGTTGGAAAACATCAAACTCACTCTATTTAATAACAGGTACTTTTTGTTCTCTTCCGGGCAATACTGTTTACCATGCAGGCCATATAGTTTTAGCTTAATACAACGACAACCCCTTAAAACTTTCTAGCAAATTCCATTTAGTCACTTGAACAAATGTTTTTTCCAATTGAGCACCTGAACACATAATAAAGTGCTCCTATTAAACACATTTTGTTTAAATTTTGAAAAAACTTTTGCGCGTGTTCTCAAGTGTCTCTTAGGTAGTCAAGTTAACCACATAAAATATGTCATCTCCTTTAAGTATACGCATTAGCATCAATTGGAATAGGCATGAGGTTTTACGACTTATTGAGGCATATGCATATAACTAAAGGAGGTAACACATTTTAAGTGTTTAACGTATTTACATAATGGACGGTTGAGAATATGCACTAAAGATTTTTCAAAATTTGAACAGGAAGTGTCTAATAGGAATATTTATTATGTGTTCAGCTGCTCAATTTGAACAAGCCTTAGTTCGAGTGTCTAAATAATTTGCTGACAAGCTTAAGGGGCTGTCGATGTATTAAGCCTATAATTTTCCTACCTTGCTTACCAGTATTAGGTAATGCAAATGTTTTCAAACTTTCAGGGCTCTGAACAGATAACAAGCTGCAACTCATATCTGCAAACTATACATTCATTGGATAATTATAAGGATTGAAATAAAACCTCTGATCTCAAGTTTTCCACCCTCCGCATGGCATTCAGGACTTGACGAATCTGTTGTACATAAGTAGGAGAAAAGATTAATCAGCACTGACAAAGTGTGCAATTCAGCAAGCAAAGTAAAAACTATTGGCAGTTTCAAAATATCTCATAATCAAGACATGTGGAAACAACACGGACAGATGCATAGGTTGGGAATCATTACAAATCAAATTCACAGATTGGACAAACTAAATAGCATGGTAAGCACAGTTATTTGTAAAACCAAAACATATCAGTTGCAGTTGAGCCTACACTGATCATTTATGAGTGCTAACAGGCCACTTCAAACTCATTGACCAAATAGTGTAGATGCAAACTTTTGACTTCTAACCAGGAGAAGTATTTGTGAGAATCCTTCTACTATCCCATTACAAAGATACCAAGATGCTGATTGACGAGGAAAATTACTCGTTGCGTTTGTTCTCTATAGTATGTACATCCACATGCATGTTGAGGTCAGCACAAATCCCCCCTATCCTAAAAACTATGAGTGACCAAGACTGCAGAAAAATAACCAAATAGCCGACTGGAAGTAAAGCAATTTAAACCAAGCAATAAATAAAGAGAAATATTGAGGACAAAATAGCAATACGGGAGCAAATATCTTTACATTCATCATGCCAGACACAAGACAGCCAAGTTCAGATACCTACATAGATAACCAAAATACAACAACTTTAGATATTATTATGGAAAGCAAACCTCATACCAGTCTGTGTCGACCCCCAACATCAGCTGCTAAAGCACGCCAACCATCCATATCATCACCTGGATCAACCATCAAACTTGATCTAAGATGTGGTTGACGGCTACCACGGCTACTAGATCGGGAAGACATCACTGGCCCCTCTGAGGAAGAAGCAGCCGAAGGCAGCAGAGAAAAATGACCTCTCTGACTTCCAGACTCAGGCTCAACTGGCGGGAAGAGATTCCAAGGAGCAAATTCTGGTAATCCATGATGGCTAGTAGTTGCTGAGTTCTGATTAGCCCATGCAGTAGGAGAATTGTGTGCTCTTGAACCAGGACCCACTGCAGAACTAGGACTGTTTCTAGAAGAGCTTGCGTTTGCAGTAGCTAAGCTCCAATTTGTGGGGTCAAGTACCATATTTCTTGTCTCAGGAACAGGAACAAATGGATGTGACTCCCGATTATTTCTGATAGTACTGAAGTTAGCTTCATCTCCCAATGCAGCACCTCTATCTCCAGAAATCATTGATGAACTACCACCTCGTGAACTAGAAGGTACATCCCAGGGAAGGGAGTGAAAACCTCTAGAATGACCTGAAGCATGCATCACATGAGACTGGCTTCCAAGGTTACCTGAATTCATTGGCAGTGAAAATGGTTGTCTCGAGTCCAAAGAGCTAGAGGCAGGTCCAGGCACATGGGCAGGGCTGACACTAGAAGGCCCTACAGTAGTCCCAATTGGTGGTAAACCAGATGTAATGAGATCCTGATTCACACGATTTGCTGCACCAAAATTTCTTGCAGAGCTTTCTGCAATTCGATCAGCACTTAAAGGAGGAAATATATCAGAGGCAGACATACTTGTACCAAGCCCATTTCTTGGATAAGTATTTTCCAGATAACCAGCATTCTGAATATTTGCAGCAGGTGATAGTATGTTTAAGCTGCTAGAAGCATTATAACTACTTGGATAGTTATGCTGTACAATGTTCTCAGGTCCTGCATTGGAGCTTGAACTTCCACCGGGAAAAGAATGTCCAGAATTACCTTCAATTGCCTTGCGCTTGACAGACGAACCCCACTTATCCATAGAAGAACCTGATAAATCACTGGTCCGTGCCAAATAACCAGAACTACCTGTAGAGGTACCACTGTGATCAGATGCACCAAAAGCCGGAGGACGCTCCCCTTCTGACCTGTCAGATTTGTACGGAAGTGGAGGTACACTTGTTCGCATGACCAGCCGACTATCATCATTATTGTATCCACGACTCAAATTAGCATTTACTGGATTATGATCCGAGGCAAGGTTTGACGATACACTAGGAGGCCTGCCAATTGGATGATTTCCACCATAACCGCTTGTAGAAAAGACACTAGAAGGTTCAAATAGCTGTTCTGACCTTGAATTAGTAATAACATAATCGTTCGATGAAGAAGGCCAGCCTTGTCCAATGCTCAAGTCACTGCCACGTGTGCAGTCATGCAAATTAGCAGTGGAGCTGGACTCACCTTGATCCCAGCCACTAAAGCTTTGAGCATAATAATTAACACCATTAACACAACTAGGATTTCTTCCAGCGGGAGAAAGCATGGAATTCGACAATCGATTCTCTACCGGACTTAGAAAGCTATCCCAGGAAGCTGTCGGATCCATGGAAGCATTATTTGAAATGGATCCCTGATTAAGATCAATAGTTTCTGGAAAGGAGTCCAAAATACTTCTGTCCCCTTGCATGTGGGCCAATTTTGAGAAACACGAGGACCTTAAGAGCACCAGTGAAGGAATTATCTGAAAAGTCCAACATTAACAGAAGTTGAGAGCCAAAAAAAAAAAAGCGGAAAAATGTTACAACATAATCTAAGTGTTAGCTGTTCAAAAATTTATGGAAAACTGAAATGAATCATCTACTTCAACTATGTAAAGAATATGTTTAGATTATGCCAACATAGTGTATAGTAGTCACAATCTGACAGAAAAAACATGATACAGCTGCAAAGCATTAAATGACATATACAAAGACAGCTTTAAGAAAGCTCTCTACAATCACATTACAGGACCAACAACGATCATTCAATTTTTTTCTCTAGTTTTGATGTGTCCGTGAAGAACAATATGAGCTATGTTGTATGGAAACAAGTGCGGCTATCTAATACATGTATTGATCGTGAAGTAGGATCATCATCATCAGAGGCGGACCCAGGATTTTGACGCAGAGGGGGCACCAATGACCACTGCCTTAATATAAATATGTCACTTATTATGTGAAAGTTTGGCGTGCAATTCTTTGAAAACTTAATAATTATGCTAAGTTATTGTAGTATAAAGTATAAACTTCAAAATTGGAAGAAACTAAAATAGGTTTAGAACAGAAACAAAACAAACTCAACAAAAAATAGAAATAAAGGTGCTGCAAGCGAGACTCGAACCTAGGTGTCATATAAGGACCTAAGGGGCACAACAACCAAATGCACCAAAGCAATGGATATCTCTCAGGGGTCCTTTTAAATACATATACATTCTTTAAGGTATATACACCATATATGTACAGGGTATTCCCGAGGTTAGGGGGGATACGTGACCCCCCTCCTAATAGGGTGGGTCCGGCCCTGATCATCATCTAAGCTTTAGGATTTGATGATATGAATAGAAGTACATACAGATAGAGGGATACAGAGGATCTATTTACTTGAGTTGCTAGATGATCAATATAATTAGAGTTGCTTAAAGAATGTGTTGAATCCATTGAAGCACCTGATTTAAGTGACCCCAACTCTTTTCTTCTTATCTGAAAAGAAATTAAAGCTCTAAAGCAGCTATATTTAATATAATCGAATAATGCAAAACTTCCATCTAGTTTTATACTTCTCGCCTCTTGGAGTTGACACATAACTGCTTGAATAAGTCTTGCTTAAGACAAATTATTGTGAAGAAATCCTTTGTCTAATTATCAGAAGAATTTTTCTTTTAAAAAGCATTTTCTTCAGAGAAGAAAAACAAAAAGCAAAAGCCAGCCGGAAGGTTTTTCGGGCCAAATCCAAACCAAACTTACTTCCACAATAGCCAACAAATTTTCAATGTTATCACCTTCACCCTCATTTTTTACTGAGTCATTTTCCTCTTTTAATTTTTCAGCTATGTTTCTGCATTACTGTTACGTTCAACAAGTTCCACAAAACTCCTTTAACATAAAGCTAATTTTCAAAAATATAAATTTACCCTTTTTTTTTTCTGCTACATCTATGTTTTTTATGTTACAAACTTAATATTAGGCTAATGCATGTTCTTTTCAAAAATTTGGTCTTGATGTTTGCATAACATTGATGGAATTATTGACGGGAAGGTTTGATTAAGAGTTTTGCAAAGTAAAAGGTTGTTAAACATAGTTTTTTATTTCTGGAAAAACATCCAATCGAACCCAAGTGTTCTCCAAAAAATTTATTCAAAGGGTCATCGAAACACAAATTTTTTTCACAGAACTTTCTTCAACAATTTTTTCAAAAAAAAAAAAAAAAAAGAAGAGAGAGAGAGAGAAGCTATTTACCAAAAAACTGTCCTAACGTCACCTAAATACTTTGACTTGTCAAGTTATAGCAAGTGCTAATAGTAATATAACCAGACATGCTATGAAAAATCAGAAGCTTTTTTCCTAATAATAAGTGATAATCAGTGGTTTGAAAAAACTCTTTGGAATAAAGAGCTTGAACTGAAACTGTTCAGCTATTATCAATTTTGGCTTCGTTGGCTGACATAAGCAAGTTAGCACTTACCAAATCTGCACCTTAATTATGCTAAAATATTCAGCCAAAATTTTGGGGTTGACCACAAAAGACAGCTGCCTGGAGTAAATCTGAATCTCTTAAAGACAGCGCCCCCAAACATCCCCCTGCTTGAGCGATTTCTTGAAACATTCCTATCTGCAAATCTTCACTCGAGACAGACAAAAGTGTAAAGATGATGGTGTTGCTTAAAACCAAAAAAATGGGAAGATCCTCATAAGTAAAGTAAGCCTTGGTTGATGCGATTTACATACGCTACATGCAAGTCAAATTTTCACAGAGTATCCAATGAGATATTTCCTTAAAGTTAATCCACTGAATTAGCACAAATGAAAAGGTATGAGTACCTCCTTAACAAGTGTTATTTCACCAGTATTAATATAGAAGCCGCTAAATACAGTAAAAGAGTAAAACACAACTAAATTGCCAAAATGACTAGGAAAGGTTAAGACTTATCCCCAAAAGTAAGGTGACTAGGAATGGTAAACTAAGCATTTTCAACTAACCTTTGTATAGATTTTTCCTTTAAACAACCCCCAACCCAAAAGAAAAAAATGAATATGGATAAAGATAAATGTAATAAGTATTAAAAAAAAAAAAAAAAAAAAAAAAAGATTAAAAACAACAACCACCTTTACCATCCCCCCAAACCCCAAAAGAAAAGAAAAAAGAAGTCTAGATTTTCCCTCTAAACCACCTCCCAACCTCAAAAGAAAAAAGAACAATAAGAATAAAGGTAATAACTAACAAAATGGAAAATCAACAATAACAACCAAAAACTAAAAAGCAACAAGAAAGAGCGGACTTCTTCGAAGTAAAAGGGACGAAGCACAAGGGCTTTAAGCAAAAAGCAAAAACAAAGTACTCGCTTCTTCCAAGTAAAGCGCACAATTCAAACAAAAAATATCATAACCATCTCCTCCCCTCTATTCCAATTTATGTGATAAGCTTTCGTTTTTAGTTTGTCCCTAAAGGAATGATACAACTTTAGATTTCCCAATTTACCCTTAATAACATGATTTATAGCCATACAAATATCTATGACTTGCTTTAAACCACAAGTTTCAAAAGTCTTTCTTTCTTAAACTCCGTGCCAAGTCACATACATTGGGACAGAGGAAGTAAGAAGTTTGTGCTTAATACTTGAAATGGCAACTAACTTTAGAATCCAATATATAATAACGATAGTAGTAGTCAAACAAGTAATTGTAAGCATCATGAACATATAAATTTCATTATTTCAATGTCCATGGAATGATAACTTTAATCACGAAATTGATTTTCAATTTTTTAATTAATCAACCATATAAAAGAATACATTTCCATCATCATATATTTTATTGTTAGTAAATGTACTAGGATAGAAGAAGAGAGAAGCAAACGAGAAGCTCAGAATAAGAAATGGCAGAGGGAGAGCGAGAGACTTGCAGACTAGAAGAAAGACAAAAAGTCTGTCTTTGAAAAAGAAAATTAAAAAAAGAACTGACAAAACACAAAAGTAGTATAGGTGTTACAAACTCGAGAAGAAGAAGAAGATAACGTTGTTGCCAAAGAGAACATAACAATACATGAAGAGGAGGTCTATTACTTAAATAGAAAAAAGACCATTTTTCATTATTTTTCTCTTTTTCATCTATAATGTTGTATTATAAAAAATTATCGCTTCTCCCTAGAGCATTTTACATCTCATTGTCTGTAATACATGTTTCTCCAATGCACATTATTCACACATGACACATGAAATGATAATCCCTTGCATCACACCACTCCATTCTTTTGAATATTCAAAAACATAAAAATGGAGTCATAACTCATTGGACAAAATGATTGTTTAAAAGGTAGGTACTTAGTGCTAAACTAGATGCTTAAGTAGTCCTAATGAATCGCTTACACAAAGTAGCATCACTAGCATATAAATGAAGTGATTAAGATCTTTGAATAATGAATACACATCGGCTATGTATAAACGAGCACACCACGAGTGACGAGACAGATAAAACTAAGAAATTTATCAGAGTGAGGGGAGGGAATAACCAACAAATTCAGCGCGAATAACACGATACAAGTACCACAAACTCAATTCAACAAAAGATGAAACCGTCCTGTCTCCCAGTGGAGAGACATAATCCCTGCTATTTCCCGATATTTAGTAGAAACTAGAATGTTCAAATGAAAAGTACAAATCTGAATGCTCATGCCTGAGAAAGCAATCACCAACACTATTCAGTATTTTATCAAAAATAACAGAAAAGTAGATTCCTCATACCTTCTGTTAAGGATGGAAATGTATATTACTCCCATCGTTTAAATTTGTTCGTCTGGTTTTAACTTGGCACGGAGTTTAAGAAAGTAAAGAAGACTTTTAAATCTTGTGGTCTTAAACATGTCATGGAGAAAGTTGGAATTAAAAAGTTGTCAAAAAAGGAAAGACGCATTATTTTCTAAATGGACTAAAAAGGAAAGTAAAACAAACAAATTGAAACAGAGGGAGTAACTTCCAACGTAATATACGATTCAACTACCTCAATTCCAAGTTAATTGAACTCCATTATATGAATCATATACATATGCTTTACCACTCTATTCAATTCCATTATATGTAATAAACACACAATAAGGGTTCTTTACATTGCACATTTCTAAGTAGAATAAAGAGACTTTTGAGCTGTCTAATAATAAAAAGACAAAAAAAAATTGCCACAAATGTGGGTGGAATTAATAATATCATAGCTTTGTAATTATCACCAAAATTCAACAACTTTGACCAATAAAGTCAAACAAAAATCCTCGATATCACCGACCAAGTTTTAGAATCAACTAAAAAACTCAAAATTAATCATAACCCAATTTATATTAATAGAAATATTACAACTCAGTAGAATTATAGATCCTAATTATTATTTTTTTTTTAAAAGAATCAACCAAATTATATTGTTAACAAGTGAATTCAAGGGAAACATACCAAAAAAAAAAAAAAAAAAAAAAAAAACTTAGATAATTAATTAGAAGGTGGAAATTAGAGTATATTTATGTATGAGCATAAAAATTAATGGGTTGATGAGCCAACCTGAGAATCAAATGAATTAAGAGAGCAAAAACTAACCAGTGAATTTAATTTTTTTTTTTTTTAAAAAAAAAAAAGAGATATGTAGAATTTGGACTAGATATGTATGAAGAGAAAAATTAATGGGTCGAAGAGACAACCTGAGAAAAATTAATGGGTCGAAGAGACAAGGTTGAGAATCAGATGATCGGTTAAGTGACCGGAATTTCTGGGCAGAAACTTGGTGTAGAGGAAGAGAGGTTGCTTAGATTATTGGATTTGGTTAAAGTGGGTGTAAAACTAGATATGCATTTGATGACGTTTTTGTTATATGGTGCTAGGAAATCAAGAATATGGATAAATGAGCAAACACAGAAAGAGAGTTAATTTGGGTTCTGTGTGTGTAGGTGTGGCTCTTAGAGAAAGAGGGAGTAAGGGAAGAGAGGACCAAAGAGAAGGATTAAGCATTCATAATTGCCTATTTAATCTTTTATTTTATTTTATTTGTTTTTCACCCAGTGTCCACTACCTGTATAAGAGTGGATTTGTGCGCGTAGAGCCCCATTTGGAGAGAAGCGCTCCCTACCGAAGGATTTTTTTATACTAAAGTTCGAACTCGAGACCTCTGATTAAGAAAGAAGCAACCCGTCCGTTGCACCAAGAAAGGAGCAACCCGTCCGTTGCACCACATCCTTTCGCCGTCTATTTAATCTTTTATAGCATATCAGGAGGAGCTTTTAATGGGATTTTTAGCAATATGGACAAAATATACACTACCTTTACACTTCGATTGTATATGTTGTATATAGGTATGTATAGTATATGTATATTTAGTATAAAGTATATACTTCTGAATATATTTGACTTTAATTTTTGTATCCACATATTGTATATGCTAAAAAAATCCAGCTTTTTCACATTGAGTCGGGTGACCCAGGTGCTGATTTTTTTCCAGTGATTTTTATCGATTTTTAAGGAAATTCGATGGCAAGAAAGCATGTCTTTTTAAAAAGTTGTCAAAATTTCTTCTCCGATGATGTTAATGACTTTGAAACTTGAAAAACGACAGAACTTGGAGAAGAAAAGTAGAAACTCCATTAAAAAAGCTTCAACACTTCGATTTAAAAAAAATCGGTTTTTACAATTAAATTCAATTCGGAGTGGGTGCCTTGCAAAGAATTTGGAATATCTTTGGCAGTTCATATATCAAATTTGGGATGATTTGGAGCATTTTAGAGGTGGTTTGGATGAATTAATTTCAAGTAAAATACACCAGAAGATTCAATGATTTGAATGTATATCCACTTGTATATTAGTGTATTCAGTTGAATATCGGTATATACCACTTGTAAAACCACGTATATTTCTACGCATATGATTGTATCGCTTGTGTACCATATGTGTGTGCGTATATATTTTCAAAACATATATATATCTGTGTATGTCTACGAAAATATGTGTGTGATATACATTGATAGACACAATATACATAGCAGATGTACAATAGGTATCAACATCATGTTTGTCATTCTCTTTAGCTGATATACACAAGAGATATTCTCTGCAAATATGGTTATTTCTTTAAAATACTTCATGTGTTTATATGAGTTTTGGACTTTGAACTAAATTATTAATTCTCGCTATCGTTATTTCTGTATCCACATATTGTATATGCTAAAAAAATAGAGCTTTACACATTGAATCGGGTGACCCAGGTGCTGATTTTTTTCAGTAGTTTTGATCGATTTTTAAGGAAATTCGATGGCGAGAAAGCATGCCTTTTTAAAAAAGTTGTCAAAATTTCTTCTACCGATGATGTTAATGACTTTGAAATTTGAAAACCGACTGAACTTGGAGAAGAAAAGTAGAAATTCCATTTAAAAAGCTTCAATGCTTACATTAAAAAAAAAAATCGATTTTCGTAATTTCGGAGGTCAGTTCGGAGTGGGTGTACTTTTGTTAAAGAATTAGGAATATCTTTGGCAGTTCATATATCAAATTTGGGATGATTTGGAGCATTTTAGAGGTGGTTTAGATGAATTAATTTCAAGTAAAATACACCAAAAGATCCAACAATTTGAATGTATATCCACTTGTATATTAGTGTATTAAGTTGAATATCGATATATACCACTTGTGAAACCACATATATTTCTATGCATATCATTGTATCACTTGGGTACCACATTTGTGTGTGTATATATTTTCACTATATATATATGTGTGTGTGTGTGTATCTACGAATTTAATATGTGTGATATTTTTGATAAACACAATATACGTGAGTTCGACAACAGGTATCAACATCGGGTATTCATTCTCTTTAACTGAAATTTAAAGATATATTCTCTGCAAATATGATTATTTCTTTAAAAGACTTCATGTGTTTATACGAGTTTTGGACTTTGAACTAAATTATTAATTCAACTAGGCAGAGTTGGCCCGTGCCAACACGGGCCCCATGGTGGGGCATATTTTTTAGCTAATTAGCATATATATTATTTATTTATATACACATCTGTGGTAAAAGTATCCAATCTCGAATATTATATGGTTTTTGCATAGTTAAAATGGTGCTGCTCAGTTGGCCTTCTTTTTAGCAGCATTTGACAGAAAGTAACTGCACAATCGCAAAGTAACATCCGATCAATTGTTAGTGTTGATGTCTCAAAGACCAAAAAAATAAAAATAAAATTAAAAAAAAGAGAGAATAGACTGTTCAGGCAAACTAAGATCAAATCCATGTTATTGAGGTAAAAGAACTCTGACAGAACTTCAGTTTTCTAAATAGTCCATTTACTTAAAATACATGTTTGAGTGGAGAATATCAGCTTGTTAATTGAAAGCACGCCAATGCTAGCTAGCACTTTTTTAAAGAATCGAAAAGGAAATCGAAAAAACTACTCTACTCCACATCTCTTGTAAATAAAATCTATATGCAGATTTATGCATTGCTGTAACCTAAAAAGAATATAATCAGAACTATAAAAAGCGGACGGTGCCGGGGGGTTGGGTTAAAAAATTCATCAGCTACTCAAAGCCGCCAAACAAAAGTCACTATCACAGGTCACACCTTTTGCCAATAGTTGTTTGTTCTGAGTTTGCTATGGAAGGGGACCAGATTCATTAAGAAATTTCACATTGTTATTAGGTTTACCGGACATTTATCACAAGGAATATCAATTACAAGGCAATGCCACTATCTGCCAGACATTGAGAAATTTCACATTGTTATTACAGGTACTTCATTTCCTTTTCTAAGCATTTACATACGAATCCAACCATCAGCAAAATTGATCGTCCAACTTGTCGATACTAAACATATGCTATTTGTTTAACTATTCAGCTCTATATTAACTTTCTCACGATAGTAATGGAAATACATAAACAACTGCAGCTTTTTGGAACATATCCTTGATTGTGGACATGGTACAAATTGGGCCAATGGATATCACCGGAAAATGAAAATATATACTAAAGTCTTATATAGATTGGAGTTGTAACTTATCCTAAAGATTTTTAACCTTTCTCCACCAAAGAATAGCTCAAGATATTTTCCTTCAGGTTCATATGACTGCAGATAAGAGTTTAAAGACTTTCCTTTTCAAAAATAACCAAGGACTCTACACTCTTCTTGACTCTTATGCAGAAATACAACTCTCTGAATATAAGCAACTTCCATGAAGTGATGTTAAGATGAAGTAAAGGATGTTTTGTGATATCGCTATAATAGGGATTGCAATGGATAAATGAAGAACCAGAGAAGTCTTTGATTCCTTTCATGATCACAAGTTAAGTCAAGAATCAGATGTTTATTTAGACAATGAACCATATCAATAATCAACCATGTCTTGTATTTATAATGAAGATCAATGATATTGCCACGAATTCAACCATAAGTCTAAATGTGTTCAACAAACAAAAATTGCATCAGCAAGGTGAGCTGAAATAGTTACCTAAAGAAATCAAGAAAAAGGGAACAGGCATCCCATGCTTTGCTAATCGCATCTTTGTTTTTCTTGTTGCCAAAATTTGTAGAGACACCTAAAACAGCTAGAACCTTTTTCTTTGAATCCGACTCATTATTGTCAAGTACATGTTTCGATATTAAACCTTCCTGACTGGCTTTTTCCCTGTTCCGTCTGAACTGCAGCTTGCCTCTTCTGTTGTTCCCTGGCAAAGAAATCATCAACCCATATAATTCACAGTGTAAAATTCCAATATGAGGGAAAACTCTCTCAAAATTTGGACAAAAATTCAATACAATGATCTAATCTGCATGTATGATCTTCAATGTATAATCTACTGATATAGTTGAATGGCCCTGAAAAGAAAGATAAGGATGGCAATAACTGTTGATATAGCATTAGCATCTCAGGGTTCAACTCTTCAAGACCGATGACAACATAAATTGTGACATCTTAATGCCAACTTGATCAAACTGTCTGACAAAAAAAATCTTATAACTATAACGAAATTGAAATACTGCATAATTTTATCATTCATTTAACTAATGAAACTAATTCTTTGAGTTATTTATATTCAAAGTAAATTATTTTGGCATATATACATTCTTTTCTATCCATCTCTCCAAAGATGTCTAAAGCAAATGAAGTTACATCGTCTGTTTCTTTGCTGCTATCTGTTTCCAAACACACTCGTAGTTTTATCCCACAACATCCATTAAATTGCAAAATTTATGTATTTAAAGAACCCAAAAGAAGCCCAGAAAGGAAATAAATGATGGGAAAAGAGAAGAAGATATGGGCAAAATTAATTGGAGGAGGAATGTACCTGTGGCAAGAACATCAACACATTTGAGAACAAGCACATAAAGAGATCTAGAGAGAACAACTGCAAAAATGGAGGAACATTCTCTGGAAGGAAAAAAAAAAAAAAAAAAAAAAGGAGAAGAGGAAAGCGTGATATGAATCTATCCAATTTACACGTAATGGCATGAGTAAACATGTATATGTATATATAATATAAAGCAGATGATACAAGCGATATTGCATCTGTACCTACTTAAAAATCATTTATCTTTTTTCTCCTTTTTTTTTTTTTTTTAGATCTTTTAGCCTCTAAATGTATTTTTAAATCTTTTCTCTTTCTCCTCCAATTAATGTATACCAAATGTTAGTAAAAAGCAAAAAACTCATCCTCTGCCCACGTCTGAGCCTCATAACTCCTAAGTTTCTTTTTTTTTTTTTTTTTTTTTTTTGGTTATTTAAAGAGGGGTTGATCACCGATTTACCCTCTACATGTCAAAAATTGTCTCAAATATTTTGCGTTCAATTAACAAACTTATTTTATTTTGTTCTCTTGGCCTTATTGTAATTATAAAATGAGAATATCACCTATTTTTAGTATTTTCTCTTTTGTATTTAATATTTTTCCAAGCAGAGTAACTACTCAAAAATAAAACACCCTTTAAAGTTTCCAAACATAAACTCATACTTTAATTTTTCAACCCCATAATCCGAACGTCTACATATCCTTGATGTAGTTTGTCCTACATTATGGTATTTAAAAAAAAATATCAGGTTCTATATAAAATATTTTGTTTCATGACACACCACTAATCATTGGTCAAAGTATCAAAAAAACTGGATTTTTCAACCAAAACTGTAAAGGCAAGGACTACCCCTAAAAATTTCTTTTGCAAGTCTTCCGTTCAACTTTGTGTGCTTGGTCGCTCTTTCTTTAGAAATATTTTCAGGTTCTACGCTTGTATGACGTATTATCATCCTTGCTCCAATCATTGGTCAAAGTATGAATAAAAACAAAATATTTTTTGGGTGACTTTATTTTTAGCAACACTTAGTGTTATTTTCCATATTGACCAATGATTGTGTGTGTGTCAAGACTCCAAAACGTCAATATTTTATATAGAACTCGATATTTTTTAATCATATCGCGTACAATAATATAGGCTCAATACATCAAGGATTCAAGAAACTTTTGATCGTCATAGTTGAAAAGGTCAAGAAATGTTTTGTTGAAAAATAGTTTTTTTTTTCATACTTTGACCAATAATTATTCTTTGGTAGGTCAAGATCCGAAACGTCAATATTTTATATAGAATCGATATTTTTTCACATAGTAATAATGTAGGCTCAATACATCAAGGATATGTCTCTGATTCATTTTATTCAAGAAAAGAAGAAGGAAGTAAGTTTTGTTTGGAAACTAAAGGGTGTTTTATTTTTTGTGCCCGATTTATTTTAATTTGGAGAATTTATTTTACCCCTCCGTTAAAAATATTAAAATATTTCAATTTTAACGTAGGGGTATAAATGGCTCCGATAGTGATGAGGAATATGAATTTTTTGAAAGTAGAGGGGTAAATCAGGCCCTTTTGATCACCTTTCTGGCATGTCCAAAAATTGTCTCAAATCTTTGCGTTCAATTAACAAACTTATTTTTTATTTTGTTCTCTTGGCCTTATTGTAATTATAAAATGAGAATATCACCTATTACTTTAAGTATTTTTCTCTTTTGTATTTAATATTTTTACAAGGAGTAACTACTCATAACTCACACCTCTTTAATTACTCTTAGTAATATCCATAACTCTCATACTTTAATTTTTCATGCCCATAATCCCCATATTTTAATTTGTAAGTTTGTCATACCTTATGGTATTCTTCCATTCTGCCTATATAAATTCATATTTTGTTTCATGAAGACTCTCATCCCAAATTATCTTCTCTTCTCTATCATTTTAGCTTTTGGATTAACTAATGTGTAAAGGCAAGGACTATAAAGGTAAGAAAAAATTTCGTTTGCAAGTCTTCCGTTCAACTTTATGTGCTTGGTTGCTCTTTCTTTAGCATATTTTCTTTACGCTTGTATGTATTATCATCCTCCAAGCTCCAACGAACCATGATCAAAAATATTTTTTCGGTGAGGTACTTTTAGTAGTAGTGTTATTTTGCGATTGACACTTGTGTGTGGTTGCTTTTTCCGAAAGTTATTTTGTGACGGACACTAACTTTTAATCATATGGTGTAGTTTGATTACAATATTTGATAGATCTCAAGAAATTTTTGATAGTTAGTTACAACCGAAGAAATGATTTGTAGAGACTCGTATAGTTTAGATTTCTTTCCTCTTTCTGAAATAATTATTCTTTGGTAGGTATGATTAGAATAGAAATATTGTAAATATCATACATAGTATTTAGTAGTATCATATTAACAATTGTCTAGATTTTTTATTCAAGAAAAGAAGAAGGAAAAAAAGGGTCTGGTATTTTTATATTAAATAAAATTAGTTTATTTTTTGTGTTTTGTGTTATTTTAATTAGAGAATTTATTTTATTTATTCATAACTGTATTAAAACTTTTTAGTTTAACTGGTAGGATATGATGAGGAGTTTTATTATTCTCATAACGAAAATTAAAAGATGAACTAATTTACTTTATGATATCATTGTTTAATTTATTTTTTTCTACTCTTTTGCGTATTTAGCAATCTTTTTTTTTTTGTTGCTTTTCTTTTGGTTGTTTATATAGCCCAAAGTTATTTTTACATACATTTAACTACATAACTAAGAAAATTTATATATATTATATAATTGTGATCTTTGAAATAGTGATGTGACACCTCTGCCATCAAATACATATTTTCCCCTTTATCTATTTTTTATCCCGAGAGATGAAATAAAAGAAAGAAAATGTAAAGGGACTTCACTTTTTGTTCTCTTTTTTATGTTTCCATGTTTCTTCTTGAAAAGAACTTGTACAGATTTGCTACTTTCTGTTGATCATGAGTAAGCATATGCATGATATTATAACCGAGTTATCTTTTCTATTAAAAAAATTCAATGCGTAATGATTAATGTATTTAATGACTAATAAATATTATATATTAAAATTTCTTATAACTCACATCTTATCATCTTCCTAACTTCTACTCTTAATTGGGATCCTTCATATGTATTTCATTTTCGTAACTCCTAAAAAATTAACTAATGTGTAAAAGATTGTAGTGAATAAATGTACTAAAAAAGAGGGGATTGAAACAAAAAATAATCATTTGCAACTTAATACGATAAAATGTTGTTTCAAAATATGACCTCTTATTCCATTGACTTCACCACCCACCCAACCTAAATTATTATTATAACTTCTGCTATGTACATATGAATGGTCAGTAATTAAAAAGAAGTAAATATATGTTACATACTCCTTAATTATAATAAGAAACTATCAATCTATACAATTAGTTTTTGTATGTATATAAAGTGCAAATATAACAAATTCATTAATATTTTAATAACCGCGCGAAGCGCGGATAATTTCACTAGTTTGTAAGACACTTATGCTAAGTGAAAAGGCACATCTAAGTGAACTTGAAAAGTCAAATATACCCATAGTCTTAAATTCCATGTCGAAAGTTGAGCTCTTCTAATATATAGAAATTTCGCTATCGTATTCAACATGGTCATTTGGGCCCTTATTCTCAATTTGGAAATATGATAGTTCTGGTTTTTGAACCATCTGAAAACTAATCTGAAAATTAGCCCAAAGTTCTGAGAGATAGTTTAAAAGCTTAAATTTTTTTCAAAATATTGAATTTTAACTATATATATAAAAAATGGATACGCAAACTTTTGGGGTGGTCTTTAAATTTTGCCAATATTCATAAATATTGATTTTTAAATTTTTAACCCTCATATAAAATGTAGTCATCCACAAATTATGAAATCCCTTTCTTAAAATTTTTCATTTGGGCGAATATCTTGGTTGGGGTTCGAACCTTTCTTTTCGGTGGTCTTAAAATAAAAAATTTTTCGCCTTATATTTGTGGTCTTTAAATTTTGTAATTTTTTGTGTATCTTTAAGTTTTGCCCTTCGAAAAATATGATGCATTATGTGTAATTATTGGTGTATATACAAAGTTTTTTTTAGTTTATTCATAAGGCAGAACTTTTCCTTATGGTATAATTTAGTTATAAAATAAAACTTTTTTTCATGATAAAAATTATGCCCTATAAGGCAAGAGCTTAAGCATAGATTTTGCCTTATAAGGCAAACTTTTAGTTATGCCTTAAGGAAAAGTTATGAAATTTTTCCACTTGTTTTCATACTTTTAGTTATGATATGTAAATTTTTTTATTTAGCTAAGGCATAACTAAAAGTTTATCTTGAAAAGTAAAAAAAATATATATATATATATATATATATATATATATGTCATGAATGTGTGTGTGTGTCAAACAAAAAAAGAACTTTTAGACAAATTCAAATTTTTGAAAAGTAAAAAACAAAAAACAAAACAAAAAATATATATATGCCTATAAGGCAAAAACTTTTCCTTATAGCAAAGATTTTGCCTTGCGAATTATTTTTAAGTTTTTGCCTTATAAAAGTTCGAACCATGGAACCCACGGGTTTTAGTTATGTTTAATGGGCACACTTTTAGCTAAGGCATAACTAAAAGTTTATCCCAAAAAGTAAATATATATATATATATATATATATATATATATATATATATATATATATATATATATATGTGTGTGTGTGTGTGTGTGTGTGTGTGTCTCAAGGCAAAGTGGTCTTTAATTTTTGTCCTTATAAAATTCAAACTTTGAAAAGTAAAAAAAACAAAAAAAAAACAAAAAATATATATGCCTCAAGGAAAAGCTCCGCATTATAAGGTAGAGTTTTAGTAGTCAAATTCAAACTCGGCTTGCGAATTATATATTTTTTTAAATATATATATATTTTTATATATATATGTGTGTGTGGTGGTTGTGAACCGAACCCATGAAGTTTAAAGACAAAAAATAATTTGAAGGACAAAATTTAAAGACCACAAATATGCAAAGCCCTATTTGGGTCTTAAGCCCAAAACTTAAAGTTCCAAAAAGAAGGGTAATTCGCAACTTTTTTATGAAATGGTCTCTTCACAAAATGGACTATTGTATTTTTCGAAATATGATTCATTTTTGCGCGGATTTGTCCTTTAAAAAAAAAAATGCAAAGTACTCTTGTTAAGGAATTACAAATTTTAATTTCAATTTTGACCTCAAATTGTTGGTCTTTAATTTTTGTCCTTCGCCTAAAAATCAATGGGTTTCGGGTTTGAACCTAACTCAGTCAAAAATTAACAAAAAAATCGCAAGGCAGAGTTTTGGATTCAAACCTTAAGGCAAACTCCGCATTATAAGGTAGAGTTTTGTAGTCAAATTCTACCTTGCGAATTTTTTTAAATTTTTTTTTTACTGAGCGGGATTCGAACCCGAGACCCATGAATTTTTAGGTAAAGAACAAAAATTAAAGACCAACAATTTGAGGGACAAAAATTAAAGACCACCCCCGAATAAGGAAAATCGTGCAAATTGCCCTATTTGGGTCTTAAGCCCAAAAGTTTGTAAGCTCCAAAATTCTTCTTAGCAAAGTCCAAATTATTGAATCCGACTAAAGCTGCCAAGAGTAGATTTTTGAAATTGTTTACCTCTGTTTGAACTTATACAAACAAAATCTGAACTTTGTTTTAATGACAACGCTGCAAATGTTGTTAAGAGTCAACTTAACTTAATATTAGTTGGTAATGCGAATTCGTCTGGGTTAGGAAAAGAAAACATAGAAAAAATGGTTGAGAAAACGACCAAATGGTCCTTAATGTATGGGGGTTGGACTATTTTAGTCCTTCATATATATCATGTAACCGGATAGTCCTTAATGATAGAAAAAGTGATTATTTTTGTCTTCCATATAAACACGCAATCGAAATAGTCTTCAATATATGGAAAAAAAATATTCATTTTAATCCTTCATATATAACATGTAACCAAAATAGTCCTTAATGTATAAAAAAGTGATAATTTTAATCCTAAAGCTTAAAAGTAATGGTGCAAGTAAATAATTTGTTAATTTTAACTAGCAACTCACATGAGTTAAAATATGGATTGAAACCTTAACATAAAATATGGATTGAAACCTTTCTTCCATAAACACATCTTATATGATGAGAAGAAAAGTCAACTTTTGCCATTTTTAATGGAAATATTGTACCAGTAATTAACGTTTGTTTTTGCCTTTGAAATCATAGCCCAACTGTGTCTTTTGATGCAAGAATGAAAACTAAGTTATAAGGAAAGAAAGAAAAATATACACTCCATTGTTGCAGGCGCGCCCACACCGTGATGGCAGGAGGAAAAATGGTAGTTTTTGCTTCCCTCACGTTTGTTGCTAGTTAAACTTAAAAGATTTTTTAACTTGCACAATTACTTTTAAGGTTTATGACAAAATGATCATTTTTTCATACATTGAGGACTAATTCGAATATGCTATATATGTAGGACTTAAATAAACACTTTTTTCATACATTAAGGATTATTTCGATTATGTAATATATATGAAGGATTAAAATGATCACATTTTCTATACATTAAAGACTATATTGGTTACGTGATATACGTGAAGGACTAAAATAGTCTAACCCCAATACATTAAAGACCATTTTGGTCGTTTTCTCAAAATAGCTGGTAATTATGCTACAGACCCAATAACAAAACAAAGTAAAATTAAGGGAAAACAACATAAACTACCCATGAAGAGCAAAATATTTACCAGAATATGCCCCGCTCTATTCTAATTACGTAATTACCTGTGCAACTAAAACAAATTACCCGAGTGCACCTTTCGCTTCACACTAACAGATGGGCAGACAGGCCCTTTCGTCGGTTGGAGTAGTTCCCAGTAATTAATGCTTTCAATAGTCAGTTTCTTTAGTTTGTTTTATGTTTTTTTTTTTCTTTCTTCAATTTCGTCTTCTTTGATTTTGTTTTTCTCCTCTCTTTTTTTTTTTTTCTTGTTTAAAGGTAAAAATATTAGCTAAATATTATTAGACTAATAAAAAAATTATAATTAGATTATAACAAGCAATAATTAAGTAAAAATACTATCAATGTCACTAGCTTATTTATTAAAACTTAAACTAATCGAAAATATGTTTTTATTAGTTTTTTGAACAAATAAAAAAGACAACTTATATCTAAAATATGACTCTATTTTTTTTAAAAAAAATTCACAATTAAAACTTGCTAAAAATGATATAAAGATTAAAATATCAAAATTAAGCTTAATCTCTATTTTGTTTGTTATTTTTTTTTTATAAATTCTTTTTTCTTTTGAAGGAGTAAACCCTTGTTTTATGATCGGTACATGGTGCACCATGTAGGTATCATAAAAGATCGTGATTTTTTTTTTTTTTTTAAGTTGGATATGAATATACCATGATGGTATCATTGAGGACTGTTGAAGAGCCTCTCATTGATGGACTGAGACAACCCTTGGTGATACCATCTCAGTATATGCAACATACTATGATGGTATCATGATGCTAATACGGTATATTTATATACTGAGTTGATATCATGAAGGAATCGCTCAGGACTGGTTCAGTCCTTTAATGATACATACCTCAGTTTCATCATGATACCATCTAAGTATATCAGTACACCATCATGTTATTATTTGAGGACTGCTGAAGAGTGTCCCATTGATGGATCGAGAGGCAGCCCTACATGATACCATCATGGTATATAGATATACAGATTTGGTATCACGCATGACTTTGTCAGCACTGGTTCATTTCTTCAATGAGACACTCCTCAGTCCCATCATGATACTATCTCAGTATGAGTATACCATCATGGTATCATTTGAGGACTGCGGAAGAGTGCCCCTTTTGATGGACTGAAGCAGTCCTACATGATACCATCATGGTATATAAGTATACTAATATGGCATCATCACTACTACAAAAATGGCTTTTAGCGGCAATAACAATTGCCGTTGAAACCTTTACCGGCAATTACATATTTGCCATTGTATCCCGGGTCGCTAAAAGCTTCAGCGGCAATTCTACCGAATGCTGGTAAAGGCATCAATTATTGCCGCTAAAAGTAATGACGTTTAGCTGCATTTAGTTACCTTCAATTAAAATGGCCGCCAAAACTCCTTAAAAGATGTGTTAGTTCATATATTTAGCAACATTTCACATTGCCGGTGAAGACTCATTAATCGCCGGTAAAGGAGACATCATTTAGTGGCAATAGTAATGGCATCTAAAACTACTGTTTGAATCTGCCCTTATTTATGTCCTTCATGACAATTTTTATAGCTGACAAAGACTCATCTTAATGCTACAAATTTTCACTACTAAAATATTTAAATGGTAACGTACAAATGTTTCCAATAGTACACAATAATATGCATTCATCATATCACATGATATTTATTAAATTTCCAATAAACAAGACAACTATTAAACCATAACTTTGAATAACCAACATAATAGAAAAAATGCACCATTTGAATCCAATAACTAATTTCACTAAACAACAACTAATTTCACTAAGTCTAATAATTGGTGTCATCAATAGTCATCATACAAGTTAGTTGTTCATAAACATTTATCCTGCGAGACAATGGAGAAAACAACCCTACATGACATTGATGCAATAACAAGATAATCTCTCTAGTCATTCTTGGTACAAGTGGGCGTGCAATAAAATCTTTTCCCCTTGCCTCAGTTTCATCACTGTTGTATGTCGACATGTTGTTATTCAGCCCCGTTTTTCTGCATCCCAAATATATTACTCCCGGTGATATGTGTTATCACCTGTAATGTAAAACAGTAATCAGTATACCAGTTTCTGTTTATTAATGAAAACCAGAAACAGAAAATAATCAAACTGAACTGTAGAAGAAGTAGAAAAATATTCTGAGCCCACAAGCAGAGGCGGATCCAGAATTTGAACTCTATGGGTTCAAATTCAAGATTTTTAGCATTGAACCCATTATATTTTTAAAGTTAGGGGTTCATATATATTATTTATTACAATTTTAGTAGGTTTTTACACATAAATTTATGCTCCGTGTCGAAAGTTAGGGGTTGAACCCCTACATACAATGCTACATACGCCTCTGCCGTAAGTTGCTTGTGTGTCCTTAAGGAATTATAACCCCCTCACTGTTGTCAAAGGATCTGGGTTACTTCCTCCGTGATAGAACGAAAGAACTTTTCTGTAGTAGTGGCAATACAAACCACAGAACTCCGGCGAACTCAAATAACGGAGCAAATCACAGAACACTTACAGTAGTTTGGAGAAATGATGCAGAAGAAGTAAAGAAATTTGAATGCAGGAAGTTTCAGAAAATATTTTCGTTGTGTGGTCAAAATGAGGCGAAGCCTCTGGAATTTACAGTTAGGATTTTTGAACTAAATGTCTGTTCCGAACAGGTATGGTGCCTGTCCTGAGAAGACTTGACTTCTCCAAAAAAATGGCCGTTATTAAATTAAATTTTGCGCGGAAGTGATATTTAAATAATATCCAAAATGAAGATTAAATTATGAATTTGGAAAAATAAATTTGGTCCAAAAAGATTATCAATCAAATCATTTGATTGAATTCGAGTCGAGCGACAACGGTGTGAGGGGAGATCCTCTTCTTAACCCTTTATGAGCTAGAGGATGTGTTTTGATATATAAACACACAACTCTCCCTTTCCACTACCAATGTGGTACAAAGTGCTCTTCTAAAAGGAACTTTGCTCAAATTTTCAATTTTTCCCTCAATTTCTTTTCTCTCCATTTCTCATTCACACCAATTTATCTTTAAAGCTTGAGCTTAAAAATCCCAACAATGTGAGTGTGACAAAAGCTCTGCAAGGTAAGAAAAATAGCATCAGAACTTAGAACATTTCAAGATGAGCCCAAATGTTATATAAGATTTACAATGTGCCTAGATTCACTGTCTTTAGGCATGTTGTTGTGCAGGTGAGCTTTAGTTTCTACTATCTTTAGGCATGTATCTGCCTATATGAACTGATTAAGAACATGATAAAGATACCCTGGACCCAAAAAGGCAGCCCAACATCACCACTATAAGAAAACAGACAAGAATAATTAAATAGAATACTTAACAGTTGATCATCAACTTCCTCTGACAATTCACTAGCTCATCCACTAATTTCATTCAATCTAGACTTCTTGAACAACGACAGTAGCATGTAGCCATTCAGCAAATTCTTCAAAACAAAAAATGATTAAAACGTAGTGAGCTGAAGTGTATACAAGAGAAGTCCTATTAGTTGAATTCCATTCTGAATTTAGGTACTCGAGGGAAGGGATTTTACAAATTTAAATTGGAATCTCCTTGCAATCAGTTAAACAGATATAAGTATTGAATGCTTATTAAAGTGCTCATGGATACAAGAAATTATCCAATAATGTTATTTTGCAAGTTTTTTAAGTTAAAGGTGAAAAACAGGGATTGAGCATTTGAGTACACTAAAAAAATTATGCTTCCAAGCAAAAAACTTGCCAAAATTGCTACCAGAAAACTATTCATTTCATGCCACAAAGGAAATATGACAAAAGTAGTAGCAACATGTTCTTGATACACTAAAGCTTCCACAGTTAATTATTCCTTGAATTTCTTGACAAGTATGTGAAGAGTTATTCTCTACATGTAAAATAAGTGGTCGTATGCTCAAATACTCAATACAAAACAATTTACCAGGCTAAGTAGAGTGGTTCGTTGAAACTCTTAGGTTGTCACATAAACAATAGGAATCCGAAATTTCTTATACGAGGGTTACGACTAATAGATTTTCGAAGAAATGACTTGAGGTCACGAGATTTTTCTTTCTATCTCTGTTCTCTCAAATCATTCAAAAATACTTAGACCGTAGCTACTTCCGATTTTGCTTCCCGATTGTTCTTGCGGATGACAAACGTTTCAAGTTAACTAGACGAAAATAATATACTTCATTCAAATTTACATAGACATATAAATATAAACAATAAATACAAAAAGACGGAATATCGTGAGACCCGGATTATCAAATAGGAAATCAGAAACTGTCACGTCCTAACAGACGTGAGTGACACCCACGCTAGTCCTATAGTGGGCGAACCAATCCCTTAACTCATTATCAAGCCAATTTCAATACTTAAACCAATTAATAAACATTGCTCACGAATAATGGAATAAAATGTCTGACAATAAAATAAATGAAATAGCAAGTACGGAAATCCAACTATTACATCCCAAAATCTGAAAGTCACCGTACAAAGACTCTAACCAACAATGTCTAAAAGAAGAGATATTGTCTAAAAATAACCTAATGTTTGGGATGAAAAATAGACATCTGAATAAAGAAAGATCTTCAGGCGGCATAGCACGGGTAGGAGCTCACCTCTGATCTTGGTAACGAATAACCTCAATAGATGCGAGGTCTGGAAGATGTCTCTGGCTCAAAATCTGTACTCACAAAAAAGTGCAGCAAGTGTAGGTCAGTACAAACAACACGTACTGGTAGGTATCATAGGTCGACTAAGATTAGTATCATGCATACATACATAAAATCAATGGAATAGGCAGATAGGCACAACAAACATGAATCACAATAAATATCCTCAAATAGCCCTCTTTCACAATCAATTACTAATTATCAACAATGAAATACCAACGCTCAAGCCGAAAATAGTAGAATAAACAATAAAGTTTCTAGTCTGTCACATAATCTATAATCACATGCTAAATGATATTGTTTTCCCCAAATAGCCATGACTTGCAGGGGACCCATGGTGTGCATGAAGCACTAGTTCTGGAACGATCTCGGACCACGAGCTCATAACTAGGCTACATCATCACCCCCTGTCAAATGTGCCGTAGGAGATGTATATGTTCCATCTCAATCATCATCAATAAAGGCCTCATAATCACATCACAAGAATAGAACGAATACAGGTGTCAAGTCAACACCAATGAAGTATAGTCAAATAACACAAGCTATAATAACTCACAATTAATCTGATCAATAATAATATAATATGTGGCTATCTCAATTCATCTCTGAAGGGTGTGTATGAACACCTTCCTTTCAACGGTCTAAAGAATACAATTCAAGTTTATCAGCCTCAGCAACGGAGAATCACTTCACACAATTAAATCATACAACCAACAATGAGCACCAAACTCTTAAGTCCAAATACTTATACATGCTTTCTCCCATAAATTCTACGATATATACAATCAACTAATCAAAGTTTAACTCAAGTAAATCGTAACCTGCCTCAAAGCAGATTTCAATAATGGAATCACTTCACAACACCCTTTTCATTTCGCAATGCCTCAGAACGTTCAAATTCTAGAAATCATAATACTAAGTAAGTAATGGAGTATTAACTCAATTTGTGGGTTCTATAAACAGTTCAACCCTACAATCTGGTTTTAGCCAAAGTTCCCATTTTTATTGGAACCCTAGGTCTCAACAAACAATTTCCATCATTGAATATCTAGTTCTCATGCTAAGCAGTGATAATCTCTACTCTTAGATGATTAAACAACATTAAACAACAATAAACAATAACCCATTAATATTCTAGGATTTTCTTGGTATTTGTGTTCTATCCTTCAATTCCCATTAAGAGTCTTTTGATTGAAACAGGAATCTAATATGAACGCCACACGAAGAAATTTAGTGATTAAGGCTTACTTTTGATGGAGAATAGTGCCCTAGCCTTAGAAAGTCGCTTTTATGCTCTTGGGAACTGCTTTAGGGGATTATGAGGAGTGTGGGCACGAGATAACTACTTAAACTCGTCATTAAACTTAAGTATCCTTCATTGTAGCGACAAATCTAAGGAATAATGAGAGAAAAATAGGCATACCTGATGCTTTTTGGAGTTTGTTTAGCAGAATGAAATTGAGACTAAATTGGTGAATAAGGTGTCTGGGGTAGAAGAGGGGGAAATTTTCTCTTTTCAACAAAGGAGGGATATTAGAGTGAAAAAGTGGGAGGGAAATGAAATAATTTAAGTGTTTTTTTTTTTTTTTTTTTTTTAACAATTGTATCAATATTAGTGGCCATTTTTCTCAATCGCCGGTAAACCATATTCTATACTGGCAAATGTTTATTCACCGGTAATAATTCAGCTCAAGAAATAATTTAGCGGCAATTATCTTATTGCTGCTAAATAATTGTCGGTAAAAGTCACTTTTTTAGTAGTGCATGAAGGACTTGGTCAGGACTCGTTCAGTCCTTCAATGAGACACTCCTCAGTCCCATCATGATACCATCTCAGTATATGAGTATACCATCATGGTATCATTTGAGGACTGCTAAAGAGTGCCCCTTTGATGGACTAAAGCAGTCCTACATTATACCATCATGGTGTATATATATATATATAAGGAATGATACAATATTCGATGATACTCTATCAGTATATGATATATACCATGTCGGTATTATAGAGCACTGAATGTTTTTTTGAAGGAATGTATTGGCAATCCCCTATGATACCTTGTTAGTATATGAATATACCAGATTGGTGCCATAAAGGACTGGGTCTTTTTTATTGAAGCAATGAATTGTCAGTTTCTTGAAGGAATAAACCAATCCTTTACGATACTTTGTCATTACCTAAAATATACCATGTTAGTATCATGGAGGACTGAGGAGTGTTTTCTTTTGAAGGAATGAACAAGTCATTTATGATACCTTATCGGTATATGATATAAACCATGTTGGTATCATAGAGGACTGAGTATTTTTTTTTTTTTTTTGAAAGAATAAACCGACAATCCTCTATGATACCCTATGAGTATATGATATATATCATTTTTTTTAAATTGTTTTTATTACATAGGGGGTGGGGAAGGGGAAATGAGGAAGGGCATTACAAGATGGGATTCGAACCCTTACCAACAAGGTGAGAGCTCAGGTAGTCAACCAACTGAGCTACTAGATCCCTACGATATATATCATGTTGGTATCATAGAGGACTGAATATTTTTCTTGAAGGAATGAACTGCTAGTCCTGTATGATACCCTGTCAGTATATGATATATCATGTAGGACTGAATAATATTTTGAAGGAATGAACCAATCTTTTATGATACCCTGTCAGTATATGATATATCATATAGGACTGAATAGTATTTTGAAAGAATGAACCAATCTTTTATGATACCCTGTTAGTATATGATATATACTATGTGAGTATCATAATATATTGCAAAAGTATACTTCAACTGCTACTGATTTGATATACTTTATGCTAGAATAAGTTTATTTTTTTTTATAATTGATATAGAAAAAAAAGTACTATTTCAATTATCTTTTTATTGACATAAAAAGAAAAAAATACAAAATATATTTTAGATATAAATTTATTTTTATTTGCAAAAAAACTTATAAGAATATTTTTTTATTAATTTACGGCCTTAATAAATAAGGTAGTTATTTTAGTATTTTTATTAATTACTTCTTATTGTGTTTTATTAATTTAATAATAGTTAGCTACAATATTTTAATATCTTTTTAATTTTTAAGAAGAAAATAAAGAGACAAAAAGAAAAGAAAAAAAGAAAAGAAAGGAGGAGAACCAAAGCACCAGAGCATTTCAAAATCTATCTATATAGAATAGGAGAGAAAAAAGAATGGTAGGATGACAAGTGTCGTCACCACAAAAAAAAGTAGAATATAAAAATCCAAAATCCAAAATACAAAATCAGAAAATAAGTAAATAGTGAAAATACAAAAATGTAAATTCTAAAGAACTAAAACTAAAAACTGCACTATATATCGTCAAAAATAACAAAGCCAAGTGGCACTTTTTAGGACAAAGCTCCAAAAAATTTGGACTTTTAAATTTTTTTTTTTTTTAAATCTGAAACAAATAATACATATAAATTTGAAAATTGTGGGGAAAAAAAGATAGTATAATTTATATTGGCGAGTACGACCTTTTGTTTTTAATTCTAAATCACTAAATAATTAATTTAAATTTTGAATTTCACAAGATTAGTAACTAACCTTACCCCTTAAAAATACCTAACCCCATAACCCACATATTTGGGAGGGAAAAAAAAAAAAAACTACCACCTAAACTCCATCACCCACATCTTCTTGAAAACCTACTATTCCAAAAAAATTATTTGATCCAAATTATACGAGCATATTGCATTCTCAAAAACAGTGACAATTGGTATGAACAATTGTCAAATGGAACTGTGCACCATAGCAAAATTTCTTGGTTGGCCAACGTGTTCTTGAAGGCATATATCTATCAAAACAGACAAGTTTTCAATTGCTGATTTGTTTTTATATTGTTTTATATTGATTTTTACAATTTCAAAAATAAAATTTTTGTTGGTTTATCAGGTATTTGTCAGAGTGGAGAAGAATTTTTTCTTTCCAAGAATCAAAATACATGTTAAAGTAATTACTACATGCATGATAAGTTTGAGAATTTCACATTAAAATTTAAAAGTGTGTATTTTGATAGAAAAAGAGAGGAAATAGTGCTTATTACACAGAATAATATAATGAGAATTTATTTAAAATATCGATAGATGTTTTGACAGAATAATAAAAGAATTTTTTCACTGATACTTAGACTTTGGACGAATTGAAAATCATAATTTACAAAATAATATGAGTCGGAGTGGAGAATAGAATTTTTTTTTTCCAAGAATCAAAACTCATGTTAAAGTAATTACTACAAACATGATAAGTTTGTGAATTTCCTATATTGTAAAATTTAAAAGTTTGTATTTTGATAGAAAAAGAGAAGGAATTTGATCATTTCTTAGATTCTATTGAATTGTATCATATTCATTTTCGATTTTAAAGGGAACAGTTACCTTATAAAACTTTTTCTTTTTACTTTAATTTAAGTTTAACTCATTAGATTCAGTAATATATTAATTCACATAATATCTTGAATGATGGAGAATAGTGCTTATTACACATAATAATATAATGAGAATTTATTTAAAATAGCGATAGATGTTTTGATAGAATAATAAAAGAATTGTTTCATTAATAATTAGATCTTGGATGAATTGAAAATCATAATTTACAAAATAATGTGACATTATTTGGATTATGGTCAAACAATAAATGAAAAATTAATTAAAATACCATAGAAAATAGAAAATAGAGATGGTGCGAGGGTGTGGATCACGAGGAGGGAATGGGGGTAAGTAGGAGTAGTTGGTGGTTTCTTTTTTTTTTTTTTTTGTTTGATAAACATTCAAACAAAAAAATGTGGGTAAATCTAATTGGATATGAAAGGTTCTGCATTATGACAAAAAACTTATGCCATCTTTCAAGATCATGAATTGAAAACTTTATACATAAAGTCAAGAAAATCAAAAGATTAAAAATTTTAAAAATTTCAAGCAACAAAATAAAGAAAAAATAATTATTTTAATTAGGTAATTTTAATAATTGAAATTAAAACTCAAATTTAAAGTTTAGAAATAAATAAGACAATAGAAGTACGAAAAAGTATTTATTTATATCAATATATATCAACAATTAAAGTTAAAACTCAAAATGTTCTACCGAAAACATTGTGAAGAATACCAAATTATTATTAAATATGTCTATAAATCTTATGACGTAATAATGAAAGAACTTTTTATTCATCCTTTGATGACTTCAAAATCACAATTAATTATCATATATTACATTATATTGATTAAACGTAGAAAACGAGTAAGAACAATGCATAGCTATGTTATATTAAAAGGATAGGAGTAGATAATAATATAAATCAAGTGATTGATTAAAAAGCATATTCACAGTACAAAATACTAAATAGTTGATATGCCATTAAGAAAAACAACGTAGAAGTTATTCGTTGGATAAATAATTTGTTTCCTTTAATTTCTTAAAGATGTCGTTAATTGGGTGTATTATATTAAAAAGTTTGATGATATTTGATATTTTTTTGAAATAATATATTCTAATATACTCAACAAGCGACATTGCAATCCAAATTGATTAATAATCTTTTAATGTCATTCGCGCAACACGCGGGTACTGATACTAGTGAACCAAAAAAGGACAAAAAAGCTGACGCGCTCATCAGGATGACGGCAGCATGACGTCATCCCGATAAAAGTACATGGGGCATTACCGTAATTAGATTCGATGGCATCAAAGTAAAGGGGGTATGAATGCGTAAATTATTTGCTTTTAGTTGGCATTCATGTTCTTTTCCCTAAAATTAAAGATGCAATTAAATCTTCTAGCCCATGATTCTTACTTCTTTAATTCTTTTGAAAGAGGGTTGTTACGTTTAACTACTCCTCGAGACATTTCTGATGATGGCCCTTGAATTATAGCAGCAGCAACCTCAATTGCCGTACCCAGGCGTCGGTCTCTAGAAGCTTCTGGAATGTTCAATTTGGCACTGTAACTTTCGTAGCCGATTGTGCCTGAAAAAAAAAGAAAGAAATAGTTAGATTAAACCTACGCCACCCTATAGTGTGGAGTTATAAAAATAAACATGAGTAAAAATTCTCATTGGCTTTGTTACACGTAAATCAAAACAATAAGAGCTTTATTAATTACGGAGGCTTGGATATATTTTTTAAGTCTTAGGCAAGAAATTGAGGCAAGTTGTGATTTGTGGATACTGGTTGCTCGTCAGCCATATATCCTATCAAGAAACATCCGTCAATTTTTGCCTCATTAGCATTTCTAAGTTTTCGTCATCGCCTCAAATCGAAGGAACAATCGCAGGGGTAAACCATAGCCGAAGGGGCATGGCCTCAATTTCAATATTATTGGCCTAGTGTAGTATCTGCTCAAATCAACTTTTAAATGTAGAATCTGTTAATGTTGAGTATTGAATCTGTTAGCATTCAAGATGAGAATTTGTTAGTGTTCAAGAAATTGATAAGGGTGTCTAGAGTCATCAACTTGTTATTGTTGCTTTATCTCTTTAATTGCTAGTAATGAAATATTTTGAAATAATAGACCATGAAGCATGTAACATGAGATAAAGTAGAATGAAAATTCTATGCATAAAATTGACTCATTGAAGTAATGTTTCCACACTAACAGTTATTAGTAATTGGGAACATTTTAACATTTAGAAAATTTCGACCATGATAATCTTAGTTTGACTATTGACTTTCAATTTAATTAAGGAGGGGTCTCTGTCCTGATATAAAGGAGTTATTGTTCTTTAAATTCAGAATTAGTGCGCAACATAGCTTCAATAAATTCCCGTCCAGCTTCATTTTCCAAGCTACTCTGCTTCACCTCCTCCATTTTCACTCTTTTAACATACTTTAGCCCCCCCCCCCCCCCAAAAAAAATACGTCTCAAAGCTTTGAAACGTCAAACTTTGCTATAGAACCCAATGTTTGTGAATGTGGTCGTTATTGTAAGCTAAAATCAAGGACCGAAGATAATCCGGGACATCATTTTTGGCGTTGTAAAGTGCCTGAAGTAAGTGTTTTTACATTTTTTTTAGGGTTTAAATTTTTTTCACATTATCTACATATTATATGTTTAAAAACTGATTTTCTTGTAATGTTTATAGGATATGGGCGGTTGCAAACATTTTCGTTGGAAATATAGCATTCCCGTGGATAAAACGGTGGCGGCGAAGATTAAAAAGCCTCCTGTTGATAGAGATACCACAACTTCACGTATCTCAAGAGATGCCGTGAAGTTTGACTTGCAATTTAAGCTTATGGATACTAAAGAAAAGATTGACCTTTTGGAGGTGTTACTAAAAGAATCCAAAGAAAAACAAAGTTTTCTCAAGGCCAACCTAAGAGAAATTCAACACGAGAAAAATGCTTTGAAAGAAAAACTGAAATTTTGGAAGCCTATTTGTGCTGTGTTGTTGTTGTTTATTATTTCTATGCATTTTGTTTATTAAGTTTAATATTTCTATGTAATTTGTTTTTCTATGTATTTTCTATTTATTTTGTTACTTTTATGTACTTTGTTTCTGTTGTTTATTATTTTTTTGTACTTTGTTTTAAGAAGATTATTTAAATTAATAATAGACTATAAAAATCAAAGCAAATTAAAAACATACTAAAAATATTCAAATTGGTGACTTCATCATAAACTAAAAATACAAATTAACCGCACGAGTCTGCACCTTAAATTACCCAAAATCTAAGAGAGTGAACCAAAATAACCCCTAATCATCATCAAAATAGACATTCTCAATATCGTCCTCAGAACAATATTTTGGGTTTCTTAAGACATATCTTTTTTGGTAGATGTTAATACTCTACTTGTTGATGATGCTTGTTCTTCGGCCAAATTTAGCATTTAAAATCTACAACGTCTTGCTAGCATTCTGTTGTTTTCTTTTCTAATCCTTTGTACGGCAAGCTCGCAAGTTCCTGGACCTACTCGAGGCGTGGTTATTGAGTACTTTGTTGGGATTTGAGCGTTGAGATTTTCCAAATCACGAATAAGAGGTTCTGATTCGGCATGCCGATGTGCCCATTCTCGGCGTAACCTGCAATAATATTCTCGTGAATCTGAATATTTCACGCTGCAAAAATCATCATTACGCTCTATAAGAATGTGAGATTTCATATCGTCTAGTTTGAAATCATTGTTATTAAGAAAAATTGATTCACTGGAATAGCTGCTATGATTTGAACTATCATCACCACTGCTATTCGAATCCTTTGGAAGGAATAAAGACCAATCTACATTTCTACTACTCGACATTGAAAATGTTGTAGTCTAATAACAAATGAAAGGCTACTTATTGTCATACCCTATTTTAACCGGGGTCAAAATAGTTTACAACATCCGGGTAATTCGGGGTTAATTAAAGTTAAGGAGTCGCCACCTAATTATTTACGGTGAATTAGGACACCTAAAGTTTATTAAAGTAGTTATCTAAAGTTAACTCATTTAAGGTCTGCCGAAACTTAAGATTCTAGGTAAGGGTTCAATTAGTCTAAAGGGAAGGTATTAGGCATCCTTTAAGACCCATTAACAATGGTTAACGACCGGACTTATGATTAGTTAGGCTAAGTATGAATATAGTGTTTTAAATATTTAAGAAAATATCTTTAAAGTATTGCTAAAGTTATAAATAAAAGTAGAATATTGTTTAAAGTAAAACTTGTAAAAAAGTAGTGATTGCATAAAGAGTTTAGTTAAAAAATAAACTAAAAGAAACGGAATGTGTAATGTTCTTATGTATTTAGAATATGAATTACGCCAACTAGCAAATTAAACGTATTTGTAAAGTTATTGTGAGTTAATGTTTTAACAAAAGATGTATTTCAAGTGTTTTAAGATAGTAAGAAATCTTGATTCTTTTAGCTTAAAACATATAGTCATGCTAATTAAAAAAAGCTGTTGTAGGAGTAAATGTTATAAGCGTTATAAATCATTTTGATGTAAAAAGGAAAATAAAGCTTGTAGAGTTAATTGATGGTTCGACTACCCATTACTAAACTAAACCCCTTAATTTTCTAAGGTTTCTAAATTAACAAATAAAGTGTTAATCATACAATAAGAGTTAATTGCATAAAAGAAGATGAATAAAATAAAAATGGAGGCATAAAGTGATTTCAATGGGCTCGGCCATTTAAAAATGTCGTCCGCGCACTCGTTGTTATTCTTGGGCACGACTCAGAGAAGTTATGTTGGGCTTTTAGCCCAACGCCAAATGCGGGAGGAGACGACGAGTCGCTTGGACTCGTATGCGATGTTCATGCATAAGAAAGGAAAAGAAAAGAAAAGGATTAGAAAGAAAACCCGGTTAAAACAATTATAGAGGATAAAGAAGAAAATTAAAGAACTTATGCTAAAAAAAACAATACTTTTACAGATCATGTTAATCAAAATAACAAAGACATTAACTGAAAGAGATTTTTTTTTTACGCGTATCACTCATTACACTAGCAAAATGATAATGTGAGCTAACAAATTTCCTATCTAATATTCTGCCAGCTAGGATAAATTAATGAACATGAGACAAAATTAGATGTTATATCTTTGAACCATTTCTAACGGTCAATTTGTCTGAAAACCTTTCTAGGAGTAGAGAACTATAACAAAGTTGTCATTGATTTGTAAGATTACTATTGCCTACTAATGGCCTAACCGACCGGAGAATGTGAGCTCCATTTTCTATCAAAAACAAATTTAACTTGAACAAAATATTGTTTAACTTTCGAGCAACCTAAACCAATTTTCAACTTTGTAGGTTCATTGGAACAAATGCTCAATAGTGGACTTGTGGTCATCAATCAACTAAGGGTGGCATTGCCATTTAACGAACACATAAACGGGAGCATCCAAATGTAGGACATGTACAATATTTACTATAATAACCGAAAAGTGTACAACATCACACAAAATAAACTTGATCAAAACCTCCTGAGCAGAATAAGGTGAATACTAAGAATTCTTTATACGAATCATCACAAATTTGCTTAAAGAGTGATAAAAGAAACAACGTAAAATGAACTAAATACTATTTTGGTTTTCGGACAAGGAAAAAAAAAGGATTCTGGGAAAAGGAAGCAACCATTTTAAAAGAGGCAGTAGCCATTAGGGGTGATGAATATCAAGCAACATTAGATCCTTAATCGCTAGACCAAACTTGATTTGGGAGAACACACTTAAATATATTTGACATTAGGAGCAGACCTACTTAATCAACAAAAATGTACCAAAACTCATGCTTTTTCCTACTAATTAATGCCTAAAGAAATTCCAAGTCTAAACATAGTGGCACAAAATGCAGGGAAAGTAATAACTAAAGGACTGATTTTACTTAATCTTGAAATAATAATGGAGGTAAACTAAATATCAAATGAAGCATGGTTTATAAGAAGGAAAATAAGGAAAAGTCACGTAAATGAACTATCATCGGTATTCACATACATATCCTAAACAACACAAAACTTAATCTAACATAAGCTTCAACTAAACAAAGGACACATGAAGAACAAAACATCATACTTTGGCACAAACAATAAAGAAGTCATTTAGGGTAACTTGGGAACAATATAAGCTAATCTACACGAAAAACAAAATAATGGACAGAAATAAAAATAAAAATACGAAAATGACAAGAAGATTACAAACGGTGATCGGGCTCCTTAGAGTATCGTCTTCGAGAAAACTCACGGGACATACATTCCTTACATAAACGAAGCCCGACGATATGACTGTTCTAATACTTAGGCAATTTTAAGGTTGATCAACTATCTATCCATAATCTGGCTTAGTCAAGTAATAGATAAACGAGGAATATATAAAGTATTTTAAACTATCTTTGAATTCCTAATAACTTATAACTAACAAAGCAAAGATCGTTGATCATATAATTTAAAACATACTTAGTCGATATTTACCCTATCAACATTTATCTTAGCCCGGTCATATTTTAGCCAAAACACAGGATTTTCTTTTATCTAAGTAGAAATCTAAACAAACAAGAAATACAATTTTAAACTATGCATATTAAACTAAAGCTCTATTGAACAAACATGTAAACACGAGGTATGCAACACACACATAAGGAACATTAAATAAGCGAGTTAAACACGAGAAAAATCACACATGCGAACAAAGAATCACAAATACCAATCAAAACTAAATCGAAACTAAGATGGGAGAATGAGAAGGATTGCACCGACCTTTCTCATGTGCGGCAATCGGGTGTAGACGGCCTCGAATCTACTCGAACACGACGAACGGAGGTATACCGATTAAACCCCAAAATTCCGATTGTATGAAAATATAGTGATTTATAGTAATAGAGAGAGAGAGAGAGAGAGAGAGAGAGAGAGAGAAAAAGAGAGAGAGAGAGAGAGAGAGAAGATGGTGGGTGTCCCTAAACACCGCATCCCTTCCTAAAATCCGAAAATCCCCCTTTTTAGAAAAGAGAAGGAGCGTATGAGAGAGAGGAGCGTGGGGGGACAACAAAGGAGTGGAGGGGAGCGTGGTGTTGGTGTCGGGTGAAAAGGATGAGGGAGAAGGGAGAGGTGGGGTGAGAGTGAGAAAGAGAGATGAAGGAGATGAAAATGAAAAGAAAGAGAGAGAGAAGGGATTAGGTTAAGGGGAATGGGCTGGACCGGCCGGGTATAATGGTAGAAATTAATGCTTTTAATTGTTGGGCTGGTCCTCAAAATGTAGGGGTTGAAAATGTGGGTTGTTTATTTGGGTAGGGAGATAATATTGTATTTGTATTTTTTGGGTCATTAATTTAGTCGAAAAATTGGTGATCCTTTCTCCTTTATTTAATTATTGTTGGGCTTTTGATTTAATAACTAGTACAATATATACTATGTAAAGACAATAAAGATTTTACAAAGTGTTGTCTTGTAATTAATTTAACGATTCCAAAACCTCAAAAAAATGAAACGATGACTAACCGTTTAAAATTTGTGATAAAGTAATGCTCATAATGTTGAAAATAAAAGTAGTGATATTAATAGTAGTAGTAATAAAAAATAGTGAAAAATAAAGTATTTAGCTCATCAAGTAAATTTAGAAACTCGATTAAATTAAATAAAGGAGGGACAAATTGGGTGTCACATGATAATGTTTTGTCATACCCTATTTTAACCGGTCAAAATAGTTTACAACATCCGGTAATTAAAGGGTTAATTAAAGTTAAGAGTCGCCACCTAATTATTTACTATGAATTAGGACACCTAAAGTTTATTAAAGTAGTTATCTAAAGTTAACTCGTTTAAGGTCTCATGAAACTTAAGATTCTAGGTAAGGGTTCAATTAGTCTAAAGGGAAGGTATTAGGCATCCTTTAAGACCCATTAACAATGGTTAACCGGCCGGACTTATGATTAGTTAGGCTAAGTATGAATATAGTGTTTTAAATATTTAAGAAAATATCTTTAAAGTATTGCTAAAGTTATAAATAAAAGTAGAATATTGTTTAAAGTAAAACTTGTAAAAAAGTAGTGATTGCATAAAGAGTTTAGTTAAAAAATAAACTAAAAGAAACGGAATGTGTAATGTTCTTATGTATTTAGAATATGAATTACGCCAACTAGCAAATTAAACGTATTTGTAAAGTTATTGTGAGTTAATGTTTTAACAAAAGATGTATTTCAAGTGTTTTAAGATAGTAAGAAATCTTGATTCTTTTAGCTTAAAACATATAGTCATGCTAATTAAAAAAGCTGTTGTAGGAGTAAATGTTATAAGCGTTATAAATCATTTTGATGTAAAAAGGAAAATAAAGCTTGTAGAGTTAATTGATGGTTCGACTACCCATTACTAAACTAAACCCCTTAATTTTCTAAGGTTTCTAAATTAACAAATAAAGTGTTAATCATACAATAAGAGTTAATTGCATAAAAGAAGATGAATAAAATAAAAATGAAGGCATAAAGTGATTTCAATGGGCTCGACCCATTTAAAAATGTCAACGTCCGCCTTATTCTTTTATGGCCGACTCAAGAGAAGTTATGTTGGGCTTTTAGCCCAACGCCAAATGCGGGAGGAGACGAGTCGCTTGGACTCGTATGCGATGTTCATGCATAAGAAAGGAAAAGAAAAGAAAAGGATTAGAAAGAAAACCCGGTTAAAAACAATTATAGAGGATAAAGAAGAAAATTAAAGAACTTATGCTAAAAAAACAATACTTTTACGGATCATGTTAATCAAAATAACAAAGACATTAATCGAAAGAGATTTTTTTTTTACGCGTATCACTCATTACACTAGCAAAATGATAATGTGAGCTAACAAATTTCCTATCTAATATTCTCACGCCTAGGATAAATTAATGAACATGAGACAAAATTAGATGTTATATCTTTGAACCATTTCTAACGGTCAATTTGTCTGAAAACCTTTCTAGGAGTAGAGAACTATAACAAAGTTGTCATTGTAGTAAGATTACTATTGCCTACTAATGGCCTAAACTGACTGGAGAATGTGAGCTCCATTTTCTATCAAAAACAAATTTAACTTGAACAAAATATTGTTTAACTTTCAGAGCAACCTAAACCAATTTTCAACTTTGTAGGTTCATTGGAACAAATGCTCAATAGTGGACTTGTGGTCATCAATCAACTAAGGGCTGGCATTGCCATTTAACGAACACATAAACAGGAGCATCCAAATGTAGGACATGTACAATATTTACTATAATAACCAGGCCGTGTACAACATCACACAAAATAAACTTGATCAAAACCTCACTGGAGCAGAATAAGGTGAATACTAAGAATTCTTTAGCACAGAATCATCACAAATTTGCTTAAAGAGTGATAAAAGAAACAACGTAAAATGAACTAAATACTATTTTGGTTTTAGGACAAGGAAAAAAAAAGGATTCTGGGAAAAGGAAGCAACCATTTTAAAAGCGTTAGCCATTAGGGGTGATGAATATCAAGCAACATTAGATCCTTAATCGCTAGACCAAACTTGATTTGGGAGAACACACTTAAATATATTTGACATTAGGAAAGAGGACTACTTAATCAACAAAAATGTACCAAAACTCATGCTTTTTCCTACTAATTAATGCCTAAAGAAATTCCAAGTCTAAACATAGTGGCACAAAATGCAGGGAAAGTAATAACTAAAGGACTGATTTTACTTAATCTTGAAATAATAATGGAGGTAAACTAAATACTAAATGGCGCATGGTTTATAAGAAGGAAAATAAGGAAGAAGTCACTGTAAATGAACTATCATCAGTATTCACATACATATCCTAAACAACACAAAACTTAATCTAACATAAGCTTCAACTAAACAAAGGACACATGAAGAACAAAACATCATACTTTGGCACAAACAATAAAGGTAAGCTGATTTAGCCAGGTAACCCGAACAATATAAGCTAATCTACACGAAAAACAAAATAATGGACAGAAATAAAAAATAAAAATACGAAAATGACAAGAAGATTACAAACAGTGATTCGGGCTCCTTCCGAGTATCGTCTTCGAGAAAACTCACGGGACATACATTCCTTACATCAACGATCGACGATATGACTCTGTTCTAATACTTAGGCAATTTTAAGGTTGATCAACTATCTATCCATAATCTGGTTTAGTCAAGTAATAGATAAACGAGGAATATATGCAGGCTATTTTAAACTATGCTGAATTCCTAATAACTTATAACTAACAAAGCAAGGTACTGTTGATCATATAATTTAAAACATACTTAGTCGATATTTACCCTATCAACATTTATCTTAGCCCAGTCATATTTTAGCCAAAACACAGGATTTTTCTTTTATCTAAGTAGAAATCTAAACAAACAAGAAATACAATTTTAAACTACTGCATATTAAACTAAAGCTCTATTGAACAAACATGTAAACATACGTAGGCATGCAACACACATAAGGAACATTAAATACCGAGTTAAACAGAAAAATCACACATGCGAACAAAGAATCACAAATACCAATCAAAACTAAATCGAAACTAAGATGGGGAGAATGAGAAGGATTGCACCGACCTTTCTCATGCGGTGGACCGGGTGTAGACGGCCTCGAATCTCGAACACGACGAACGAGAGGGTATACCGATTAAACCCCAAAATTCCGATTGTATGAAAATATAGTGATTTATAGTAATATCCGGCTAAAGTTCACGTAAAAGAAAAAAATCGTGGTTGGAAGATGGTGGGTGTCCTAAACACCGCATCCCTTCCTAAAATCAAAAATCCCCCTTTTATAGAAAAGAGAAGGAGCGTGAGAGAGAGGAGCGTGGGGGACAACAAAGGAGTGAGTGGAGGGAGCGTGGTGTTGGTGTCGGGTGAAAAGGATGAGGGAGAAGGGAGAGGGTTTGGTGAGAGGAGAAAGAGAGATGAAGGAGATGAAAATGAAAAGAGAGAGAGAGAAGGGATTAGGTTAAGGGGAATGGGCCAAGGTGGGTGAATATAATGGGTATTGGGCTGCTTTTAATTGTTGGGCTGGTCTGAAAATGTAGGGGTTGAAAATGTGGGTTGTTTATTTGGGTAGGGAGATAATATTGTATTTGTATTTTGGGTCATTAATTTAGCTGAAAATTGGTGATCCTTTCTCCTTTATTTAATTATTGTTGGGCTTTTGATTTAATAACTAGTACAATATATACTATGTAAAGACAATAAAGATTTTACAAAGTGTTGTCTTGTAATTAATTTAACGATTCAAACCCGAAAAATGAAACGATGACTAACCGTTTAAAATTTGTGATAAAGTAATGCTCATAATGTTGAAAATAAAAGTAGTGATATTAATAGTAGTAGTAATAAAAAATAGTGAAAATAAAGTATTTAGCTCATCAAGAATTTAGAAACTCCGATTAAATTAAATAAAGGAGGGACAAAATTGGCAGTGCCAGATGCCCCTTCGAATGAGATACAAGAGTTTTCAAGCAAGAAGTTTGACGTAGTAGAACAATTTTGCTCCGACCAACAAATACGAAATCGCGAGAGAATGTTATTTATGGATTTATAACTTTGCAAGGGTTGTGGATAGGTGACGGAATGGAACATATGCTTATAGCCTCCTAATTATAAATGTGCGCAACACACCCTTAAGTAGGACTACTAGGATACGATGTAAATTTCAAAAAATGCCCCGATGTTGAATTATGGAAACGCGGGATGTAGAAGGAATGTAGGATCGTGAAAAGAGTTGATTGAAACAGAGTATTAGTATAGAATATGACAGAAAAATTGACCTACGTGGCACGTGTTTGCAGGAAGTAGGCGGAGTTGAGTTCGAGAGTAGATCCGTGACCTTTGCTTATGAGTTTGATATTCTCTCTTCAGCATATTTGCCCTTTGATTCAACTGCGTAAGACAAAGTTCACGTTACCGTGTTGTGTCTCGCACGTACATTGTATTTTTTCAAAGCCGAAATTTATGTCACAATTAGTAATAAAGTCTGGGATAAAGTTGAAAGTGTGAAACTTATAAAGAATGTAAAATGATAATAAATATGAGTATGAGAGAATAAGATGAAGCCGTATGGCTTATAATGAGGCAGTGTTGCCAAATATTGTCTCTGGTTGTCTTCAGGGACTTGAATGATAAATGATGC
>NC_081344.1:20835895-20900909 GCF_029784015.1 Lycium ferocissimum
AATTATTTTTTAATATAATATTTTTATTTATACATTCGAAAAAAAGTAATGTCTTGACTAAAAAATAAAACACTTAAAACAAAACCTTATAAAATAAAAGACTTAAACCTAAACATAACAAGATTCAAACAAACAAAACTTACTTCGGGGCACTTTACAACCCCTAAAACGATGATCCAAATGTTTAGGTAAACTTGATGTAATGAACCAACATTATTCTCCGCAAAAAAAATATATCAAGTTCTATATAAAATATTAATATTTCGAAATTTTGAAACATGACTAATCTTGTGTCAAAGTATGAAAAAAAAAGGTGAATTTGAGAGCTTTAAAATTGCGTGGAAAAAAAAAACTAGCCTTTGCGCACTAATTTAGTGCGCAAAGGTTACTTCGGTAACTTTTTTTTTTTTGGTGAATATTTTGGTGCCTTTTGACACTTTTTGGGTTAAAAAAGTTGCGGACTCAATAATCTTAGTTTGACTATTGAGTTTCAATTTAATTAAGGAGGGGTCTCTGTCCTGATATAAAGGAGTTATTGTTCTTTAAATTCAAAATTATAAGAGGACAATTAGTTAAATTCATTTAAGTATAAAAAGAACTTAATATAAGTAAAGTTAAACAAAGAGGATCCAAGTTATCTGATAAACATAAGGGACAAGTGTGAAGGAATGCAAGATAACGTCTCAAGAGAAGGAAAATAGAAAAAAAAAAGATACCAAGTCTTGTCTTATATTTACACATTCATATGCTTAAATTTGCCGGATAAAGAAAATGATACTTCGATAATCAAAATATCTTAGTGTGATGGCAAAATATAAATTCGAAGGAATTTGCTTAAATTTCTCTAGATAAATGTTATAGCTTTGCGAATTGCCCTTCTTTTGGGGTGGTCTTTAAATTTTGCCCATCATATTTGTTGTCTCTAAGTTTTGCCCTTCGCTTGGATACCCGAGTTACGGGTTCGAACCCACTCTCGCATAAAATAAAAAAATAAAAATTGGCAAGGCGGGGGTACGGGGAGTGTATCGGTCCTTAGGAAAAACTAAAGTTATCGGAGGGGCATAACTTTTCCTCAAGGCATAGTTTAGTTATGCGTATAGGGGAACTTTTATTGCCAGGAACTATACCTTATGGGGTAAACTTTTAATTAAGGCATAACCAAAAGTATGCCCCATAAGGCAGAACTTTTCCTTAAGGCATAGACTTTGCCTTATAAGACAAACTTTTTAGTTATGCCTTAAGGAAAAGTTCCGCCTTATGAGTCATACTTTGAGTTATGTCTTATGGGGCACACTTTTAGTTAAAGCATAACTAAAAGTATGCCCCATAAGGCGGAATTTTTCCTTAAGGCATAACTAAAAGTTTGTTTTGAAAAGTAAAAAAAATAAAATATATGCCTCAAAGCAAAGTCTGCTCCCACCGGCATAACTTTAGTTTTTCCTTAAGATAATCGGATCCAAGCATACACTCTACCCTCCCTTGCGATTTTTTTTTTTTAATGCTTGAGCGGGGGTTCGAACTCAAGTATTCAAGCGAAGGGCAAAACTTAAAGATCACAATTATGAGCGCAAAATTTAAAGAACACCCCGAAAGAAGGGCAATCCGCGCAAAAAAATGTAGCTTAGGGTCAAATATTATGGCCAGGTTGAGATATAATAAAGAACGTAAATTCGATCGAAAAAGACAATATCTACAAACATGATATTTTTAGCTTTGTAAAAATCGTATGTTTGGTGACACTTACCAAACTTTGCATCGTAAATTTCCATCGCATCAGCAACGAAATTAAAATTTTGGTCACCAAGATTTTGAGCGACTTATAATTAAGTACCTTATATACACTCTCACTAATATTTATATATATTTACATTATGAGTGTATTTTTATTTATTGTACTAGATTATTAACTTATTAGATTCAATTACATGTTGTTATATGTCACACTTTAATCGCTGTAAAAAAGTTTCATCGTGTTAGTGGACACAGTCAAACTCATAATTAGAAATATTTTTTTCATTTCGGACACATCTCTTCTTATCTTTTCTTGTATTTTGCTTATGTTCAGTCTTTTTAGTAGTTTATTACTTACTCTTTTCGACTTTTTGAATCAAATTCTTTATTTTGTTTTTTTATTCAATTTTTTTAGGTGTCGTAGTATTAGTAGGCACGAATTTTAAGATTTTTCTTAAAATTTTGTTGTTTTAAACTAAGATGTATATAACAATATTAATAAACCTAAGATATCACTTAAATCTTGTGATCTTAAACATGTCATGTTATTTACATAAGGGAGTATAATTAAGGGTTAAAACAAAAATATTGTAACTAAAGAGTTACAAAATATAAAAAAATTTATTTATAAACAGACAAAAAAGGAAATTAATAAGCTATATAAATTGAAACTGATCGAAGGGGTAATATTATCAAAAAACATATCAATTGTACTTCCGAGACTCCAACATTCTTGACAAATTAAAGGGTGAAAATTTCATTTTTAGGTGGAGATATAGTTTTGAATCAAAAAATATAAAAAAACAAACAAACAAAAAGAAGTGGAGTCCCTTCTCCCTCAGTTTCCCTTTCATCATTAATGTACAAAGAGAAAAAGGAAGAAAAGAAAAAAGTAGAAGAAGATGGTGGTCAGGTGACCATTTTACCAACTATAGACATGTTAGTTTCTTTATTTATTTTCCAAAAAGAAGGTTTCTTTTTGTTTATTCAATTAATTCTTACCAAAAAAATTGTGGATCCAAATTCTTTGCACCAACCCCTCACCAACTTTGACAATGATCAATTACCATACCCACAAACTTTCTTTTTGGGCGCACGTCCTACTTCAAAGGCATGCCATATTGTTCCCCATTGCTTTCCCCACCCACCAATATACTTCTAACAATTATATTTTTAGTTGGGGTGGGATTGACCGATGAACAAAAAGACAAGAGTGACAAAGAAGAAATAAACTATAGCGAGATTTAAACCCAAAACTCAAGTATCAGATGGTGAAGGAGTAATAATTAAATTAAATGACAATTTTTACTACTATATATAAATTGCTGGCTTTCGACGGAATTTGACTTGTCAGTAACGTTTTCAATCTATTTATATGGGGAAAAGGGTCAATTTTGCCACTAAACTATTCAAAATAGCATAATTTTATTTTCCGTTTCATTTTCGTCTTTAATTTACCTCCGTAATTAGCCAAGTAGCTCACATTTGTCACCTAACATACCTCCACACCTTTTTAAAACAAGAGAAAAATTAAATAGTCAATTTTATCCCTGGTCAATTTTTGCTTTTAGAATATTTGTATTTGATTATATTAATCATGTCAATGGACAAAATTTCTTGATCCCTCTTTTGCTTGTTAATCATGCTCCCTATATGTTAGAAACTAAATAATCAAGGGGTTCAAAGTACGAGAATTCATCCTTAAAAGTTTCTGTATTAATTTGAACAATTAATTTGGACCAAAAGCGAAATGGAGGATAAAATATATTTAGAATAGTATACGGCAAAATTGACCAAACCTTTTAGTTAAGGAGATCATTAATCTGTTAGAGCCAGCCAGAGTATATTGCGCATTAAAAAAAACTCATGTACCTAGTTTATAACTCCAGGTGCAACTTTTCTTTTTAACTCTTTTCATATATTCTATTTAAAACATTGGGATATCCACAACACGTATATGCCTGGAAGGATAATATTTTAGTCATAAATATCATAAATTTTTGAATGCTTTTTATAATTCTCTCCTATTTCTCTATTATTCTCTGTGATCTCCTTACTATGAAAAATAGCTGCCAGTACACCTATTTATAATAGTATGAAACCTACCTTAATTAACTTAAAACTGGAAACTTATACCTATATAATTTCTGACTATAAATCATACTTAGATATGAATTAAAATATCAAATTCTAATCAATTTTGATTTCCTACAATCGTAAACTGTTTTTTTTTTCAACATTCTCCCGTAATTCAACGGTAAGCACGACGGTTTGGGGTGGTGGAAAGGGTGGCAGTGGCCTCCGTCGACATGAGGGACATTTGGTATCCTCTTGCTCGATTTTCTCTAGGTAGTAGTGCAACTTTTTCTTATTTTTTCGTATTATTTTGAGTTTAACTTACAATTTTTTTGATGTACTTGTCACCATCTTCCAATTTATTGCAGCACTTTATCTTCAACCTTCAATTGTTGAAACACTATCTCTTTGATCTTCAATTTGTTGAAGCACTTTCTCTCCAACTTCCAATTTTGCTGAAGCACATTCTCTTTAACTTTTAATTGTAGGAGCACTTTCTCTTCAAATATTCCAATTTTTTTTGCTACACTTTCTCATTAACCTTTAATTATTCTTTGAATTACTTTCCCTTTAGCCTTCAAATGTTGGAGCACTTCTCTCCAACTTCCTTTTCCTTTCTTAGTAGAATTACTTTTCATGCATATACATTACCTACATTTGCCAATATAATCATTTGCCAGGCGAGCGACACATATTGACTAGTGTCGCCTACTGGCAGCGGAAGCTATTATTCTCGGGAATCTCTACACTATGAAAAATAGCTACCAACACCCCTATTTAGAGCCCGTTTGGATTAGCTAGAAAAAAGTAGCTTTTAAGTATAAGTGTTTAAAGTACTTTTAAGTCTTTGAAAGTTATTTTATAAAAATAGCGATTTACGTGTTTGGATAAAAGTACTTAAATGGTTTTTAGAAGTAAGGGTAGTATTGGAATTAACAGAAAATATAAGGGATAAAAGGGTAAAGTTGTTGGTCAAACCCAAATGGCTTTTAAGCCAAAAAAAAAAAAAAAAAGTTGGGGTTGAGCAACTTATTGATTTTGGCTTATTTTAAGCACTTTTTAACTTAATTTAAGCTATTTTCTATTTTTGTCAAACACTTAAATAAGTTAAAAATGGCTTATAAGCTGGTTTGACCAACTTATTAACCAATCCAAACTGGCTCTTATAATAGAATGAAACATATTTAACTCAAAACAGAAAAATCTATTCCTATATTAATTTCTAAAAACAATTTTATTTAGACATGAATTAAAATATCAAAATACTAATCAATATTAGAGCCTGTTTGGCTTAGCGATTTTGACACCAAAAGCGCTTTTTTTTTAGGAGAAAAAGCACTTTTTTAGGATATTTGATGTGTTTGACCAATTAGTAAAACTGCTTTCAAGTAGAAGTAGAAGTAGAAAATTATTTTTTTCAAGACAAATATATCCCTACCATAAATATATATTACAAGTATATCCTTCATTAATCCATTAATTTTTAATTAATAATTATTTTTATTTTATTTTATGTAGTATAGATTTAGCAACGTATGTAATAGGCTTTTATAATTTGTGGAATGATTTTGAATTTTACTTGGTGGTAGGTTTTTAGTTTATTTAAATCATCGTGTTTATATAATATCAATATTTTTTTATTTATATATGTATTATATTAATTAAAAAATTTAATATGTACTTTTAAATTTTAATTAAATAAAATTAAAAACTTACTTAAAATCTTTCATGATAGATATTTAAATAATTTTTCTGTAAAATAATCTTGATAGTAAATGTTCATTGATAATTGTTCTTTTTTGTAATTTGACACTCAAAAGCACTTTTTTAAGAAGATCAGTCAAACACAAACTGCTTGTCATCAAAATTAATTTTTTGAAAAATACTTTTCAAAATAAGCAATTTCTAGCCGCTACGCCAAACAGACTCTTAATTACTTCTCCCAAAACGCTTGAATATTTTTTTAAGACATTAGACATTTGACAAAAGCAAAACATTTTTTGCATGAATAATACTTACAAATCGGGTCCTTTCATGTTTGCTTTTACCAAGTCTTTGAATTAAATCCAACCGTTAAATGGAGGCTTCTGATGATGTCATCTAACGACTGAGAGTCATCCTTAGCTACTTCCATTGGTCCCACAATGAGTGGGTTCCATACAATGGTCTCAACTCTCAACTATTGACAAAACTCACCAACCACGAACCCGGTTTGGCGGCCGGTCCATGCAAGTACGATAATTATAAGCACAAACATAAGGTCCATAGTCAAAGTCAATGCACTGTAGAAAAACATCGAACCGGAATCCTTGTTTCAATTATATATACGTTCCATTCCATAGGTTTCTAACTCAGAAGTACATAGAAAATATACACAATCAAAAAGAGAGAGGAAAAAAAAAAAAAACTAAGAAAATATCAAAGAAATGGCTGAGAATGGTAATCAGGTATCCAAACACCAAGAGGTTGGCCACAAGAGCCTTTTGCAAAGTGATGCTCTTTACCAGGTATAACAACTATATTCCTCAACTTTCTTTTTCTCTTAATCTTGTCTCTAGATTTAAGTTTTACGTTTATGCTTCCTCCATCCCAATTTATGTACTTTTCGTATATGAGATTCAAATTATGTGAACATTGACCAACATTTTAGAATGTATTTTTCATTATATTGATGTGAGAAGAAGTGCATCTTATGATATTTTTCGTATTGTTTTTAAATATCTAAATTTTAATTTAAGAATATACTCTGTTAATTTAATTTGATTTAGCTTCGAATATTAGTCAAACTGATTCTCTATAAGCGAAAAGTGTCATATACAGTACGTAGTTTTTTTGGTAAGTGTAGATGCCATAGGACCTCTCTATCCAACATGAAATCTTAAATTCGCCTCTGATTGATGATCGCTTCTTGTTGTAGTATATACTTGAGACCAGTGTATACCCAAGAGAGCCAGAATCCATGAAAGAGCTCAGGGAGGTGACTGCTAAGCATCCATGGTGAGTTTATTTGATATCTAATTAATGGCTATTGCAGAATATAGTTTCTTTGTCTTTTTTGACTGAATATATATGTATTCTTTTTGTTTGTTGGAAACACAGGAATCTAATGACAACATCAGCAGATGAAGGGCAGTTCTTGAACATGTTGTTGAAGTTGATCAATGCCAAAAACACCATGGAGATCGGAGTTTACACTGGCTACTCCCTCCTTGCTACTGCCCTTGCTATTCCTGATGATGGAAAGGTACATAACATTCATAGGGGAAAATGATCGATTTTTTTTTTTACTTTTTCCGTTTCATTTTATGTAAAGATGTTTAACTGCGTGGAAATTCAATTTTTTTTTATCAAACTGGTAATAGATCGCTTTGATGGTTCGAACTTACAGTCGCTTGAAGGACGAGATGAGTTTAAAATGAGAAAAAGAGACTTTTGAAATTTATAGTATAAAACATATCCTATATTCGTTGGCTATAAAATCACGATATTAAGAGTGAAACTAGAAGATTAAAGTTAAATTTTTTTGAAAATATAGAAATATATCTTCTTCTTTTTTTCTTTCTTTTTTTTGGAAAGACAAAAAAGAAAAGGTATCACACAAAATGAGAGTGAGCCAGTATTGAAAATTTACCCGTACCGAGTGTTTAATTACACCAAATGAATAGATGAAAGACATGTATTTGTACATATGGCTCTACCACTTAACTGTGGTAAATTAATTATGAATTTATTCACTTTATGAAATACTTAGCTATAATAAGTTGGGTTGGTTTGATGTAAACATATCCGATACAAGTTTTACCAATATATAGTTAGGAAGTAGGAACCAGAAGAGCTATGGGGGTTTTCTAGTTGCTTTGATAACTCCAACATATGATGTCCAAAAACAAAAGGGAAAACATACAAAGAAGGAGAGAAAAGAAATGAAACTTCCTACCAGGAAGAGACGGAGACATTCGACTAAATTGCATTAAAGAAAGAAAGCAAGAGAGGAAAGGAGAATTAATAAACATATTTAGTTGTCATTCTCTTTTTTCTTCATTTAAAATCCTTGTTAGATGGGAGTGGTTCAGATTATTGGTAAAGAAAAGTAAAAGAAGGAAGCGTCTTTGGTAGGATTAAATCATTAAAACATGCACCTTTTGTGGAGTTGGAGTTACAACAGCTAGATTCTAATTAACAACAATCTTAATTTGCATCTTAATTCATTTTTTTCTCAATAAAGTTTACACATGTAAAAGAGTCATGGGGAGGATTCCCCACCGAGTGACCAAAAGTAATTAATCAGAATTTAGCTTCTATACGTTAGTTTATACTGTTACATTATAATGACAACATTAATGGGTATAAGTGTCAATAATAAGTCTAATTTGAAGACCCAAAAGATAAAGTATACGTGATCATATTTATATAATGATGTTAAGCACTGGGGTCAACCACAAAAGAATAAGATTGAATGTGGATGTATACCATCTTTCAGTTGACCTTTTTAAACCATGTTTCACAATCAAACTAAAAAAAGATATTAATACAACTAGTTGGAGAACTAGCAAGGTCGGAAAGAGGTTAATGACTAGTTGTGAAAGCCGGGAAGTCTTTTAAATCGAATGCAACACCTGTCTTCCAAATAAAAATTGACTTGTTGGGAGGAAGATTACGTGCAGCCTATAAAGTATAACAAAAAATTAAATTTCCAATATCCCTTTTTCATGAATTAAATTGCATTTTAAATCCCGTTTGCCCATTAACATGACCAAAAATGTTTTTCTCTTTTTGGCAGATATTGGCAATGGACATTAACAGGGAAAATTACGAAATAGGCCTGCCCATAATTGAAAAGGCCGGTGTATCTCACAAGATTGATTTTAGAGAAGGGCCTGCTTTGCCTGTTCTTGATCAATTGGTTGAAGATGTGAGTTTACTCCTCCCCAAATCCACTCATTATTTGCTTTTCCTTTTAATAATTTATTTCTTATCTTTTTTATTTTTTTTAATATTAACATAATTTAATCAGCTTTTAGAAGCACTTTTTAAAAGCTTGGTCAAACAGTAATTGCTACTCAAAAGTGCTTTTTAATTTGATTAAACAAACACAAATTGCTTCTCACATAAAATACTTTTTGAAAAAGCACTTTTGGAAAATCATTTTTCAAAATTAGCTATTTTAGAAGTTTGGCCAAATTTCTTTTCCTAAATTACCAATATTAATTCAAACAGACAGTTATCGAGTATTTTTTATATGCTAATTTTATAAATAATAATAATTCGGTATATAAAATATAAGTGAAATATTGAAAACGTTATTTGAGTAGTCTCTCAAATGATATAATAATCGTTTCAATCACAATTGCTTTTTCACATAAATTTAATGTTCAAAATGCAACTTTTAACTTTTAAAATATTATCTTTTTTCGATATAACCAAGTTGTAATCTAAATTTTCTTCACACTAAAGCTAATATAATTTTCATTTTTCAATTGGTTACAGGAAAAGAATCATGGCACATATGATTTCATATTTGTGGATGCTGACAAGGACAATTACATCAACTATCATAAAAGGATTATAGATTTAGTGAAGGTTGGTGGTTTGATTGGGTATGACAACACCCTATGGAATGGTTCTGTGGCTGCACCAGCTGATGCACCAATGAGAAAATATGTAAGGTATTATAGAGACTTTGTATTGGAACTTAACAAAGCCTTAGCCGTTGATCCAAGGATTGAGATTTGTATGCTTCCTGTTGGTGATGGTATTACCCTGTGCCGCCGTATCAGCTGATCATTCTAATATTCTTATGGTTCTTTTTATTTTTAAAGCTTATTCAACTACCTTTTCCTATTAACCAAAAAAATGTATGTTTGTTATTTCTTTTTTGGTTATTATGCTAGGGAGAGGGTTCCCCTTATTTGTAATGAATGATAAAAAACTGCATCTTAATGTACTTCTTATAATTAAAAGTAATATTGAGCATTACATTTTATTTTATTTTTATATGGCTTTTACAAAGTCTAATTAGAGAAGGAGAAGTTAGATATTTCTAACTCTAGAAGTGCCTTAGTTGACAAAAAAGGTTAATGTACGAAAAGAAAAATGCATGATATGTTTTTCTTTTTATGTAAGTTGTTATAGTTTAACCATCATTTACTTAAACTAAAATGTAAAAGAAGAAAGACTTGCTAGAATTAGAATGAAAAACTTCGGTAAGGACTAATTATACACGAAAGTTAAATAAAAATTATGAAATAAATGTTAAACCATGATACCATTAGAAGGGGGTCATGGTTTAATAGGCATTTCATCTCTCTCTCTTTTTTTTTAAAGGGTCACGGTTAGAAAGCATTTCATCCTTTAACGAGTTTTATTTGGATGAATTTGAGTTAATCAGGTTAAATATATTTTAAATATCGAACGAGAAAAATATGATGCTTATTTCATCTTTAGACATTTCGCTGCCTTTTGCTATTGAATTTTAATATATGAGGTAGGGGTCATACTCATGCCTAACCCCCAACCCTCAAGGTGGCTTTAAATTTTTTGACAAAAAATGATATTTCGCTGCCACACATTATATTGTATCTTTACTAGTCAATTTGAAAATGGTGCTGTCATTAGTGGGCCTGTTCCTCCTAGGCCCAAATTCAAATCAACTAGTTTTATTAGTCATTTTCAGAATTAATTTTCTGAATTATTGATTTGTTGAAGAGGATGACAACTTTTATCATCTTTCCGTAGTAGTTTGCTTTATGGAGTTTGAATTGTAGTTATCATCCTTTTAGATCTCATTCTTTAAGCCCTTCTGGAAAACGTTTATTGCCAGCTCCTACTATTCATCCTAACAAAAACTTTGACTTAGGATAGTTAAGTTAAAATATCTGTCTTGATCCATGCTCCTTGTCAGCTTCAAATCAAATGCATGTCAACTGTGATCATTCATTGACTCCTTTGATGCATGCATCCTTCTTCCGATAATTGCATAAATGACGTTTGTATAATTAAATCAAAGGGATCGCGTCTTCAAAATTCACGGAATTAAGATCGCTAATAAAAAAAAAATGTTAGTCTGCATCTTCACAGACATGTCTATTTCACTGCGCGTCTCTCCTCGAGCGGATTCCTCCTTTTGCTCCTCAGCCAACGGGTAATCTTTTACTTTTTAACATTCCCAAGAAGTAATTGATTAAACGGAAAAGAATCAAATATACCCCTGAACTTTGGGAAATAGTTCATTAATACCCTTCGTTATACTATTAGACCAATTATGTCCTTATCGTTATACTTTGGGTTCAAATATACCCTTCTTTTATATTTTGAGTCTAAATATACCCTTTATCTGTTAAAATTATCCAAGATGGACATGAAATATGACATGACACTAGCAACTCGGTGAGGTGGACACCACATGGCATGCCACCTCACCCCCCAACCCATTACCCCTCTCTTCCCCTTCCTTCTTCTATCACTACCATCTCCTCCCCTCCACAACCTTTGCAACCACTAGCACCACCCAAATGATCAGGATTCCTCTTGATTATTGAACGACCTATCTGAATTATCCATTTCTCAATAATTTCAAGAACTCCAAAAGATTTTATCTTTAATCCTCCGTATCAGAACTACAACTACAAAGGAATATACACTGCAACTCAAATCTTATACCACTTCAATAGACCTTCTGCAACTCCTCCTTGTTCGCCCCACAAAATATTCAATTCGCAGATATCATACATCACTGAACTCTTTAAAAAAGAAACAATATTCCAAAACAATATTCCAACTTTTCTTTATAGTACTTGAGCTCAAACAAGCAAATAAAGAACAAACAACCTTAAAGTTCCACGGACTTTCAGTTTCCCGACTTCTAACAACCTTAATCCACTGAAAACTGAAAAGGGTAAGAGTAGAAGAGACAGAGGAGAGAAATTTGTGTTTAGCTTTCTTTTTTGTCTCTTTTTTTAAAGACCTTAAAAAGTGGTGGTGTGGTGGTGCTAATTGTTGCAAAGGTCATAGAGGGGAAGAGATGGTAGTGGTGGAAGAAGATGGGGGAAGAGAGGGGTAAATGGGTTGGGGTGGTGAGGTGGCATGCCATGTGGTGTCCACCTCACCAAGTTGTTAGTGTCGCGTCATATCTCATGTCCACTTTGGATAATTTTAACGGATAAAGGGTATATTTGGACTCAAAGTATAAAAGAAGGGTATATTTGAACCCAAAGTATAACGGTAAGGGCATAATTGACCCAATAGTAACCAAGGGTATTGATGAACTATTTTCCAAAGTTCAGGGGTATATTTGACCCTTTTCCGTTGATTAAACCATTGACAGTAGTTCCATGGGCATCAAAAAGGAAGAGTAAACCTCACTGATTTTTAACACCATCATGAAACCTTGGCCGGTGTATCTGGCGGCTTTATGGATTGGTTGTAGCATTAGCACTTTTATTTGTGAAAAAACTTATTTGTTTTTGTTCATTCCTCTTGCAACAAGATGGACTTTACCGAGACTAAGAATGAACGAACTATTAAATCTTGGGTGAAAATTTCTTTTATCTATTTCTTTTCTATATTTCTCTAATCAATCAGGGGTTAGTGGGCAAGATACTTTCTCCAAAAAGTTAAAACATGATTGATGGAAGAGACAAAAGAGGCCAAACGTCCGGAACATGTTTGGTATTTCATTTATTTATTCCTAAGAAATAGCTTTTTAAAGGATATATTGATAGAATAATAATTAATTAAGAGAGTATGATCTTAGAGAGGGCAAATCAGTCTAGATATATTATTTTTTCATAAATAAAAATAAGATAAAATAGTTGTTACAAAAAAATTTAAATAGGGAAGGTAGTCGTAATATTGCAAATGTGAGGGAAGGCCAGTGAAACGAAGCAAAACGTAAAGGGAAGTCTCAGAAATTTTCCCTAAAATTTAATTTCTCAATAATTGTTATAATCAATCATAGATGAATTGGTGAGCCATTGGGCTAAAGAACCGACATCTTTGTCTGCTATTATTCATGTTGAATTGTGTGAGTGTGTGACTATCTCAACCAAAGACTTAAACAGTTAAAAACAGAATATACATAATTATTTGCTTATAATTTCAACATAATATGTCTGCATCAATAAACATAGGAAACTTGCCAAATTTACATTTACCACTGTCTTAATTTATTACTAGTAAAAAGTTTATGCAGACATGGAAAACAGGGCGCTTACAAGGAATGCGGTTTCAAAGCACTGTAAGTTCTTGGTGCTGGAGCCGGTTCATTTGAGTCCAGTTGATTCTGCTCAAATTTGCCAATTGCACACGGAACAAATCCCAATGACTTTTCATCAGGACATGATCTAGGCTTACACAAAAATGCATCACATTCCGCTTTTGATCTTTGCATAGGCAAATCTGGAATGCAGTTCATCCTCAAATCAAGAACGTTTCTTTGAATTAACTTCTTGCATTCTGGCCCAACCTCAGTAAAATAATTGTATGACAATGACAAATTCTGCAAGTTGGACAACTTGCATACAAGTTCAGGCACAGGTCCATACAACTGATTTTGTGCAAAGTTTAGTATCTGCATCTTAGCCAAACATCCAAATGAATGAGGTATTTTCCCCGTTAACTTGTTTTTGCTTGCGTCGAAAATTGTGGCCTTAGTTAAAAGCCCAATTTCATACGGCAAGCATCCAGTGAGCTGGTTGTTCAAGAACAGAACTTCGCTTAATGTTTCACAAGCTTGGCCAATGCTACGAGGAATTGGACCGGTGAAATTGTTGTTGGCTAATGTTAAGTAACGAACTGGAGTTGATCCCAAGTTATCAGGAAGTTTTTGCATTAAATTGTTGTTGTTGATGAACAAAGCATAAAGGTTTAGCAAGAAAACTTGAGGTGGAACCAACCCGGAAAACGTGTTAAACCTAAGGTCCAAGAAATATAACTTCTTGGAACCAAGAACATCACATGGGAACTCACCATTATAATTGTTGTTGCTAAGGTCTAACTCATAGAGATAACGAAGATTGGCAATTTTTTTGGGGATTGTACCTTTAAATTTGTTGGAATTTGCATGGAAAACTGTTATGTCTGGTAATTCATCAAGAAAGCCATCAAGAGTAAGGTCAGGTCCATCAAATTCGAACTGATTGAAGTCAACAGCAGCTAGTGCTTTTTCCTTAAGGTCAGGAACAATTGCACAATGGAAACCTTTGTAAGTGTTACAAACATCAGAGCCAACCCATGTGTTTTTAATATTATGGGGGTCATTCACGATTTTGGGCTTAAACTTTTGGATAGCATGGTAGGCGATCTCTATGCGTTTACTTTCAAAGAGGAGTAATGGCGGTGATGGTGGGGGAGGGCAAGGTGGGGGAGGGGGTGGTGGACAATCTTGATTGTCTAGGGGAGGTGGTGGCGGAGAATTTGCGCCACCTCCACCGATGATTATCTCCAAAGCTTCTCTACTTTGGCCAAGAATTGGAGTAGCAAGAACTAGACAATTCTGCAAAAATATTTGGAGGATAATAGTTATAGAGATAATGGAAGCCATTTGTTCAGAGGCTGAGGGGCAGTGGATTTGGAGTGATAAAAGATCAATTATATTAGGAGATTAAGGGTATTTTGGTATGAAGAAAAGTGTGTACCACGGAAAATAAGTGAAATCATTTTCTTACTTATTTTTTTTGTGTTTGGTAGTAAGCAGAAAGTATTAATATTTCAAAAATATATAATCTAAACACTATAAGGGGTGGATCGGAGTGGAGGGTTGAAGTGTAAGAATGGTGGAGATAACGGTATGAAGTTATTTTCTTATTTTTAAAGAACTTGTTATCGTAAATAAAACATTTTTCAGAAATTTTGACCAACCAAATATGAAAATAGGAAAATTCCCATTCATACCAAACACCCCAATTGGCAAAATAGAAGTATAGACTAGTATTGTTTCATAGTCACGAGAAGAAAGAAGAGCATAAAGGTATAAATTTTTTTGTCGGCAACCAAGTTGTTGCCCTCTCACTTTCACAATTGGAATGTTTCGTCCATTTATGACTTGTCAATGATTCTGTGTGAATTATTATTGTTATTTTCGACAATAAGTTTCCATTGTATCATCACATTTAGTAATAATTTTCAATAAACTGCAACTTGGACTCCTTAATTAGTTGCCTATCTGGGGCGACTCAATAATATTGGAGGTCTAAAGCCAAATCTTTATAAGAGACCTTATATATAGCAAGCATTGTTGATTGAAATTAGGCAAGTGATTATGACGAATAAAAAAAAAAGAACTTAATTTTATATATCATAAAATAATTGAATAAATTAAATGTTGCAAACTTTGTTTATTGCAACACTTGCATACTTGATTGCATCACAACTGAAAGGAGAAAACTCAGAAAACTTTCAATTTATGTGAGAAAAATATTGATAAGCTAAATCATTAGATAGAGTTAAATGAGTAATTAGTGAATAGCGAAAAAGAATTCAACTAAATTAATTAGTAGTCCCTCCATCTAAATTTAAGTGTCTTACTTTTCTTTTTGATTTTTTTTTTTTTAAAGAGAGCGTCTCTTTCTATATCTGGTAAGTTTTTAAATTCCAACATTCTACATTGCAAGTTCAAGACCACAAAATTTAAAGAACTACACGTATCTTTAATTTGAGATCGCAAGATTAAAAAATCTCCATTTATTTTTTTAAAAATCTATGTCCAATCGAACTATAACATTTAAATTAAGACGGAGGGAGTACTATTTAGTGAGAGAGAAAAAATAAATCATTGAATAATAATATGAAAATAAAGAAATAAATTCATCAATAATTATACTAATCTACTATCTTATAAGAAGGGATAAGCTAATTAAAGCAAATACATTAAGATCAGTTTTGGTTTTTTAGATGGCCTTTTTGTTTACTAAGTGATACTCCCTTCGTTTCAATTTATGTGAACCCATTTGATTGGAGACGATATTTAAGAAAGAGTGAAGACTTTTGAAACTTGTGGTTCAAAAGAAGTCTTGAATATTTTTGTGACTGTAAATCATTTCATAAAGTGAATTTGTTTCCAAATTAGGAAAGAGGTCATTCATTTTAGCACGAACTAAAAAGGAAATAGGTTCACATAAATTGAAACAGAGGGGGTATTTACATATTTATCTTCTAGGCTGATATTTTAAATTAGTTCTATTTTATGGAGCATAAAATTTAACGTGGAAACTTTATATTATGAATATTGCTCGTGGGATTTAACGGATAACATGTTCATACAATGCGTACTGTTTGCTTAGAATCATCAACTGTTTGTTAGCAAACTTCTTCCTTTTTTTTTTTTTTTTTTTTTTTTTTTTTTTTAACTTTGAAGTACATCCAGGAAATCTATTTGTAAATTTATTTTTTTCATGATTCCAATTCATTAGTGTATTTATTAGCTTCTCAAAATGTTGTTGTTTCGGATATCAACAACATAATTTCTTGTTCGTCTGTCTTTCATAATTTTGATCCAAATATGCAAAGAATAGTCAGAGTCACAGGTTGGGCCCGTGCACTAAGAGAGATAGTAATTATTTTGGGGAAATCTACACGGTGTAGCTAATATTAGACCTTATTTTTATCTAGTAGCTATACTTTAATTTATTTACACCTTATAGCTAAAAGGTATATATCAATTATACTCCATAACTAAAACATACAAAATAGGTTAAAATAAAAAAAGCAGCCCCTGTATCCACATTTTTCTCTCTCCTCCCTCCCTTCTGCTCTCAATATCGCCGCCGGAGCTCCGGCGAACGAGCTTCGGTCACTGCTCCCTCATCGTCACCACTGCTTCATGCGAAATCCAGACGTAGAAGTAAGCTCCGGTCACTGCTGTTGGTTGTGGTTCGTGTTGTTGTTGTAGTTCGCCGGAGAAGTAAGCTCCGGCGATGGCTGTTGCTGTTGTTGTGGCGGAGAAGATTAGGAGACTTTGTATTCATTTTCACGGTGCTGTTGTTGTTGTTGGTTGTGGTGGTGGTTGTTGTTCACCGTCTCTCTCTCTTCTCCCTCACGACTAAGTCAGATATGGCCGGAATTGGCTTTCTATTTTTGAATACAATCGGTGTTGACGACGACGACTTGACAACGTGGCGAGATCGGACGGGAACAACCAAACCTACGGGAATCGGCCGAAATTTTATTTCTTGTATTCAGTTTTGAGTGTATTCGTTAATTTTATTTCTTGTATACAAATGAATACAGTGAATTTTGAAGTGTATACAAATGAATAGAGTGAAATTTATTTCTTGTATTCAGTTTTTGAGTGTATTCGTTAATTTTTTTAGTGCAAATTTTTGTGTTTTTGATGTTTTAGTTGAATACATCTGATTTGAATATAGCAAAATCTGAATTGAATACAGTAAAATCTGACTCAATCAAATTTTGAATACAATCTAATTTTTGAATACAATTAATCAGAAGAACTACCGTAGCGCGTAGCACTGTAGCATATTTAAATGTAAATACTAAAAATGTAGCTATGTCTAATTTAAAACCCCTAAATGTTAGTCATTTATGTAAAATTCTCATTATTTTGGGGCCCTCAAATTGTTGGGGCCTAAAGCAAGTGGAGGTCTAGCCGGTCGTGTGCCTATCTTATCTCTCCTTTTAGCCAATTTAGTTGATTGATGATTATTGATAGTTTGATACATATCAAATTGACAGGTAGAGACTTTATTTTGACCTCTACATCGTTGTCAAAATTTATTTAAACCCCAAAAGTTAGTAAAATGCGAATTTAGGTTTACTATACATTAGCCTTTGGTTCATATTTACATTTTTTTAACACGATTCTTCAGCACGTAGGCATCGGGGAATCAATTTGTGCCCTATCGGAAAATCAACTTTATTTATTTTGGTCAACAAATGCTAACCAAGTTACATACCGGAGCCACGGGTCATGAAAGAGGCTAACGTAGTGAAACTTTGACCGTATGATGCTTATGAAGAAATAAGAAACTGCGCAACCAAGTTAAGCAAATGCCAGATTGGCTCTTCTAAAAGGTCGATCATCTGGGTGTGTTTATTACGGAGGAAAATATTTTTTCTAGAAAAATAAGTTTCTTAAAATCAGGAAATTAAAAATTTCCTATTATTCATCAAAAGTTCAAGACTGGACGAGGAATGTCATTTTATACGTACCAGAAGGCTTTTCTCATCGTTTTTGTGACACACTTATCAGGGATAATATAAAAATCGTTTTCCTCTGTAACTTGTAGTATGTGCCACGGCAACCACAGATTGCAATGGGAAAAGGGAATCACTGTAAGAACAATAGAATCCACTCATTTAATTTTGATTCAAATTTGAAATGGTACCAGGATAAGAATGCATAAAATAAAAATCAGCATCAAATGCATGAAATCTAGGTGGAACGACCAATTTATTTGGACAGCGCTAAAGTATTTAGACTTTTACTACATGGATGTTGTTCAATACTAAGGGAAAAATAGTGACAAGGGAAGAAAAAGAAAGGTAATTGAACACCAAAAATTCAAAATCTCTAGTCTCATTTAACTGTTGAAGAAATTTTGTGGCAATTTCGAGGGAACATTTTCTTCAATTTTATGTGCGACCTCAGCCTTTTTTAAATATATTCTGCATTAATATTTCCTCAATGTTGGTAGAAAGACCTTACTCCGTTTTCTTTTCTAAATGTTTTCCGCATTAAATTTCCTCTCTATTGTTGGTACGACGAACTTAGTCTTTCTCTAATGTTTTTTGTTTTTTTCTTTTATATTTGATTGGCAAGGAGAATAAAGGTTCAATTAGGTAACAAAAGGTTATTAAACGTTAAACTTGTCTTATGATAGTTTTGAACTTTGAATAATCTAGGCCACTAATTTATTAACTTTTGCGTTATAACATTGGCATATATTATATATTATATTTTTTTGTTATATATAGATAAGGATATAGAGCTTTTGTCGTCCTCACACCACAATCCATTCGTGATAATGTTTACTTTTGTCGTTGTTCCTTTCTTAAGACCCATAGGCCACATGGGCCTTTGTTATCTGTCAATATTGGAGTAGTAACTTTTTGTGATTTTTTTGTTCCTTAAATAATTTTACTCCATCCCGAAATATCTTTCATGTTTCACTTCTCGAGGATTAGATTACATAAATTTTAACCAATAGATCCTTTTAAAAAATCACTATATTGATATATTTTTCATGTAATTTCGAATATCTAAATTTTAATTCTGGAATATTGAATTAATCTAATTCAATTTAGCTCTAAAAATTAGTCAAATTACCTTTCGGAAACGAAACGTGACAAATATTTTGAGACGGTATTATTTGTCCTATACGTTCTGGTTAAAAAAATTTATGGTGTTAGATGATTCTAGAAGATGAAAACATAAATACTTTTGTTAATACAGGTGAAAATAAAATACATTATTAAAATCTTAAATGAGTTTAAGATAAGCACAAAAAGAGTTTGAAGCAGACGGGAGTTAGAGTGTTGGCTATGAGTTTGGTTGGATCCGGAAATTTTGTTTTAAACTCTGCATTTGTTTTAAAAATTCATTGATTACGTATCGATTGTTAGTTTAGAACCAAATAACTTAAAAGATTAAAATTCAGAACTCATAAACTTTAAATCCTGACTCCTCATCTGGTTTGAAGTAAATAATTTCAATAATGAAAGTTAAAATGTTAAAGGAGTGAAATGAAAGTTTTGCTTTCATATATTACAAGTTTACTTATTTGAAATTTTAATTATTATACAGTAAAAATATGTAACTTAATTATAATTTTTTAATTACAATGTCTAATTTTATATTTTTGGATTTAGGCCGAGCTTAGCACGGTCCTCATAAAACTATATATATATATAGAGAGAGAGAGAGAGAGAGGATTTTGTGCAAGAAGTGTGAATTTTCATCACAACTCGATTTGTATGTGGTTAATTTAGCTTTGGAGTTATGGAGATTACAAGGATTTACTTCATGTACCAAAATGTTTTTTTTGGTACTATATTTTCAAACAATTAATTAGGTGTATTGTATAATGTACAAGCCTGCTCTTTTCAGTTTTGAAACGGTCTTTCTATAGATCCCCCACGGGCCACGGCCCATGCTAGTGAAAATCAAATACTCCCTTCGTTTTAGATTATTTATCGCTTTTTTATTTTAAACGTTCCAAAAGAAAATATTACTTAAAAGAGATATTTGATTAACTTATTTTTATTTATATCTAAGTTATAATCTCTCTCCATTAATTATTTATTCAATTTATGTATCATTTCTGTTAATGATAAATTTTTACTAAAAGTAAAATAAAAAAATAATTAGTTATATCTTAAATTTTTAAAACAATAAATAATCTGATACAATAAATTTTAGTAACTGCAAATAATTTGAAAAAAAGGAGCTCACGGCTAAAAAACAAAGTTGCCGATGAAATTGTCGCTCATTTACTACGTACATCTTTTTGTTTCTTTTGATAAAGTTAAAGGGATATAAAAGGTGGACTCACTTTCCAGTTTCCACTCGTCAAGTTTTGAAAAGTCTTTTTCTTTTTGCCAAAGTTATAAAAGGTCTTCATTGCCATTTGCCTTTTTTATTTATTTTTATTTTATTTTTATTTTATTTTTGTGTGTTTAGAGGCTCTCCATGTGCCTTAGATGGATGAACATGACCTTTTCTGTCACGTCAACAGTTACGGGGTAGTTTCGCTCCAAATAATGGAACGTGTTTTTCAGGGCAAGTTTGGGGATAAGTAAAGGTGGCAACCGGTTTAAAAAAGGTAAAATTCGATATATCCAAACCGGTCGGTGGTTTGGAGTGGTTAAAATCTATTTTTTTTTTTTTTGTATTATATATATATATTATAGTATTTATTAGTATATTTATTTATATTTACATATGTTATACAAGTTTATAATTAAAGTTTAAATATTTATGACTAACGACTAACAAGTAAAAGAATAGTAATAGTCTTTTCGTATACATATATATGTATAACTTATATATATATATATATATATATGTATAACTTAATATATATACTATATATACTTATATATATGTACTATATACTATATATACTTATATATATATATATACATATATATACATATATATATATGTATGTATGTATAACTTAATATATATACTTTTATTTATGTACTATATACTATATATACTTATCTATATGTATAACTTAATATATATACTATATATACACTATATATTATATATACTATATATATACTATATATACACTATATACTATATATACTTATATATATGTATAACTTAATATACATACTATATATACTTATATTATATACTATATACTATATATACTTACTTATATACTTATATGTATATATATGTACTATATACTATATATACTTATATATATACTATATATACATATCTACTATATATACTATATATACTTATATATATACTATATATACATATCTACATATCTACTATATATACTATATAAACTTAATATATATACTATATATACTTATATATGTGTATAACTTAATATATATACTATATATACTATATATACTTATATATATATGTGTTATATACTATATATACTTACTTATATACTAATATGTATATATATGTACTATATACTATATATACTTATATATATACTATATATACATATCTACTATATATACATATCTACTATATATACTATATATACTTAATATATATACTATATATATTTATATACTATATATACTTATATATGTGTATAACTTAATATATATACTATATATACTTATATATATGTACTATATATATATATACTTACTTATATACTTATATGTATATATATGTACTATATACTATATATACTTATATATATATTATATATACATGTCTACTATATATACTATATATACTTATATATATGCTATATATACATATCTACTATATATACTATATATACTTAATATATATACTATATATACTTTCATTTTTTTTTTTGTAATTTTTACGTTTAACGGTTCGTTTTCGGTTGGTCCGGTTCCGGTTTCAAAAAAACCGGACGGGAACAAAAACATATTATTTCGGTTAAAACCGTTGCCGTATGCCACCTTTAGGGATAAGTTAAAAAGGTAAAATTCGATATATGTGGTCGTCTGATTCTTTCACTTGAAAATCTCAATTAAATTTAATTTCATTTAGACACCTGAGGTAGGGTTCGACTGTGCTATTTAGACACTTTTAATTAATTTGGCAACTTGCATGATTTGCACACTAAAGTATCAAAAGGTACCAAATTACCCCACTAAAAAAAAAGTAACCAAACTGCCTTTTGCGCACTAATTTAGTGAGCAATAGGGGTTTACTAAAAACCCCACTCGTCTTCCCCACCCAACCCAATCCCCACCATTTTTTTTTTTTAAAAAAACGACATTGAACTTCGTTTTCAGTGGTCCCCACCTTAAAAAAAATATTATTTTTGTGTTATTTTTTAACCCAAAAGTTAATAAGATACACAGTTTCCTTTGATTTCAGAATAAAGCGGCGTAAAACTCAGTTTCAAAAACGAAAAACCACCTTCATTCTAGGTATTTTCATTATGAATTTTGTATCACATTGTTAAATATATTACTATCCTAAGCATGATTGTTGTGTAATAGTTGTGGATTACGAAAAAAAATATTGCACAGTTTTTTTTTTTTTGCGCAAATGGGCATTCCACTGCCCTTTTTTTCATTTTTTTTATTAATTAATTGTTGATTGTTTGTTAGGTAATTGTTTATTTGTTGATTATTTATTTCATATTTCTTAATTGTCGTATTAACTAATTATTTATTAATTAGTTATTAAATATTTGTTAATAGTTTCATTAATTAATTGTTTATTTGTTAATTATTTGCTAGCTAATTGTTAATTGTATGATAATGAATTGTTAATCTTTATATTTTTATTTATGAAATATTTGTTAATTTAGGATTGAACATCCTTACTTTAGGTTTGAACATCCTTAGTTAAACCTTAATATCCTTAAGATAATATTTGTTAGTTAATTGTATTTAATCCTTAGGTTAGGTTTGAACATCCTTAGTTTAAGATTTAAAATAGCATTAATATAATATTAGTTCGTTAATTGTAGTTGGTATAATAATTAATTAACAATTATTAATTCGCAAATTTAGATAATTAATATAATTTCCCATTAAATTCTTAGTTAGTTAGTATAATTGAACATCCTTAGTTAAACCTTAATATCCTTAAGATAATATTTGTTATTTAATTGTATTTAATCCTTAGGTTAGGTTTGAACATCCTTAGTTTAAGATTTAAAATAGCATCAATATAATATTAGTTAGTTAATTGTAGTTAGTATAATAACTAATCAACAATTATTAATTCGAAAATTTAGATAGTTAATACAATTTCCCGTTAAAGTCTTAGTTAGTTAGTATAATTGAACATCCTTAGTTAAACCTTAATATCCTTAAGATAATATTTTTTAGTTAATTGTATTTAATCCTTAGGTTAGGTTTGAATATCCTTAGTTTAAGATTTAAAATAGCATTAATATAATATTAGTTAGTTAATTGTAGTTAGTATAATAATTAATTAACAATTATTAATTCGCAAATTTAGATAGTTATAATTTCCCGTTAATGTCTTCGTTAGTTAGTATAATTGAACATCCTTAGTTTAGGTCTGAACATTTTTAGTTTAGGATTGAACATCCTTAGTTTAGGATTGAACATCCTTAGTATAATTTTTCGATAAAAGATTACATAATTAATATTACATGTTAATGATTAATTAAAAATGCGTAAAACAGATACGACACCTCCATGGATCCCACCCCCTTCATCCAGGGCTTTTTGAGCCAGAGGTACTTTATCTACAGCAGTAGCATAGGTCCCAACTAGTATGGGATTCGGATGTAGATCCCACCCGCTTGGTCCGTCCTATGTTTATGAAACAAGCATTGGATATTTTAGTAGCTCGGCCCCCACATCCTCGTGTCTTAGAGATACTATATCAGGGTGGTATCGACCGTTGTGTCGCTGCTGGTAGCGTACAGCATGACAAGGCTCTTATGACGGCCATGATTGAGCGATGGCGACCGGAGACCCATACATTTCATCTTTGCACTGATGAGGCCACCATCACCCTTCAGGACGTGGAGGTCCTTTACGGTCTTCAGGTCGATGAACGAGCTTTGTATATTGCGGAGCCTCAGCAGATGCCATCGTATCGTTAGGAGTTGACTAGGCTCACTAGTTTCGTCTTTGGCGTTACATGATATATGGGGACAGAGTCGGCTGTCGATGCATTCCCTCTTTGATCACTTGCCCCTCGTAGACATGCAACATCCAATTACAGAAGACACACCTCATGTTGATGTTGACCGACGTGCTCGTTTGTACCTTCTCGTCGTATTCGGGGGCATTGTTCCCGAACACATCGAGTTCCCACGTGTGCTTGAGGTATTTATTCTTTCTGGAGCATCTGGGTGAGTTGGGATGTTACAGTTGGGGCGCTGCTATTCTGGCTTTCATGTATCGCAGATTCTGTCGAGCGTCTATGGGCGCAAGGACCGATGTCGCTGCATTTTGCCCTCTCCTTCTGGTACTATATTTAAGTGTGTGTAATTTTATTCTAAATATAGCTTTTTGAAATGACGACTAATAAAATATTTTTTTTAATGACCCTTTCAGATATGGGTGTGGACTAGGATGAAACCTTTTCAGCCCATAGCTGCTGACCCTCCGCTCGACTATATTGATGAGGCGATGCCATACGTGCTGTGGCACCCGCTTAGGAGACTGCTGAGGAGCCATCTCAGGAGCCCTCTCACTAGCCACCTCAGGAGCCCGTTGACACACAAGTTTGATTTTTTACAATAAAATAATGTATTAAATTAATTGTTTAGTCGTTATTTTATGTTTAGTTTAGCATAAATCAAAACTAAATTGTTTATATATTATTTGGGTTCATTCAACGCACCGTGGACCGTCTCCTACTTCGGTACCATCTACATCTCCGGCCCCGGGGCACACTCAGGAGACAGCTCATGATCCCTCTAAGGATCCCTCTCACCAGCTATCTCAGGATCCCGTTGACACACAGGTTAGATTTTTTACAATAAAATAATGTATTAAATTAATTGTTTATATGTTATTTTATGTTTAGTTTAGCACAAAACTAAACTAAATTGATTATATGTTATTTCAGGTACATTTTTCTGCGCCTGTGGACTCATCTCCTGCTCCGATAGAGTCATCTCCTGAAGATCACATTTCGTCCACCGTCGTCTCCCATGGGAAGCATGTTTTGAACAAGCCCCCTAGGAAGGGAACGCAAGATGATCATGGCATACAACGTGTACAGATTAAGAGGAAGAGGGGGGGGGGAGGGGTTGGAGATGATGGTGAGAGTGGTGGGGTTCGCCTTAGGCCTAAGGTTATTCTAAAGCCTCCCACATGTGGGACCTAGGGGGATGGAGATTGTGTATTTGTAAATAAAATGTACATTTTAAGTTAATATTATATTTTTTTGGTAATATTTTCTTAATGATAATTAGTTATCTTAGTTTTTATTATCGTTATAATAACTCGTGCGACGTCCTAAATTAATTAAAACCCTATAAAATAAAACACTTAAACCTAAAGATAACAAGTTTCCAAATAAACAAAACTTACTTCGGGACACTTTACAACCCCTAAAACGACTATCCAAATGTACAGGTATACTTGATGCAGTGAGCCTACATTATTGTTCGCAGAAAAAGATATCAGGTTCTATATCTAATATTGATATTCCGGTGCTTTTAAACATGACTAATCTTTGGTCAACGTACGGAAAAAACGTGAATTTCAAAACTATTTTTTTAAATAAAGGGTGGCAGTTTTAGTAAACCCCTATTGCGCACTAAATTAGTGCGCAAAAGGCAGTTTGGTTACTTTTTTTTTAGTGGGGTAATTTGGTGCCTTTTGACAATTTTTGGGTTAAAAAAGTTGCGGACTCCAAGTTTGGGGGTAAGTTAAAAGGTCAAACCCGATACCTATGGTCGTCCGGTTCTTTCACTTGAATACCTCAATTAAATTTTGTTTCATTTAGACACCTGAGGTAGGGTCCAACTGTGCCATTTAGACACTTTTAACTGATTTGGCAACTTGCATGATTTGCACACTAAACTGGCGCGTGAAGAGCCCAATAAACAATTTTTTTATTTTTTTATTTTTAATTCTTTTTATTTCCTTCTTCTTCTTCTTCTTCTTCTTCTTCTTTATTTTTTTCTCTTTCTTCTCCATTTAACAAACCTTCCACTATTGCTATCTTGTTTACCAGAAAAAAATCAAGATCGCCACCATCCTCTCTCTCCCTAAGCGCTTACAGGACAAGAAAGATGATTTTTCTTTGGATAAATCTATTTAATAAATAAAATACCCAAAAAGAATAATAATATAAAAAAATTGCTATTAGTGGAGTCTTAAGAAAGCTTGAAGGTTTGATGGACTTTTAGAGCATTTTTATATTTAAAAAAATTGTATGAAAGTTCATTGATCAAATGCAACATTCTATTGGTGCATTTCATTTTCCGTTGTGGCCATAAAGAGGCAGAAAAATGGTTTCATTTTCTCTCATGTTTTGGTGCCTTAATTGGCCTTTACTTTTTATTCTTTCACTACCTCATTACTCGCCATATTCATCCTCTTTAGTGTTGTAACTCATGTAACCTCTAACTAATAATTCTTCCATTATCTACCTACTTTACTATCCCATTCATTTCCTATCCAATTCAAGGATGATTTTCCTAGCTATAAATAATTAGTCATCCTTACTTTGTGGTAGTAGAGATAAAAAATAATAATATAGAGTGCATGAAAAGTGAGTTAGTAAGAAAGAGAGTTTTATTTAGTTGAAGGAAGGTGTTCTTTTTGGTGGAGCTTTGGACTCAACATCTTGTCCAAAGTTTGTTGAGTTATACAACGTGGTCGAGCTATTGTATTCTGGAGGGGACAAGTTAGAAAGATTACTGCTGGAGCGGTAGATTTGCTGCAGTGGGCTTGAATCTCCTTAAAGAAAGCGAGAAATCCGCGCCTCAGCCTGAAGATAGTTTATTTTCTTCATATTATTTTTCAATTGTAATTTTATTTTTATTGTATTATCACCAACAATTTTAAGGAGATTCAATGCTACAATTGAAAAATCTGCGGACGTCAAAGTGGGAGTTCTTAACAAGCCATTTCGGTTCAACGGTACTCATTTTAAAGGATGGAAGGGTAAAATACTTTTCTACTTAAGTCTTCTCAATGTTTCTTATGTGTTAACTGAGAAGAATCCAAACAAAGTAGATAACTCTTCCATGAATGATGAAGAACTTATTTCTCTTCAAGAAAAAGTTGAAAAGTACGATGAGGATTCTTATAAGTATCGATATTATCTGCTTAATTGTCTATCAGAAATTTTTTATGATTATTATGATAGACCTTACTCTACTGCAAAGAAAATTTGGAAAGCATTGCGGAAGTAAATATGATGCGAGGAATTTGGAGCGAAAAAAAATATCTTTGCTAGTAGATTTTTTTTCGTTTCCAAATGATGGACAACAAATCGGTGGTAGACCAAGCTCAAGACTTTATAATGATCGTTGGAGAGCTCGGAGTCCGAGGAGATAAAAATTGGAGATAACCTTATTGTTTGTGGCATAATAGATAAACTTCCACCTTCATGGAAGGAATTTCAAAAAACTATGTGCCACAAACAAAAGGAAACTTCACTTGAGACGTTGATTATGCGAATCCGCATGGAAGAAGAGGCAAGGGGCCAAGATGCGCTTTTGCAAACGAAAGACAGTAACTTACAACCTGTCACAAATAAGGTAAATTTAATTACTTCAAAAATGCTGCTCCTAATGCTAACCAAGCCTAAGAAAAAAATATTCAAGAAAAATAATGGTCTCCCAAGAAAAATAATGGTGGTAATAACCAAGCACAAAATGGAGGACCATGCTTTGTTTGTGGCGAGAGTGGGAATATTTCTCGATTTTGCAAGTTTTGGAAACGTGGCCCTACACCTCAGGCGAACGTTACCGAAGAGCCACTTCTGGCGGTGATAATAGACATAAATATGGTTGAAAATGTTGATGGATGGTGGGATGATTCTGGTGCAAACTGTCATGTCTGCTATGACAAAGATTGGTTCAAAGTGTATTCCTTTTGAGGAGCCCAAAACCATCATGCTTGGTGATTCTCACACTACTCAAGTGCTTGGAAAGGGAGACGTTGAGTTGAGCTTCACTTCTGGAGGGGTACTTGTCACGCCCCAAAACCCACCCTAGATGTGACCGGCATCCGACGTCATGAACAATATCGGAAGAACCTAAATAACACAGTAATAATACTTGAACCCGCCAGGTTCAACATTCGCCTCCAACAGTTTATAAAATAAATGTAACAGATCATGAATGTATGAATTAAATCAGTGGAAGTCTTTATTCATCAAATACTTAGTCAAACGTAATAACGTGCCCGAGAGTTAATCAATAACTCAACAACTACCCACAAGAATGTATATTATGGAGCTTTTAGGATAAAGAGTTAACAGTTTGATTCATCGGGACGCAGCCGAAAACTAATAATAAAAGAACGAATAAATAGGGTGTTCCACGAATGAACGTGTGGGCTTACCAAATCAACAGTAACAGCAAGTCCTTCCTAAGCGCTTGAAGTATCAAGAACTTGCTCTTCTCCGTTACCTAACATACCATCAAAAACAACAATGGTATGCCTGAGTACTTCGTACTCAGTGAGTGTCGGGGACAACAAGTAATACGAAAATAAATTATAATAATACATAAAGAAATCAGTTCTGAAAAGATAATATAAAAACAGTCATTCCACTTTATGATTCTTAATATCATTTGTTAACCAATTTATAAAGTCATTTCAAAATCCAGTTCAATTATGCTTTATATCAATCAGGCATAAATACCAGTTCCATAATAAAGATGGATATCACAATCGCCCATATAGGCCCAACTCAATATCAACAACACTGCACAATACACCGGAATATGGATTCACGGTGGCTACTCTTCCTCCCGAATAGCAAGGCACACTGCTCAATACACCGGAATATGGATTCACGGTGGCTACTCTTCCTCCCGAATAGCAAGGCCATTAATACACCCCAGGTAGTGAACCCGGAAGTGGCTACTCTTCCTCCAGAATGGCAAGGCAATTAATAGACTAGGATCCATAGTGACTGCTCTTCCTCCCGAATAGCAAGGCAAAACACAACAACCAGTTCTCATAGCATAGAAGCCAATTCATAATTCATTTGTAATGTAGTCACATCATCAATTGTCATTAAGGTTCATTATGCCATATCGAAAGAATAAGTCATTCCAATCAATGTTTTGAAAACGTATAACTTCTTTACAAAATATTTCCATGTCCCAATTCATCAGTGAGAATGTCATTACCAACTCTTAACCATCATTATTAAGCATCTCTCATAGAGGAAAACATTCATAATATCTTATACATATATAGGGTTTGTTACCATCTATGTTTAATGTGGGTTTGTCCCCTCACACACATTAACCACCATTTAGATATGAATTAGAGCCCAAGAAACATGAAAAGATTACTTTTCCCTTCATTCATTAAAGAATCTTGAATAAAATCTATACTTCCAACAATATTTTCAAAAGTGATTTTCATTCAAAATAAGTTTTCAAGAGAGAGACATACAAATCACCTTCATAGTCAAAAAGGATTTTCAAAAGAGAAATACCTTAATTAAGCCTTACGTAACTCAACGATTCACTTTTTTACAATGAAGAACACCCAAAACCCTAGCTTGAGTCACTTTGAGAAAGATTACCTTGCAACCCTAAGTTTTTCATTCAAGAATCATGTTAAGAATCATGGGTTTAATGCTAGGATTGATTAATAATTTTAAAGATGTTCTTACCTTATGTTTTGGGGAAGCCCTAGGGTTATTTCTCCTCAAAAAGTCGACCAAAGATGAGTTGGAATGATGGTTAAGAAAATTTCACATTCTGGGGGTTTTTATAGTTGAGCAAGGCGCGTGACGCATCATGCAATTCATACGTTTGACCTGTGAAATGCAGCCCTATCGTACAACCTGTCAGAGGGGCGTGATTTCTGGTGTTCGTCCTGAGATTCGCACGATTGAACCGCAGGATGATCTCTCGAAACGCACGTTAGTAAAATGACCATAACTTTTTACTCACAAGTCTGTTTAAGCTCCACTATATACCGTTGGAAATTTATTTCAAAGGTCTACAACTTCTATTAGAAGAAGTTTTCCCAAATTCGCAACCTATTTTCATGAAATTGGCCTACAAGACAGGTCAACAAATCTTAGGCGATTTTAAGAACTCTTACGTACTTCACTACTTGGTCTTGATCTTAAATCAACTATTTTCACCCAAACTCATATTGATAGGAATTCATATGCATAAAATGTCACATTAATTCTCATTTAATACCTTCACACCTAACTCAGATTTACGGAGTGTTACAGTACGAACATTAGAAGATGTACCTTTTTACTCCTTCGATGAGAAAACAAATTTGATGTCTAGTTTTCTTCTTAATAAGGCGAGCTTCAAACAGATTATTGAGTCTAATCAATATGTAATAGTGAAGAAAGATATTTTTTGTGGGAAAGGGATATGCTTGTGATGGGATGTTCAAGTTGAATGTTGAGATGAATAAAGTTTCTAATTCTGTTTACATGCTTTCTTCTACTAATTTTTGGCATGCTCGTTTGTGTCATATTAATAATCGTTATGTGGGAATCATGAGTAGTCTACGATTAATCCCAATGATTAAAACGGATTTTGAAAAATGTGAGGCTTGTAGTATAGCCAAAATCACTAAAAGACCTCTTTTTCATGTTGAAAGAAAAATTGATTGAAAGAAAAACTGAGTTACTAGAGTTAATTCACACTGATATTTATGAACTTGGAGGAATTTTAACTCGTGGAGGAAATAGATATTTTATCACTTTTATTGATGATTTTTCTAAGTATACATATATTTTCTTGGTGAAAAATAAGAGTGGTGCTTTTGAAAATTTTAAAATTTATCTCCATGAAGTTGAAAATCAGTTTGGTAGAAAAATAAAAAGAATTAGAAGTGATAGAGGCCGTGAATATGAGTCTAATGAGTTTAATTCTTTTGTTAGATCATTGAGAATAATTCATGAAACTACTACACCTTATTCTCCTGCATCTAATGGTGTAGCAGAAAGAAAAAATAGAACTTTAGTTGAGTTGACAAATGCCATGCTTATTGAGTCAAGTGCACCTCTAAATTTTTGGGGTGACGCTATTTTGACTGCTTGTTATGTGTTAAATCGTGTGCCTCATAAAAAGACAAAATTAACACTATTTGAGTAGTGGAAAGATCACAAGCCAAATTTGGAATATCTAAGAGTTTGAGGTTGTCTAGCTTATGTGAGGTTAATGCATCCCAAAATTTCTAAGTTGGGTAAAAATGTTACTACTTGTGCTTTTCTTGGTTATGCTTCAAATAGTATAACCTATAGATTTTTTAGTCTTGAAGATAATGTAATAATAGAATCGGGTGATGTTATATTTCATGAAAATAAATTTCCATTTGATTCTAAAAATAGTGGGGGTCATAGGACTGAAGAAAATATTTCGTCACTACCTAGTTCTTCTACTTCTGTTCTGAAAAATAAAGAATATGATGATTTTGAGTTAAGAAGAAGTAAAAGAGCTAGAGTAGAAAAAGATTTTGGTTCTGATTTTTAGTTTTTAATGTTGGAGATGACCCTCTCACTTTACAAGAAGCTTTATATTCACATGATGCTATTTTTTGGAAAGAGGCTATAAATGATGAAATGGAATCACTTATTTCCAATTAAACTTGGAAGTTAGTAGATTTACCACTGGGTTGTAAAACAAATTGGGTGTAAATGGGACCTCAGAAAAAAGTTAAAACCGGATGGTTCTGTTGATAAATATAAGGCTAGACTAGTTGCTAAGGGTTTTAAACAACTAGAAGGCCTAGAATTTTTTGATACTTTTTCTCCGGTAACTAGAATTACATATATAAGGCTTTTAATTGCTATTGCAGCAATTTTTGATTTGTATATTCATCAAATGGATGTAAAAACTGCTTTTTAAAAATGAGGACATATATATGGAACAACCCGAAGGTTTTGTTGAAGTAGACCAAGAAAGCAAAGTGTATAAACTTACTAAATCCCTATATGGCTTGAAATAGGCACCAAAACAATGGCATGAGAAGTTTGATTCCTGCATGATTGAAAATGGTTTTAAAACAAATGAGTGTGATAAGTGCATTTATCATAAGTCTTGGGATAATTCACATGTTTTTGTTTGCCTCTACGTTGATGATTTATTGATCTTTAGCTCTAACATGAATGTTACTGGTGAAACTAAAAATATCCTTAGAAGCCATTTTGATATGAAAGATCTTGGTGAGGCAAATTTTATTCTTGGATAAAAATTACTAAAACATGTGATGAAATTTTCCTTGACTAATCACATTATGTTGAGAAAATATTGAAAAAATATAACTTTCTTGATTGCAAGCATGTGGTAACTCCTTTTTATTCAAGTGTTCACTTGTTTCCTGTTCAAAGTGAAAATGATGTGATAAATCAAAAGGAATATGCTAGCTTAATTGGAAGTTTGAGATATCTAACTGATTGCACTAGGACCGATATGCGTATGATTGGAGTACTTAGCGATTACAAGTAAGTCGGTAGTGAACATTGGCATGCCATAACGAGAGTTATGAAATATTTAGTGGGTACAAAAACTTATGACTTGTTTTATAAAAAATATCCGTTGTACTTGAAGGATTTTCGATGCGAGATTGGAACACTTTATGTCTGGTGATTCTGCTTACCACTGGTTATATTTTTACGTCGGCAGGTGGTGTTATTTGTTGGAAATCAAAGAAGCAAACTACTATAGCTAACTCTACCATGGAAGCTGAACTAATTGCTTTAGCTTCAGCTAGTGAAGAAGTGAATTGGTTAAGAGATTTATTATTTCAAATTCCTTATTTTGAAAAACCAATTCCTCCTATTTTAATTCATTGTGATAATACTGCTGCCATTGGTAGAGTTCAAAACCGTTATTACAACGGTAAATCCAGACCTATAAGGAGAAAACACAGTACTGTGAGATCATATTTTAGAAGTGGTACCATTAACGTTGATCATGTCAAATCTTGTGATAATCTTGCAGATCCACTAACCAAGGCCTTGGCAAGAGGAAGGGTCTGGAGCACATTGAGGGAGATGGGATTGAAGCCCATAAATTCATGAGTTGTATATGTGGAAACCTAACATGCGGACCAGAGATCCTATAACCAGGTTCAATGGGAAAAACGAATCATATAATGACTTATTAAGAAAATGCACTATTTTATTTTTTCCCTCCCTATGGTGTGAGCGCATTATTTTGTAACGATTTGTGCAGGTTGAGTTTATAAACTCTTAATGAAATTCTGTAGCTCGTATGAGTGGGGTGTTAAGTTACATAAGCACCCTTGACATATTTCACCTATGTGAGTGTAGAAGTAGGTCTCTTCCTATGAGAATTTGGCTCGTTCTCAAAAGCACTCATGAAACTGGGATAGCACAAGGCCGTAATGTGTTGGTTGTGAAAGCTCATGTCAACACCTTGATTATTATGTGTAAGAAATAATTCTTTATTTCCCTTAAGTAGTCCTAGTCCAAGTCTGAGACCATTACTACTCTGGAGTAAAGATAATTGTTTTATTAAGTGAAGGTTCAATGCAGAGCACACCTTCATTATACATAATAGTTTCTACCTTCAGCTAGTAAACTCTCTTGTTTTAAAATTAAAATTAGTGGAGGATTGATGGACTTTTAGAGAATTTTTATATTAAAAAATATGGTATGAAAGTTCATTGATCAAATGCAACATTCTATTGGTGCATTTCATTTTCCGTTGTGGCCATAAAGAGGCAGAGAAATGGTTTCATTTTCTCTCACGTTTTGGTGCCTTAATTGGCCTTTACTTTTTATTCTTCCACTACCTCATTACTCATCCATATTCCTCCTCTTTAGTGTTGTAACTCATGTAACCTCTAACTAATAATTCTTCCATTATCTACCTACTTTACTACCCCATTCATTTCCTATTCAATTCAAGGATGACTTTCCTAACTATAAATAGTTACTCATCTGTACTTAGTGGTGGTGAGTAGATATATATATATATATATATATATATATATATATATATATATATATATATATATATATATATATATATATAGAGTGCATGAAAAGTGAGTTAGTAAGAAAGAGAGTTTTATTTAGTTGAAGGAAGGTGTTCTTTTTGGTGGAGCTTTGGACTCAATATCTTGTCCAAAGTTTGTTGAATTATATGATGTGGTCGGGCTGTTGTATCCTGGAGAGGACAAGTCAGAAAGATTACTGCTGGAGTGGTAGATTTGCTGCAGTGAGCTTGAATCTCCTTAAAGAGTGCGAGATATCCACGCCTCAGCCTGAAGATAGTTTATTTTCTTCATATTATTTTTCAATTGTAATTTTATTTTTATTGTATTATCACCAATGAGGTTTAAAATAGGTTAATTGATTTGATGAAAATTTTGAGAAATTAATGTTGGATTGTCTTTGGGTCTTCGTGGGGAATTTTTAGCTGAAGTTATAACAAATTTAGAGGATTTTCTCTTGAAAATTTGAATTAAAACCGTGGTTGTAACAAGAACAACATAAAGATGGTGAAGAATACCAAGAACAACTATTCATTTCAGAATTTTCAATATGTCCTTTATTTCTTTTTCTTGTTGTTAATAATGTGTTTTTTCTTATTGGGTGTAAATCAAGTTTTTTTCTTTTCTTTTTATAGTATTACTTTTAATTTGTTATTAAATATTTTAAATAGTTTTTTTTTTAATTAAAAAAGACATATGTCCTCATTTTATTCTTCATTTGCCATGTCAGCAGCGAATGTATTACACACACTTTGTGAATTTGGCTGATTCAGCGAAAAATATCTAAATGCCATAGTCGAACCCTACCTCAGGTGTCATAAATGAAACAAGGTTTAGTTGAGGTGTTTAAGTGAAAGAACCAGATGACCACAAGTGTCTATCGATGGGTTTGGCCTAAGTTAAATGTAAGAAAATAATAACAGGGGAAGAACATCGAATTGTGTACCTTTCAATTGCAGCGAAAATTGTTGAACTCGCCACCAAAAATTACCCCAAGTCGAACTTTGATTCACTAGGAAACAAATTTAATTACCACAAACTAGATGTATTTTGTGTGTGTTTTGTGTGGAGAATTTAAAACTGTTGGAGAAAGAAGTTTTTTGAAGAAAAATAGTGTAGCCCTCAATTGAACGTTCACTCCTAAAATAATGTAGTGGTAGTTTTATTCAAGACTTAAGAAAATAACTTCCCTAGGTAACTCCCTACATGTTTATCTCCTTTAAATGGGCGAGGTCAGTCCACATGGGCGACCCACCCAAAATAAATAGCCAACATCTCCTACTTTGCATATGGTGGACTAGACCCAAGCCAACACACACAATTCATACGACAAATAGTTCGTGCGACCAACGAGCACGAAGAGCTATACAAGAGCTCTTTGTAGGAATCCTATCACATGCGGAAAGAATTCACTACTAACATGAGGATCTTATTACTCACAATACCCCAGGCATCATCCGCTACACCAGTAGCTAGTTATCTGATCCCTCGTCCTCTAAAGAGGTGAACTCGAGTTCATGTTTAACTTTATATCCATAATTACACTTGACACCCTTATGGTAAGTGTAATGGCCTACCGTGAATACAAGTTAAATTAATAATTTTAATTGTCTTCCCTTTCTAGTCGAATCTATTCGTTCCAAATCATTTCGCTTTCTAGACACGCACTGTATTGCCAAATCACTCATGGCTATTAGTAACATGCTAAAGTAGCAACACTGATTGCAACTTCAAGAAACAGTCAAAGGCCAAAGGGTATTCATTCTTCCATTAACCCATCGGTTGCTTAGCACACGTGGTATAAAACACGTGCTACGGTGTTCTCACCTTCTAGTGGCGTGTGTGTCTCCTTCATTTACTTATTCAACACCGTATAAATTTTGATCTAGACACCTGTATGTCTAACCTGAGCTTCTCTTTTCAATGATCCTCAAATCCATCTTCTTAGACAAACTCTTATCTGGCTCACAAAACAAGTCATAACATGGTAGTGGAACTTATCTCTTCATGTTACTAAATGTAAGAGGCGATTGCTCGTGTGAGAGAGCCAATCTCGCGACTTGCTCGACACACTATATCAATAAAATTACATCATCACATGCATATAAGATATGAACACAAATTCAAGAGTAGAATATTGATGAAAATATTATAACAAAAAAGTTATTTTGCAATAGAGAAATATAATTATGTCCTACGCAAACCTAGAGCCATAAAATGTTTCTTAAACAGGTTTCTAGTTATCGCCTTTGTAAAAGGATCAGCTGTTATTTCTCGCGTAGGTATGTATTGTAAAGTTATGTCTCCACTTGCTGTTGTGTCTTTTATAAAGTTATACTTGATGTCCATGTGTTTGGTTTTGCCGTGACACTTAGGATCCTTTGTGTATGCAATAGCCGCTTGATTATCACAATGTAAAATCATTGATCCTTGAGAATTCTTTGCTATGCCCAAATGCTGAAAGAATCTTTTAAACCAAAAGTTCTTCTTATACTTTGCGGATACGCACAAGCCACAAACTTCCATAGTTGAAAGTGCCGTGCAAGTTTATTTCTTACTTTTCCATGAAATAGCACCACCATTAAGTAAGAAAGCATAACCGGATGTCGATTTTCCATCGTTCCGGTCACCACCCCAATCAGCATCTGTATATCCTCTCAAATGTAAATCATTCCCACTATAACATAGTGAATAATCAACAGTTCCTTTCAGGTATTGGAAGATCCTCTTCACAACTTTTCAATGATCTCTTCCAGGATTGGACTGATACTTGCTAACCAGACCTATGGCATACCAAATGTCCGGACGAGTACACATCATAGCGTACATCAAGCCCCCGTCAACACTAGAATATGAAACTCAAGACATGTCTTCTTTTTATTTTTCAGTCTCAGGACACATTTCAAGGCTTAAAGTCTCACCTCTTGCTATAGGAGTATCCATGAGTTTGCAACTATTCATTCAGAAGCGTTCCAAAATTTTCTTTATATAAGTTTCTTGAGATAGACTCAAAAACTTCTTGGAACAATCTCTTTGGATCTTAGCACCTAATAAATAGTCTGCTTCACCCATGTCTTTCATGTCAAATGACTTTGAAAGCCATGACTTGATAGTTTGACATACTCCAAATTATTTCCGGCTAATAAAATATTATCCACGTAAAGGGAAATAATTACAAACATTCCATTGGACTTCTTCACATAGATACAATGGTCTTCATGGATCATGGTGAAATCATATGATATCACCTCTTTGTGATATATGGAATACCACTGCCTTGAAGACTGCTTTAGGCCATAAATAGATCTTTTTAATTTGCAGACTTTCTTTTCTTGGCCTTTAACTACGAAACCTACAAGTTATGCCATGTAAATTTTCTCGTTTAGTTCTCTATTGAGAAAAGCTGTCTCATCCATTTGGTGTAATTCTAGATCCAAACGTGCAATAATAGCCAAAAGTAACCGAATTGAGGTAAACTTCACAACTGGTGAAAAGGTTTCCTCATAATCTATTCCAGCTTGTTGGGTAAAACCTTTTGCGACCAATCATGCCTTGTATCTTTCTATTGACTCGTCCACTTTGCGTTTAACTTTGAGAACCCATTTGTTCCCAATATAGCTCTACGCCCAGAAGGAAGGTCAACCAGATTCCAGACTTTGTTGGTTCTCATGGACTCCAATTCTTCTTTCATTGCTTTCATCCATTCATCTTTTCCAGGACTTGCCAAAGCCTCGGTCATAAAAATAGGCTGATCCAATTCTATAGGAGATACTAAGAAAACGTAATCCTCAATCTCATATGATCATTTATGTATACCTTTTCTAGTACTCTTACGCAATTGAAGTTCACATTCTTCAATAGGATTATGGGATTCAAAACTCCCACTTGGATCAGGAACTGATCCTTAATCTATTTGACTATCAAACATATCTGAAGACATTGTCTGATCATCTGAATTCAATATTTCGTAAAGAGGCTCTCCTTCCTTTATTTCGCCCTTTTTGGGAAAATCATTCTCTAGAAATGTGACATCTCGTGATTCAATTTCAGTTATACTTCCATCTTCTAATTCACCAATGAACACATACCCTTTGGAGTGTTCTGAGTATCTTACAAAGATACATTTCTTCCCTTTTAGACTCAGTTTTCCAAACTTACCAAAACGATTTTTTATATATGCAGCACAACCCCATGGTCGTAGAACATTCAGGTTCGGTTTATGATCGGTCCATAGCTCATAGGGAGTGAAAGTAACTGATTTAGAAGGCACTTTATTTAGTATATAGGCCGTAGTCAATAATGCATCTGCCCAGAAAGAGATAGGTAAATTTGCATGTGCCATCATTGACCTTGTCATGTCTAATAATGTTCTATTCCTCCTTTCTGCTACACCATTCTGTTGAGGTGTGTAAGGAGTAGTTAACTGTCTGGTAATGCGTTTTTCATTACATAATTCTTCAAACTATTTAAATAAATATTCACGGCCTCTATCGGTTCTTACAAACTGTTTTGATAAATATTCACAGCCTCTATCGGTTCTTAAAGTCTTTATACTTTTATCTAATTGATTCTCAACTTCATTCATATATCTTCTAAAGCATTCAAGTGCTTCAGATTTGTGAGAAATCAAATAGACGTAACCAAAATGCGTGAAATCATCAATAAACGTAATGAAATACATAGCACCAGACCTTGCCCTCACATTCTTTGGACCACAGATATCAGAATGGATTAATTGCAATTGGGAATCTGCTCTCTTAGCCTTCCCAAATGGTTTACGTGTAATCTTTCCGGCAAGACAATTTTCACAAGTTGACATTTTAATTTTGGAGAAAGGGCCTAAACGCCCTTCCTTTGCCAATCTATTCATCCGGTCTTGCCCTATGTGACCTAATCTTGCATGCCATGTAATAACTTCAACATCACTGCTACTAGAATAACATGTCATTACACAACAGTCAACATAATAGTCATAAGTTGAAGGATTACAATCTAAAACGATAAAACCATCATAACGAAGTCCAAAATCATAAAAAATAATGTCTTGAGTAATTCTAACACCATTGCGACTATACTTTAAATCGAAACCAAGATATAGAAGAACAGGCACATATACTAAGTTACGTCGGATCTCTGGAGCATATAGGATGTCATGCAACATCAACGTTTGGCCACCATGCAAGTCCATTTTGCAAGTGCCTATCCCTTTGACTTCAAGATTTGCATTATTTCCTACATATATCCACCTTGATCTAGGTGAGACTCGACGAAACTCCACAAACGCTTCTCGATCAGGACTCACATGGTCGGTGGCCCCTGAGTCTATAGTCCACATAGGATAAGATTCAGTTAGTAAAACAGTGCTAGAAACATATGTAGCACTTAGAGATGCATTTTGAAAGGCTACCTTTTTCGGCTCGGGACACTCATGAGCAAAATGCCCTGGAACATGGCAGTTGTAGCATCTCATCTTACTCTTGTCTTTCTTCTTGAAAAAATGTTTTCCCTTCTTGGGATTTGGCTTGTTCCTTTTCTTGGAGGGTCCTTCTCCGGTCTCCTTACCCTTTCTGCCATTTTTCCAATTCTTTTTGCGTTTGAAGCCTGAAGACTTTGTGCCACTGGATTCTGCCATATAGGCATTAGATACAATTTTAGCAGCACCAAGCCGCTTGTCTTCAAGCTCGACATAACGGGCAACATTAGAAAAAGTTTTGATGCTATCATTATGTATTAAGTTAACCTTCAAATGTTCCGAACTATTGGGAAGAGACCGGATCACTGCCTGAACCTGTTGCTCATCAGAGTGAAAATAACCAACGCTTTTGAGTTGAGCAATCATGTTAGGCATCACCCTAAGGTGCTGCTTGACATTGTGATCATGACACTTCTTGTAAGTGTCAAATTTGATAGTCAGCTGTCTAAGGCGGGTCACAGTGGTACCCCCATAAGTCTCTCGTAAGTCTTCCCATATAGCATGAGCAGTAAGGTATTCTTCACATTCGTGAATGAGATCATCAATAACATAACTCACAATAATTCCACGCGCAGTAGAATCTTTCTTTTTCCACACATTATAAGTTTCTAGATCTTTTCTGTGTTGGGAAGTGTTACCCTCTTCTGGGTGAACCAAAACATGCTTAATACATTCCAGAGCATCTTTCTCTTCCAGTACATACCACATTTTACAACTCCAGATGTCGTAATTCTCACCGTTTAGTTTCTCACCCTTGTTTAAATAGGCAATGATGCTCTTAGATGCCATATCTGTTGGTTGAGACAATTAAGCAAGTTTTTACTCATCAATATTTACCCTTAAAATAAAAGCGTGTGATATACACATTCAAACAACTCAATTTTCATAAAAGTTTCACATCTAGTGTAAAATCGAAAGGTCACAAAAGTTTCCAATCATCATCTACGAACAAAATGTTTAACCAAAATTAAAATCATTTCTTAATGTGTATTTAATTATATTCGTGACTAGAATCACACAGATTCTTTTAGTCTTATCCCCTTACAACATTTTGTTAATGCATATCAATTAACAATAAATAAATAAATAAATATTCATATGCATATATTAACAGAAAAGATAAACAAACATATGTTCATAAAAGGAAATTACACAATTACAAGTCATATACTACTCGTCTATGGCTATCTCATTACGTGAGTGACGAGGATCTACAACACTTTCAGCCACGTATTTAGCTAATTTATCCATGGGAGAAAGTCTAGAAAGCTGAGATTTAGGAACTATCAGACTCAATCTGGGTCTAGAAAAGTATGTAGTAGCCAAGATTTCTTAATCTTAGTTGCTATTTCCTTTTCCTCTCACTTGGATTCAAGTTCCATAGTGTATACCCAAATGGGTGCATTTAGACCAAACCTGTGATAAATATCAGCCAACCATCCCTTCCAATAATCTGGTAAAGATTGCTCCAATATTCCTAAGGCATCCTAACTCGAAACAATTTTAAAATGTTGAAACATTAGTTCTGACAATTTCCTCCCAAATGACGAAGGTAGCTTGGAATAGATGTAGATGGGTCCATTTTGATTTTTTTTAAATTCTACAAATTTTCTTTCTCCTTCCCTTCGCACAACTCTATCATCCCTAAAGATATTTTGTATCATCCTTGGGACATTTTTGATGACTTCAGGCTCAGAGTCTGAATCATTACTAAATATTGTCCTTCGACGACGGATTCTTCTACGTTGTACCACTCCCACTTGGAGCATTTCGAGCATGTCCCTGTCTAGTCATGTCTGAAATGGGAAAAAGGAAACAATAAGAATGGACATACCGTTTAAGGCGACAACACATGCCACAATTACTCGTATAAGACAAAAAAAAAATCTGAGGGACATTTTCTAATTTATTTAAGTAAACTGGATCATAGTTTGTTTTGAGTTTAAACAAACAAAAAAAAAAATTAATGATGCAGCACCAGCCAATTCATGTTGGAAGGAAAGTATACAAACTCACGTTGGAAAGGGGCACTTCGAAAAGAATCGAAGTTACAGATTCTTGAACTGACATTCCTTTGTCCTCTTTTGTAAAAGGTTTGTGTTTATCACAATTCTCATAATTTTTTTTTTATCATTATAATATTGAGAAAAACTCACAAGGAACTAGGGGTGGGCGTTCGATTTTTCGGTTCGATTTTATCAAATTTCGGTTTGGCTATTTCGGGTTCGGTTTTTTGAAGGTGGACACCAAACACCGAACCAAACTAGTTCGGTTCGGTTCTTTCGGTTTCGGTTTTTTAAAGTTCGGTTCGGTTTCGGTTTTTTCAATTCGGTTTTTTTAATATAATATTAGAAGCGATTCCATTGACACTAATTCATATTCTCAAAAGCAATAAAACATAAAACTGATAAATTGAAATCAAAATCAAACAAACAAGATACACAAGAACAAAAAACTATAATCATGACATAGGATTACTAGGTGTTATATACATACCGTAAGAATAATTAAGAAAACACATAAAGGACATACATTAATCCTAAAGAGACATCCTAGTTACCTTTCTTTGTTAAGCATATTTGATTTTTTCAATTGAAGTGGAAAATTAGGGATACATATGCAAAAGAGGACTTATTACAATTGTATTTTATTTTTTTTTACTTTAAACTTAATGGGCCTGGACTATTTTAATTTTTTTGGGTAATGTATTAAATTTCTGTGCGCGTTCGATTTTTCGGTTCGGTTTTATCAAACTTCGGTTCGGCTATTTCGGTTTCGGTTTTTTGACGATGGACACCAAACACCGAACCAAACTAGTTCGGTTCGGTTCAGTTTGTTAAAATTTCGGTTCGGTTCGGTTTGATTTTTTAGTTTTCGATATTTATGCCCAGCCCTACAAGAAACATGATAAGAAAAAAGAAACAAATATTGACTAGTCAAATATCATAAGACCAAACACATGGTTTAACTTTAGAAGTGCGAGGAAGCACCCTTTACTATTGAGACTTGCTGTCAATTCATGTCTACTTTTCCCTTAAAAAAAAAAATCGTTGGTCTCTCTGTCAATTTTCAACACAAAAGGAGAAAAAAATGGAGTCTAACAAAATTGAAATTATCTCCATTCTTTTCAAAGTATATTACTATAATTATTGTACCATACACTTGTCAACGTGCTTCAACACAAGTGGAGAAAATTTATTTAGAGAATGGTATTTCTCAATTTACCTACAGTAATATGCAATTTGATATTCAACTTTCAACGCAGCTTCGTTTTCAAACTGGATTTTACTCCAAACAACACCGAAATGAATTTCAAATTCTTCCAAAAAAAAATAGCGAAGATGCAGTGTTGACACACAAACAATCGAAAGAACCGATACAATCGTGTACACAAATTAGAATACACAATCTTGGCTCTGATGCCATTATAAGAAAATAATAACGGGATAAGAACAACGAATTGTGTACCTTTCAATTGCAGCGGAAATTGTTGAACTCGCTACCAAAAATTACCCCAAGTCGAACTTTGATTTACTAGGAAATAAAGTTTAATTACCACAAACTAGATGTCTTTTGTGTGTGTTTTGTGTGGAGAATTTAAAACTGCTGGAGAAAGAAGTTTTTGGAAGAACTTCCAAAAAATAATGCAGCCCTCAATTGCACGCTCACTCCTAAAATAATGTAGTGGTAGTTTTTCTTCAAAAGTTAAGAAAATAACTATCCTAGGTAACTCTCTACATGTTTATCTCCTTTGAATGGGCCGGGTCAGTCCACATGGGTGACCCGCCCAAACTAAATAGCCAACATTAAATGTATGTATTTTCCTATTGATATTGAAATAAGTAAAAATATAATCCTCTTACGAAGTACTAAAAATAAGCAATTTTTCTATAACGCGTAAAAGGTCGCTAGAGTTGCATCATAGGATTTTGGGCAAGAAGTGTGAATTTTCATCACGACTCAATTTGTATGTGGTTAATTTAGCTTTGGAGTTTTGGAGATTACAAAGATTTACTTCATGTACCAAAATGTTTTTATTTTGTACTATATTTTCAAACAATTAATTTGGGGTATTGTATAATGTACAAGCCTGCTCTTTTCAGTTTTGAAACGGTCTTTCTATAGATCCCCCACGGCCCACGCTAGTGAAAATCAAATACTCCCACCGTTTTAGATTATTTATCGCTTTTTTTATTTTAAACGTCCCAAAAAAAATATTAATTAAAAGGGATATTTGATTAACTTATCTTTATTTATGTCAAAATTATAATATCTCTCCATTAATTATTTACTCAATTTATATATCATCTCTATTAATAATAAAATTCTACTAAAAATAAAATGAAAAAAATAATTAATTATATCTTAGACTTTTAAAACAATAAATAATTTGATACAATAAATTTTAGTAACAGCAAATAATTTGAAAAAAAGGAGCTCACGACCAGAAAACAAAGTCGCCGATGAAATTATTGCTCATTTACTACGTACATCTTTTTGTTTCTTTTGATAAAGTTAAAGGGATATAAAAGGTGGACCCACTTTCCACTCGTCAAGTTTTGAAAAGTCTTTTTCCTTTTGCCAAAGTTTTTAAAGGTCCTAATTGGCATTTGCCCATTTTTTTTTTTTAATTTTTTTTTTTGTGTGTGCGTGTGTGTGTGTGTTTAGGCTCTCCGTGTGCCTTAGATGGATGAGCATGGCCTTTTCTGTCACGTCAACAGTTACGGGGTAGTTTCACTTCAAATAATGGAACGTGTTTTTTAGGGCAAGTTTGTGGGTAAGTTTAAAAGGTCAAATTCGGTGATCGTCCGGTTCTTTTACTTGAATATCTTAATTAAATTTTATTTTTTTAGATGTTTGAGGTATGGTCTGATTGTACCATTTAGATATTTTTAACTGATTTAGCAACTTGCATGATTTCAGACACTAAACTGGCGCGTGAAAAGATCAATAAACAATTTTTTTCTTTTTAATTCTTTTTATTTCCTCCTTCTTCTTCTTCTTCTTCTTCTTCATTTTTTTTTTCTCTTTCTTCTCCATTTAACAAACCTTCCAGCATTAACAAACTTTTCACTATTGCTATCTTGTTCACCGAAAAAAATCAAGACCGCCACCACCCTTTTTTTCCCTAAGCGTTTACGGGACAAGAAAAATGATTTTTCTTTGGATAAATCTATTGAATAAATAAAAAAGAAAAATAAAATACCCAAAAAGATTTTTTTTTTTTTTTGTTATTAATGGAGTCTTTAGAAAGCTTGAAGGTTTAAAATAGGTTAATTGATTTGATGAAAATTTTGAGAAATTAATGTTGTATTGTGTTTAGGTCTTCGTAGGGAATCTTTAGCTGAAGTTATAACAAATTTAGAGGATTTTCTCTTGAAAATTTGAATTAAAATCGTGGTTGTAACAAGAACAACATAAAGATGGTGAAGAACACCAAGAACAACTATTCATTTCAGAATTTTCAATGTGTCCTTTATTTCTTTTTCTTGTTGTTAATAATGTGTTTTTTTTTATTGGGTGTAAATCAAGTTTTTTTCTTTTCTTTTTAGATTATTACTTTTAATTTGTTATTAAATAGTTTTTTTTTTTTCAATTAAAAAAGACACATGTCCTCATTTTATTTTTCATTTGTCACGTCAGCAGCGAGTGTATTGCACACACGTTGTAAATTTGGCTGATTCAGCGAAAAATGTCTAAATGGCATAGTCGAATCCTACCTCAGGTGTCTAAATGAAACAAGGTTTAGTTGAGGTGTTCAAGTGAAAGAACCAGACGACCACAGGTGTCTATCAATGGGTTTGGCCTAAGTTAAATATATGTATTTTCCGATTGATATTGTTGACCTCCCGTAAGTTATTTTAATCACTCGGGGTCACCGGGCAATAAGTGAATAAGATGAATATTTCTGATAGCCTTAGATGATTTTTACAAAATGCCCAGATCAATATTTCTTCCTTTTAAATCAATAAAAAGGTTTTTTCATGCATCATGTTTTATTTAGAGAACAATAAATAATTTTCAAGATATTTGGTTAAATTATTTTAAAAGAGGAAAAAGAGAAAGAAGAGGAATTCTTGTTTAATCGTTTAAAATTATTTTCACCTTTGAAATTTGGATAATTTAAATAGTTTAAGTAATTAATTATTTACCTTTTCTTTACTACTCCTGATTTTTACAAAAATAAGTATAATCACCCTTTAATGATTTGATTAGGCTAGTTAATTAATTAAATGATAATTATTTGCAAAAACTGAACCCCTTATCAAATATGTATTTTCCTTTTTGATTTTTGCCTTGGTTACAATTAATTTAATTATTCTTTCATTTAAAGAAATTAGCTTATGTTTTTAAGAAATTAGTCTGTTGGTATTTAATTAAAAAATAATATGCCTGTCCTAATTTTCAAAATTAGATTAAAACGTCATAATTAAAATAAAAAATACGTTGGGCCAAGTTTCAGGCCCATCAACAACTTAATTGACCTTCAAAAATATTTTTCCTTTTATTATTATAAAAATACGCGGCAACATAATTTTCCCCATGATTTAAATTTTCTTCAATAGCATTTTCTTTTAAATTATAAATAGTTAATATATTCAGCATATACACCAAGTATACACAACATATATGTGTATACACTTGGTGTATACACAAGAAAGGGCCCATTTTTATTTCTCAAAATCAGTTGGACCGAGTCCAAGCCCAATAGGGCCGACCCGGCCCAAGTCATCTGATAAGCGGGTAATTTCCCTTTCACTTATCATTTTTCCAAAGGCCAAACGACCCCTAGCCTTCTCTCTTCCTCTTCCCTTTCCCTATGCATAAACCCTAGCGCTGCCAAGGCTTCGAGCCTTCTCTCTCATGCCAGAAATGGAAATATTGCAGAGAGTACAAGGCTTTGCAGCCTTCATACCCCTTTTTGCGTGATAAGCATTAATGATCCAACCCCAGTTTCATCTTCTTCCTCCCAAACACGGTATAAGTCATTTTCACTTTCATTTTTCCTTTTTATTTTTTGAATCTAATACACGATTTCCTACATATGTTCTTTATTTTTGCAATTATAATGTTGTATTTTGTTCGATTTTCATTGTTTTAAGTACAAACGGGCCAAATCGAGTAGAACAATACTCAGATCTGGCCATGCGTTCTTAGTTCTGATTGATTTCAACCGCAGATTTTATTTACAAAGGTAATTTGAATGAAAATCGATTCATCCCACATCGGTATTCTTAGTTTTTTTCCCCCATATTCTTGGGGTTCTATAAATAGAATAGAACCCCAACCTTCAACACAAAACAATTTTTCAGAAGTGAAAAAATCGATAGGCTAGAATTTTAAGTCAAAAACTTGAAATTTAAGCAAGTATAATTTTAGACTCAAAAAAAAAAAAAAAACCTCTTTGTCGGGTTTGAGTCCCTTAGTTGAAATTTTTTATTTACTTTCCTTCTTTGTGGTGGGTGTAAGGGTGGAAGCACAAGGAGCTTTTGAATCCATTCTTGACAAAGGGTGTATTGAAAAAAGGTAATACCTAGCCCCTTTTATATTTTGTCATTTTTATTTATAAGTTGATAGCTAGTCTGTGTTATTAAGTGTTCTTGGTTGATGGTATTATAGTAGGATTTTGATTTAAGTACTGTTTAATAAGCCTTAGAATGAACTATTTAAAAACATGATGCTTTATTTATCTTATGTGTCTAATATAGTATCTCATTATTTGGTTTAAGTTAGATGTCCTGGATTAGTGCTAATCCTTTGCAAAAAATGTTTGAGACTGTTGGAATCTGGAAATGGTTTATGTGATCTTGAGTTTTGATAAAGATCAGCAGTGAACCATTAATATATACATATTGAAACAAGAGATGTTTAGTTTAATTAGAGAATACACGGGTTGTTGTAAAGCTATTTAGAATATTAATTTGGGTTGTATGACTATTTGGTAATCTTTTGCTTGGTGTTAGAAATTCCTTATGACATGTTTCTGGAGTCATCATTATGTCACTTGCACCATGATGTGATAATACCTAGGAATTCATGACTTAAGTGCCTTTCTAGTTGTGTCTAAGGACCTTGTTACATTATTGAACATGTCCTGGATTGCCATCAGTTGATTTGTGATATTTTCCTTTTAAAGCAAAATTACCCTACTCCTATCTTACCATGCTTAGGTGAAAACCATTTTGAAACTGTGCCTACATAGTGTGTGTGCAAATGTGCTATGTCTTCCATGGTTGATGCTATACTGCTGTACAAATGCCTAAATTGACCCTTCATGTGATTTGTTCTTATTCTCTATTAGCTTGTTAAACTCTATAAGTGTGCGGTAACTATTTTGACCTTGGTAAAAATGGTGGAAAAGGATTAGAGACACAGGCATATCAAGAATTCATTATTTCACTAAATAAGGAACCACTCTTTCTGAGAATCAGTATGGCTTATTGTTTCATTTTTGAAAGCAAGTTAAATTAAAACAAGGTTAACAGCTTAAGACATGCTTTTTGTTTATGTTGGGAGATTAATATGCTTGGATTTTTATTTGATTATGACCTCTTGATTAGACCTGACTAATGAAAATAAACAGTTTGTTGTTGACAATATAAGTTCAAAGTTAGGGGTTACTAAGTGGACTTAGCCTTAATAACTAATCATTACTAAGTTAGAGATTTGAATAGGCAAATCAGGGATAGAACCATAATGAGAATAAGTCTAGGAAGGTATTGAAACATGACTATTAGAGGGAAGAAGAGGTTAGGCTAATAATGAACCATTAGTTTGATAAAGTGACATTACTCTGCTAATTCAGTCTATTAAAACATGACTAGGGAAAAGGAGGGGAGGGTGAAAACTGCCTAGACTAGCTTGAACCCTGTGTATGTTGAGGAGAACTCTGTCTAACGACTAGGTTGGCAAAAGGGTTCGAATCAATCCTTAGCTAAGTTATTAGTCCCTTCAAAATTGGAATAGAAATCTAAGATGTCTGCCATGTGACTTGTTTATGTAATGCCATTTTGTTCTTTGCACCTGTATGACAGTTTCAGGGATTTGTTTCATTTGCTAGTTAATGTCTATCTTCCCTCTTCCTTTTGTCTTCCTCTTCTGTGAATCTTGTTGTAATTAAAGGCTTAAGGGTTTGGTCTTGCTCTGGTAAATGGAGGATTTTTACTGAAAATGAATGTTGGTTCATGGCCATTTGGCAAATTGTTTGTTTGAGTCCCCTTTGTGCTCTATTTAGAGGCTCTGAATGTTTTTTTTTTTTTTTTAAAGAAAGTGATTATCCCATATTCAACATCAAATTGCCCATTTAGCTTGTGTTGTTAAATTATGAGATTTCTTGCATGAGTTCTGTTGGAATATAACCAGCTTAAGATAAAAATGGAAATTGCCTACTGTCCACTACTTGAATAATTTGTGTTTGGGCTTGGCCTCTAATGCTCTGTCTAGATATTTTGGTTGTCCTTATCTCCTTGACTGCGTCATACACATTTTCTATGGTCCCCTTTCATAAGTTTTATATGACATAACTATTTGGATTCTAAATTTGGTCTAAAGTAGTTCTGTGAAGTAGCTTAAAGAACTTGTTGATGACACCTTGACTTGTGTTGTGATTCTGTATGGATCTTGCTAGCTTCTAGTATAGAAATGGTTCTAATCCTAGCCTAAATGATCTTGTCCATTTATATGTCCATGCATTTGAACTTGTTAAGACATTTGGTTATAAGTAAATTCCTGGTAGCAAACATCCTTTGTGATTAGAAAAGATTGAGGGTAAGCTAAAAAACCACATGGCCTGGAAGAGTCTTTTCAAAAGGTGCCTTGAGAGGGGATCTAAAGGGGGTGATCATGGCACTGTTGGATTCACCCCACTTTCCCTTTGTATAAGAGGCACCATGGCACTTTCCTAAGCCCATGGTGGTGCATGCTGACTGAATACATCTTTCCAAAATCATGTGGATCTTGTTGCTAGGACCTAAAGGATTTGGCTAAAATCAGACATGCATTAATAAGTGGCTTAGTAAAAGCTTATTGGTGAACCTAGGAGCATCTGTACATGATTGAATTGGGATACAAAAGGAAGAACTTAAAGGGAAATAAGAAACTTGAATAAGAAAGGGATTGAAACTGAAACACAATTATTAAAGATTGTTAAAGATCATGTAGGTTCTTTTTGAGAAATCCCACCCAAGGAGACATAAATGATGTTATGCATCCCTTTTATGTTATGTGTGTAGATTGCATACTTTTGCTTGATGTCTTCATTCTGCTAAGTCTAACTGGGACCTAGAATTCACCTACCTGCCATGTTTATGTGCTTAGCTTGACTCAAATTAGTCCCTCTTTCATGGTTGTATCTGCCTGCTCAATCTATAATTGACCTTTGCAAACTGTGACTTGGAATATATTTTCCCATCACTAGAGTCTGCTTCGTTCTCTATACATGTGCAATTTGTGTTTGTGACTAAATTCTATATTGGAATCTGCTATGACTGTACATTTTCATAAAGAAACTGATAAGCTTATTTGGCATAAACCACTCTTGGCCTAAAAGTAATGCATAGTGTGATGAATATATTCCTGTTCCTTGGTGTAATTAAGTGGCAGTAATAATGTATGGTGAAATATTATCTTTGTTTCCTAAGAGTTGTGTTTGCATTTTTCTGTATCCTATGTTGAAGGCTAAAATTGTTCAATGATTTTTGGTTCTAACTGTGCACTTGTGCTTGATTGTGGTAATGTTGAGGACCATTTGGGGTTGGTCAAACCTTCCCCCAGTGCCAGCCATGTCTGGGGTTCGATGAAACCCCTTGAATCTTGTGCGACACTGGGAACAAGGAGGGTGGCAACCACCCTAATCTCATTCCAAAATACTCAGCCCACACATCACTAAAATGCACTATGAGAAAAAAATATCATGTTAGAGCAGCTTGGCTACTTCTATCTCAATATTATTATTATTATTATTATATGTGTATATCTTCTATGTATATTATGTGAATTTTTATAGGATCCAGTCTAACCAATTTCCTTTTCTTTTCTCCCCCCCCCCCCCGACCTCTCTTACTCTTCGCATGGCCACTTGGGCCGAGGACACAACCTCCCTATTGGGCCTAAGGCCCAATAGGACAATTCTTTCAAATTTCTGCTGAGTACGAGAAAAGGGAAGCTAATATATATCCATGAAGGCCCAACCATGGGTGAAAATGGTTAAGGGGCTTGGTACACCCCAAGTTATTTCATTCCTGTTGTATGATATGTTTACCTTCATATTTGTATTTGTAAACTCACAACATTATTGGAAACCAAATGGTTGGAACTAGACGCTTTAGGCAAATGGTACTTAAGCCGTTTAGTTGGACTTTAGGCTCCCTTTGTGAATTTCCAAAACCCATCTTATTTTTCTTACTTTCAAAGAGAATTTCTAAATAAAGAAAAACAGATGTTTTTCCTACAAAAAAAAATGGATTTAGAAACTCGGGCAGGTGTTAGCACATAAGCGTTTTTATCAGAATTATTTGTCAAAATCTTCATTTCAGCATTAAAAGGAACACTGCTCTTTTCATAATAAAACTAGTTTGTAAAAAATTAAATAATAGGTTTTTGTATCATGGTGAACTCAAAAATCAAATAAAAAATGTATACTATGCCTTGCTTTAAAAATTGGCATGATTTTGGATAAATCCTAACCAACAAAAATCGAGTTTTGGGCCATGGCCCACTAAATTGCCATAAGACCAGATTTCAATTCAAGACTGATCTTGGGCATCTTTTTAAAGACCAACAGGAATACATTTTGGGTCAGAGTTCATTAACACTTTCATCAAAAATCATCATAACTCTTTTCCCTTTTAAAAAAAAAATATAAGCTTACAAGATTTTGAAAACTTCCCACTACCAAAAACATATTATCGGCTGTTGACCCTTGCAAAAAATCAAACTTATTTTTACGGCCCAATGCCGAATCAAGATGACTTCTTTCAAGAAAAATGTGCTAAAACATCCTTTAATAGAAGTAGAATGATAAGTAAGGAGTTCTTGGCGTGCGTATACGTTTGACCCGAATCAAGTGTGGATTAAGGCATGAACTAGAAACACATATATACTTTATCATAAAATAATTTCCCTCTTTACAAAAATCATTTATCCTCATATATAAGAGGAAACATATTTGTTGGTATATGATAGATCCAACCTAAAAATAGCCCATATATAAGGGAACTACATTCAAATTTTTTCAAAGAGAACTTGATATGCAAATAAAAGGATAGATTTTTACGGGAATTTAGACTAAATAAACAGTTCATGCAAATACCCACACATTGGAATTCGAAGGTCAACCGTATAGTACGGATTCTTAATACTAGGGTGCCTAACACCTTCCCTAGGGGATCACCAGAATCCTTACCTAGAACTTTGGATTAAGAAGGATTTTTCACGGTGAATGAATAAACCCTTCAAAACTGGTTTTCCTAATTTCCTAAATATTAGATGGCGACTCTTTTAAAACAAAGTCCGAAAGAGCACCAACGAGTTTGAAGTAGCTTTTTCCGAGTGCTAATCCCGCCCGCGAAAATGTGAACCGTTACAGATATTGAAATAAGTAAAAATATAATCCTCTTACGAAGTACTAAAAATAAGCAATTTTTCTATAACGCGTAAAAGGTCGCTAGAGTTGCATCCTTGAAGATTGTTCTATTTTTCCAAAGGACAAATCCTTGTGCTTGATTATCTAATATATTTAATATTATTGTCTCAAGTTTATGTTCTTCCAATAGCGGGGTGGAAAAAACAACACATACAGTACTAGGCAATAACATGTCAAGGATTACTATTAAAATTCTTATTCTGATAAGTGATATCTTTAACTTTGGATTTAGGTTATGCTCAATACTGAAGTTAGTTTCCATGATTCCTTCTATATAAATTTCACAAAGAATAAGCAGTCTCAAAGCCGGATGATAGAGATGTTTGCAATGGATATTGTTAGATTCGTTTCCATAGCTGGTTTAAATGAATCTCTATGTGAGGAACTCTAAACGAAAGAGAGAGAAAGCAGAGAGAGAAAGAATGATTTTCTTATTAAGTCCCAAAATGAAAATATGTTTTGTCCAGAATGTTCTGTGGTTACAAATACAACTTTGGCCATGGGTCATTTCCTGAAATGGGCCATGTCTAATTAAATGAACATGTGTAAAGACTAACTAAGTAGTTGTCCTATTCAGCTGAAGTTCATTAGGCCCAACATCCCCCCTCCACCTCAACCTGGAGGGGAAGGCCACTCTAAGCTTGCAAAGATGATGATGATGAGAAGGCCCCGTAGGAGACTTTGTCAATATATCAACAAGTTGTGAGGATGTTGACACATGATGTAAGGAAATAAGGTTAGCAGCTAAGCAATCTCGAACATAATGGCAGTAAATGTCAATGTGCTTGGTCCTCTCATGAAAAACGGGATTCTTGGCAATGTGGATAGCAGTTTGACTATCACAAAATATGGGAACTGGACCAAGAGAAGACAAACGAAGATCACCAAATAGACGAAGTAACCATGAAATTTCGGCAACAACCTTACGCAGGGCCCTGTACTCAGCTACAGCTCAAGATAGTGAGATGGTAGGCCGCTTGTTTGCCTTCTAAGGAGAACCACCAAAAGTAATAAAAAACCCAGTGATGGATTTGCAAGACTGGGCACATGCAGCCCAGTCACAATCAGAATAAGCTAATAGGGATGTATCAGGAGAACATGCAAAGAGACTACGCAAGCCAGGATCATTGAGTAAGTGTCTCAAAACATGAATGACAACTAGCATGTGTGAAACTTGGGGTTTCTGGAGAAATTGACTAAGATGTTGGACTGAAAAGGCAATATCTTGTCGAGTGTGTTGTAAAAAATTAAGTTTGCCAACCACTCTTATATATAGACTCGGGTCTGAAATATGTTCCCCCATGTTAGCGATATAAGTTTGGTGGATGATTCAAGAGAAGTCACAATAGGAGTGTAATTGTAACGACCCGTTTGGTTCTTATTGCATCTCCGACACTTTTGACCCTTTCCTGAGCTTGGTTAGCTCACTTTTGACCAGAGGGGACCGTTGCCACGCTTCCCGAGGTGTTTAGATTTGATTCGGGTGACTTTTTGTGAAAATTAGGCTTAAAGCGAAAAATTATTGACTCAAAATTATGAACCCTAGTTTATGGGTTGGAATTTGGGGATTTAATAAAAGTTAAGTTATTAAATGCCTTCTTCTTGTTTCTAATTGCGCATTCGAATATGGTATACTTTGATTATCTTGAGGCTCAACGTAAAGGAAGGGCAAAAGTTTGACTCGAGATTGCTGCTCGGCTTGCCAGGTAGGTTACGACATACCTTTATGGTGAGACTTCGACTAGCGAAGCATATATTTAGATAATATTGTCAGAGATTTCATTTAAACCCTAGGGTATAAAGTTTGGGTTGGATGTTGCCTTAGGGTTTTGTATTGCTTGTGACTTATTTGACCGGGCTTGTGGCCTGTAAACTCCATAGGACCTTGTTTGGTATGTTGTGTATAAATTGGTGGATTGTTTATGAATTGGGAGTCAAACGGAAAGACAAAATTTCTTGATATTGATACTAGTACTTAGTGTACGCCTTGTTATTGGTATAACAATCTCGGGATATTTGACCCTTATTATTATGGAATAATTGGAGATTCGTTATGATTACTCTGTGGATCATTGTAGATGATATTGGTGCGCTTTGTATGGCACAGTTGTGTATCATTTGTGATATTGGTGCCCTATGTTTGGCATGACTTGAACTTGATATTGTTCATGAATTGTACTTGCATGGTTCCATATTCATACTCACATTCATGACATATAGATTGTTGATTCATCCTAGGTTTATGACCCGGGACGACAGATTATTCTAAGCTGTGTGATACGGAATGACCGAGATGGAAATACTTATACTAAATTATTAGGCTCTGTGATTGGTACTGATCATAGAAATGAGAAGGAAACATTGATGACTATGATATTGTGAGACTTGATTATTAGTAGAATTGAGAGTGGTGACTCCATTGTGGTTTATCTTGTTGCCTTGATGACGATATTACTTGTGCGCCCCTACGTGTAGCACGGTTCGATATGATTCATTGATCGTACTGCATCGTATTAATCTTTGCATACATTATTGCATTGGATCTTGAGTCATTTAAAATTTGTGTGCGGAGTGGCCGATATTTTTACGAGTCATATTGAATGCGGAGTCATCTCTAAGTGTGAGGAAAAAGACGTGCTTGGACTTCGCGGGTCCCCCATGGGTTGTCTTCTTGAGGCGTGGAGGTATTCCGCCGTCGGAGTACAAGAGTACAGGCATTGCATTGCATCACATTGCATTCATACCACATATGGCATTGCTTTGATTATATGGTTGATTATGACTTGGTTACGGCGTTGGTTATACTTCTTGGTTGTTTATGAGTTAGACTACGTTGGTTGGCTCATACTGGTACACTTGTTTGATATATGTGAATAGTTGGGACAATTGAGATTAGTGGCTATCACATAAGGTTGGATATGAACGGTGATTACGTGGAAAAGCATGACTTGTGCTCTATCGTTTACTTGTTTTCTGTTACCTTATTGTCTTTATATATGTCAACTAGTCTTAGTCGGCCTATGATACCTATTAGTATCGTTGTTTTGTACTGACCTACGCTTCTTTGCATTCTTTTATGGATGCGAGTATTAAACAGGAGTTCCTTTCTTTTCCTCGCATTTGATCGGCGAAACAACTGTAGAAGTCATTCCAGGGTGAGCATGATGACGGCCGCTACCCGGATGTTCTTTTCCTTACTTACTTGTCTTACTTTTATTTCGAGACAATTGCATTATGAGACTTTTTCATCTTCAAACTTGTAGTATTTAGTTAGTGCTCTTGTATGACCAGACCAGATACTAGGGTGGTTTATGATTAATTCCGCATTTATTATTTATACAAATGACAGGCTTCGTTGATTTATTTTCTTCCTCTATATAGATATACTGGTTGTGAATGTTGAATTAAGGGTTTGCCTTCCGAGGTGGGATAGGTGGGTGACCGCGCGACCTTGTGAAATTGGGTCGTGATAGTAATTATCACAATGGAACTCATGTAACAAATCAGTGACAAACTTATACTGAGTCATAAAGAAACCTTGAGGATGTTTGGTCACTTCTAATCCCAAAAAAAAAATAATGGATGGAACCTAGATCTTTGATCTTAAACCGGGAATCCAAGAAGGACTTGAGACTGTCCAGTTCAGAAACAGCAAGGAAAATATCATCAACATAAACTGCTAACATTGTCAAAGAATCCCTAGAATTCTTGGTGAACAAGAAGTAATCAATTTTGCTGGAAATGTAGCCTCTACTCAACAAAGCTTCAGATAATTTTGAAAACCATTGTCTAGAAACCTGTTTGAGGCCATAAAGGGACTTTTTTAGTTTACAAACCAATGTAGAAGAACCATGAGATGTAAAAGAAACCTGAAGACCAAGTGGCACTTTCATGTATACATCTTCATGGAGATCACCATGCAAAAATGGATTATTAACATCCAATTGGTAAACTGTCTAGTTCTTTTTGACAGCCAAAGATAAAAGGCATTTGATGTTGGTAAATTTGACCCTTTGGGGAGAAAGTTTTTATGTAATCAATTCCTTCCTTTTGGGTATCACCCCTAATGACTAACTTTGTCTTATGCCTTTCAATGGAACCATCAGATCTTTATTTGATCTTATAGACCCATTTGCATAGAATAGGCTTCTTGTTAGGTGGTAGGGGGACAACATCCCAGGTGTCATTGGGTTCAAGAGCTTTAAATTCTTATAGCATGGCCTCTTGCCAAGCAGGATTAGAAACTGCTTGTTGGTAAAACTAAGGTTCAGGCATATGTAGCTCAGAGGAGGAGAGGTTGGAGGAAAAAAGCGAATGAGAATGTGTAATTGAAAAAAATAATAATCATCCAAGTAAGATGGAGGGTGGTGAATCCTGTTAGATGCTCTAGAAGGAATAGAATGAGAAGGAACTGGTACTAAGGGAGGAGGTGAAGGAGGAACTAGAGCAACTGGGCCATGAGGTAGAGAAGGAGTTGAAGCATGAGATGGAGGAGTGGCAGGTGCAGATGGTGAACTATGGGCAGGTGGAGAAGGAGGAGGATTAGGAATAAGATCAAGAGTATTAGGAGCAGAAGAGATGGAGATAGTAGGGGAAAGTTCAACATCAGTATAAGAGAAAGGTGGAAACACTTAGGAGGAAGGAGAACTCGAAGAGTAAGGAAAGATGTGTTCATAAAAGAGAATATCCCTTGAGAGCAGGATAGAGTGATTAGATAGATTAAGTAATTTGTAGCCTTTTTTGCCCCAAGGGTAACCTAAGAAAACACATTGAGTGGATCTGGGCTGAAACTTGTCTCTCCCAGGCTTAGGGGTTGTAGAAAAACAGAGACAGCCAAATGATTTCATGTGGTCATAGGAGGGGGTCTGATTGTGAAATTTTTCAAAAGGAGAGATATGACCTAGAACTGAAGAAGGCAGCCTATTAATGATGTAAGTTCTTTGTGAATACACAATCACCTCAATATTTAGTAGGTAAGTTTGATCGAAAAAGAAGGGATCTTGAAGTTTCAAGGAGGTGTTTGTGTTTTCTTTCAACCACCCCATTTTGTTGTGGGGTGTGTGGGATGGTGGTCTGGTGTAAGATGCCAGAATCATTAAAGAATGAAATGGCTTCAAAACTTCCTCCAAGTTTAAATGCATTATCAGACCTAGTTGTGTGGACTGATGTATGAAAATGATTTTTAACCATAGATACAAAAGCTTTAGTGACAGAGAGTGCATTACTCTTAGAAGACAACAAATTTGTCCAAGTGACTCAAGAGATGTAACACCCTAAATTTATTATTGGCATTTAAATAATCTTGCTCTTGTAGTGAATACTTTTCATTATCTCTCTTGAGTTTAAAATTTTTAGTTTTTGTTTGAAAAAAATAAAAATTTAGACTCATATTTTATTGGATCTTGAAGCCCATCAGTTGGACCCACTTAATAAAAAGGGGTATTACTTTTCTACTTCAAAGAGAAAAGATCATTTCTTTCACCCCCACTCTCTACTTGTTCTTCTCCTAAGTCCTAACCCCCCATTAGAAATCCCAATCCACCTAAGTTACTCTCCAACTATCATCAAGATCTTTCTAGTTGTCATGCTTTGAATATATTTTGGAATGATGCCACCAGGAATCAAGATGGGTTAAGCCTTATTTAGAAAATCCTAGATTTTAGGTTTGTGAAGAAGTTCAATCAATCTTGTGGTAAGCTTGTTATTCCACATATTTTGGGTGAAATATTCAAGTTTTCGTTAGAGATTTTGAAACTTTGCCGTAAGGAAATTAAATCCCATTTTTGAACTGGTAGCAGTTAGTATTTTGATCATAAATTTTTACGTAGAAGTCAGAATTAGGTGATTCAAAATCTTTGTGAAAAGATAAGAAAATTACCACAACTTTCGTGTTTTGCAAAAATTCTAATTCATCTATTTACTCTGTCAAAAATGGACAACACCTATTTTGAGTTAAATCAATACTTTAGAATTCATCAAACACGTAGTAGAGAAATATGTAACGACCCGTTTGGTCGTTATAGTCTTTACGGAATTTTCGCCCTTTCCTGAGCATTGATTAGCTTACTATTGGCTCGAGGGGACCGTTGACACGCTTCTCGAGGTGTCTAGAGCGGATCCGGGCAACCTTTTGTGAAATATGAGCTTAAAGTGGAAAAGGAGTTGACCCAAAGTTGACTTTGGGTAAACGGACCTTTTTTGAAATTTTGTCGATTCTGAGAGGTCCGGATGATTGTTTATAATTTGTGTGTATATATGGTCCGGTTCCCAATGCACTTGGATGCATTTTGGGACTTAGGTTGGAAAATTAGAAATGAGGTGTTGGGGGTTGGCTCAGTCAATGAGATCTCTGATGAAAAGTTCGAGGCCTCGAGCGCGTTCATAGCGTATTTTTGTGTGGGTCTATATGGGTGGTTTATGAGCAGATGGTCTCGGAAGTGGTTCGAGATTTCGTTTAATACTTAAAGAAATGATTTCTGGTACATGGTGCCCCCAGTGGCAGCACCGGTGCCGTCCAAGTGGCATCGTCATTGTGGTGGAGTGGCCGCCCATATTTTGGCCCAGACCGCTGGGGCGGTCTGTTGGGCACTGCTGCGGTGCCGCCGTTGCAGTCCCATTACCGTCGTGGCGGTTATGGGCCTGTCATTTCATTAAGTGTGTTTTAAGTAAGCCTTTAGTCTATCATTTATTACCATTACGGAAATAGAACTCTTGGGATCTACTCTTGGAGATTTTTAGTAAAGATTTGGTGGTAAGTTCTCCTAATCCTTTCACTATTTCATTAATCCTAATCATCATAGATTCCTCCTTCCTTTAATAATCTCTTAGTAATGGAAGATAAAAGTAGAGATAATGAATGTTCTATCTAGACTTATTAATGGTGAAATTGATGGGTTTGTGCTAGATTTTGATGAATATGAGGTTGTTAATCATATATCCTCCATTATTAGAGTTGAATTCTGGAATCAAAGAGTTAGAGTTTATACCCAAAATTGGAGTTTTGCTTCAAATCCGAAATTAGGTAAATTCATGAGTTAAATCAGCAATTAGTTGTTATGTTATGATCACCTAGAGCTCAATTTGATAATTTTCTCTCGAATTTCCTGTTTTGACCTTATGGGCCCATTTCCCTAAATTCCCCAAATTCTAGGGTTGGATTTGACCTAAATTGAAAGATAGCACTATTAGTATCATTCTTCATGATTTCTAATCTAGATTTCTAATATGCGTAGACTTCTTTGGTTCTGAGGCTCAGCGGAAGGGCAAGGCAAAATAGTGATTTGCTGTTCGGCCATCCAGGTAGGTTATGGCTTACCCTTGGTGAGACTTCGTATAGCGAAGCATATATTTAGATTGTATTGTCAGAGAAAGCATGTAAACCTTCAGGTATGAAGTTGGGTTGGATATCGTCTTAGGTTGGGCCCTGTTGCGTGATTGGGGCTAGCCACCCCGTTGTGTTGTGATTTGATTGTTCTATTGTATTGGCTTGAAGCCTTGTGTTGTTGGTAGATGTTGGAATCTGTTTTCAATCTTGATTATGATAAAGTTGGCATATCCACTGTTAGTACTTGATGAAAATGATATATTGTTGGTGTTCCATTGTTGGTACTTGTGATATTGAGCATGATTATTGATGTTGATACATACCTTTGCACGCATTCTCATTCTTCATGATATACTATTGAGACAACATTGGTACTTGATGGCTCTTGTGATGATGTCACGACCCGGTAGGGGCCGCGACGGGTACCGAGGCTACCCCGACACCGGGGCATTTTATTCTATCCTTCATTTTACTCTATTGATGCTCTCTGCTCGCTAATGCATGAATTATAGGAAATCATGATTTATATAGGAACATAGGTGCTTTATATACAGACGCCTTCCGGCCAAAACAAGTAATATGTACAGTACAATGTTATCTCATGAGACCATCTAAATCTAACCCGCGGCTGCGTATCTACCAGCCTCTGTGACATACTACGTATGGACGAAACAAGGCTCCGTCGTACCCAAAATGAATATATATATATACGACAAAAAGAATTAGTCATAGGCACCTCGACAATGGAGTGCCTTGACACTGTCGGCTATGGATGCAGGTCAGCTCGGCTCACCTTGTCTACTGTGGGCATGAACACGGCGTCCGAAACGGACGTCGGTACGAATAATGTGCGAGTATGAGAGGCATAAACGATAGAAAAGACGGGGTTAATATAATACGAACATCAATATCAAACATCCGAATACGAATGACAATCATAAAGAAGTGATGCATGTTTGTCTTACTCATACTTCTCATAATCTCATATATGCATGACATGTAAACCGCCCGTCCTTATCGGTACGGTGTGATCATCAATAGTATTAGCCCGCGTCCCGGCCTCCCGCGTCCCAAGGGGTACCATCTCATACCGCCCAGCTAGTGGTCTTTGCCCATTACCCATTTGGCCATGGTGTAAACGTATAGCCGTCCTTGCGCGGTATTTGCCGACCAACTAGGCACGGTGTAATATGCTGTCATACTCTTAATATGCTCATACCATGCTCTTATACTTATCATGTTATGCTTTTGTCATGCAATGCTCATAATAATGTACTTATCATATATATACATGCAAGGAGACTCATAACTAACTGTGTTCTATCGGGGTGACGGAAAGGTCGTGAACCCCCGATCTTACTATGGGAAATTATAAGCAATCGCACTCGCCCTCGAAGGAATCAACATATGAGGTGAGTGTAGGCAATAAGTAGCATCATCACATCATATCTCTTATCTTATATAGACATTACGGATCTAGGCTTTTAGCTTCTTGAAATACATGAACTCATGAAGAGTAAAAGAGCTTACTATGGGATTCATGCCATTTGGAAAGAAGGGACTAGCCTCACATACCTTTGTCGTTTAACTAACTACCCCGCATTCTCCTTTGATATCACGTATCGCTACCTTCATGAAAGAATCCGAATTAACATTAGTTAACCAACTACAATAACGCGTCGTTAATTCTAGGAAAAATTAGGCGACATTCCTTTATTTCTACTACTTTTCCCATGTTCTATATCAACTCCCAACATTCACAATACCACTCAGCAATATCACAATCAACAATCACCATTTATGTACATTTAGCAAAATCCACCATTTTCTTCCAATTAACTCACATTTATAGTTTGTTGCCCACCATCATAATTTCGCATACTTCATACCTATCTCATAGTCTACATGCCATTTATAACATATTTGTAATCACAACGCTCCAACATTCATGATTCAATTCTACTATCCTTCAATTATGACACTATTCATCTTGAATGACCCATTTGCTATGCTTTTCTATAATTCGGGTATCTTAACCTTCCAATACCTTAAACAACTTGAAAAGATCATGAAACTTACCTTGGATGGTGGTAGAGCAAGTCTTGAGTGGAGTTTCCTTCTAGCACCAAAACCCTATTTTCTCTCTTTTGATTTTCTTGAGAAGATAAACTTTACTTGGGTTTCATACACTCGGGTTCATGAATTTGATGTTGTTGATCCTTGATTTCCTTGGTTTTCTTGTGCTTGAAGTGTTTGGAGAATGTTCTAGAGGGTTCTTGGGTTGGAGAGTGAAAGATGAGTGAAAAAAATGAAATGAGAAAATGATCCCATAAGTGTATTAAAGCGGAGTCGGGCAACTTGACATACGGACCAACATACGGTCCGTACTATTTTATATGGACCGTATGTCTGGCGTACATTCGGTCCAGTGGCTGGTCCCTTCTTTGGCCAATTATACGGCCAATTATACGGTGGTATAATTTATACGGTCCAGATTGGGCCGTACAATGCCCGATGATTCCATTTTCGTTCTTGTCGTCTCGTTTGATCTCGATCCTTATGGAGCATTCTTGGAACTTGTTTAACACTTCAATATCAATATTAGGGGCATTATTAATCTTCTCTAAGACATCATTATGCCATCGTGGACTCGTTATTCAAAATTCTTATCCGATACACAACGTATGATCCGCCTTCCTTATCAACTTTCTATCCTTGCATCGTATGCCTTTAAAATCGCATTAAGGGTTATCTAATACTCTCTCCTACTCGTGAAAACATTGTATATGACATGTCCTCTATTATCATATTCACTGTACATGTGCGGGGGGATTTTTCCAAGGTGTAACGGATATTTAGGCTCGATTTTTAAATGAAAGTGACGTGAGAGTCCACTATCCGATATTAGTTCTGGAATCATGGATTGAGTGAGTGCATGGACTTCGCGGGTCCCCCAGGGTGGTGCCGGTGAGAATCCCCTATGGGGAAAGATCTGAGGTCTTGTATGTCTGTTGGGCAAAGATCTGGGATGAGTGGCACTTAGACTTCGTGAGTCACCTTGGGTTGTGCTACCGAGATGTCGATATTTTCGTCGGAGTACATGTGTACACGGCGATTTGCATGCTTTGCATTGCATCCATACATTATTGCATTGCATTGCATCACAGCTTGATTTGGAGATGATTTGATGTTGTACTTGTGATGTTGGATTCGGACTTGATATATTGAGACTTGTCACGTTTGGGATTAGATTCTCCACTTAGGCATTGACACATACTTGGTTTCAATTATGTTTAACTTATACTTGTTGGTTTATCTGCCTATCTTGCTTTATTATCTTAATTGTGTTAGCTATGCTTAGTCGGCCGATGATGCCTACTAGTATCGTTGTTTTGTACTGACCTATACTTATTGCATTCTTTTATGAATGCAGAGTATCAGGTTGGTTCTACTTCCACCTCTCGTGGCTGATTGTTGTCTTCAACACTATTGCAAGTTTCCAGGGTGAGCACGGACGTTCGTTGCCATAAAGACTCTTCCCATTTTATGTCTTATTTTGTTATTCTAAGACATAGACGGATTTATGTATTATTGTTCTAGATTTGTATAATTTTCATTAGAAGCACTTGTATGACTTATACTAGATCCCGGGGGTATTTCTTATTCCGCATTATTCTACTATATAATATTGTGAGACTTACGTATTTATTCTTTTCCGCTTGATCGATTAATTATTCATGTCTTTATTTATGGTTAGGTTGAGGGTTCACTTATCGAGGTGGGAAAGGTAAGTGCCCGCACGACTTATGTCAAAATGGGTCGTGACAAAATATTCTTCATGCTACAACATCCAAGTCTCATACCAAGCATAATATTCAACTCCCAATCTCAAATACAAACTAGTTAAGTTCCCAAGTTCAACACTGACCGAATTTAAAACATTACAAGACTTGGGCATGGACACTCCCAAAATAGTCAAGTCATTCATCAAAATCAAGTTGCAAAATATTAGCATCATGACCCAAATTTCATTCAAAAGTGCATATCTAAGTGTATCACATGGATCACGTACAAATTCCCAAAAGTATACAAAATTAACATGCTCATGCAAATGTGATTTTTATCTAAGCATCCAAAGAGTCTATTTCAAATGGCCGCCCTCAAGTCTCTTTCGGAACATCACCTACGATAGTAACAAACTATCGCTAAGCATAAAGCTTAGTGGCTCATAAACTTAACCAACACTTAATATATATATATATATATATATATATATAAGGAGTACAAGAATAAATTCTAAGAATAAGCTTGTCAAAATCACCATCAAGAACTAAATGAAGGCACAATCCTTTCAAGAAAATAAAATATCAAATATTAAAATAGTTCAAGATATCAATATTCAAAATCTCAAATATCAAGAAGCTTTCCAAAGAAAATCCAAGAAAGTTCACCATTTGGTTAATTTCGCCCAACACATATATCATGCAATCACATGAAAGCATAATCGAATATGAAGAAGGGGAGTCCCCGAATCAAGTAGGGTCGTCTTGATAATCAAGAGAATCAAGAACCATGTTGAAAGTGGCTTCCCAATTCATACTTAAGAAGGACCATATCCATAACTAAGATGAAATGTGAATCCAAAGTCAAGATGAGACAAAATCCGAATAATCTCAAGAGGCATGCCAATATAAGTGACAAAGTCACTATCACGAAAGGACAAAGAAGTCCACGAGAATACAATAATGCTCGAAGCAATGCGTATATGTGGGCAAGTTAGTTTGTCTTACAAAAGCATTCCACATGATACCAAATGATATTCAAAGTTGCCGAGTGACTCAAAGTATTCATACTCAATTAAACATAGCGAAATAAGAATTTATTATTGGCATTTAAATAATCTTGCTCTTGTAGTGAATCCTTTTTATTATCTTTCTTGAGTTTAAAGTTTTAGTTTTTGTTTGAAAAAAATAAAAATTTAGACTTGTCATATTTTATTGGATCTTGAAGCCCATTAGTTGGACCCATTTGATAAAAGGGGTACTATTTTTTCTACCTCAAAGAAAAGACCATTTCTTTCCCCCTCTCTACTTGTTCTTCTCTAAGTCCTAACCCTCCATTAAATCACACTCCACCTAAGTTACTCTCCAACTATCATCAAGATCTTTGTATTTGTCATGCTTTGAATATATTTTGGAATGGTGCCACCAAGAATCAAGATGGGTTAAGCCTTGTTTAGAAAATCCTAGATTTTGGGTTTGTGAAGAATTTAAATCAATCTTGTGGTACAAGAGGCTCTTGTAAAAGCTAAGGAAGTCGATATAATTGCTTGATCGTTGCTTTGGGAATTTGTAACTTCTTGGTGTTTTTCTTTGAGCTTTAGAGGCACTAAAGTGCATAAGGTTTACACATATTCTTGAATTTCACATTTTATTTAGTTGAAGTATTTTGAATATCTTAAGCTTGGGTAAAACTTGTCTTT